>NC_136619.1:43265240-43267740 GCF_933228915.1 Telmatherina bonti
ATAGATAGATAGATAGATAGATAGAGACAGACAGACAGACAGACAGATAGATAGATAGATAGATAGATAGATAGATAGATAGATAGATAGATAGATAGATAGATAGAGAGACAGACAGACAGACAGACAGACAGAATGATAGATAGATAGATAGATAGATAGATAGATAGATAGATAGAGACAGACAGACAGACAGACAGACAGATAGATAGATAGATAGATAGATAGATAGATAGATAGATAGATAGATAGAGACAGACAGATAGATAGATAGATAGATAGATAGAGACAGACAGACAGACAGACAGACAGACAGACAGACAGACAGACAGATAGATAGATAGATAGATAGATAGATAGATAGAGACAGACAGACAGACAGACAGATAGATAGATAGATAGATAGATAGATAGATAGATAGATAGATAGATAGATAGATAGATAGATAGATAGAGACAGACAGACAGACAGATAGATAGATAGATAGATAGATAGATAGATAGATAGATAGATAGATAGATAGATAGATAGATAGATAGATAGAGAGACAGACAGACAGATAGATAGATAGATAGATAGATAGATAGATAGATAGATAGATAGATAGATAGATAGAGACAGACAGACAGATACATAGATAGATAGATAGATGTATAGATAGATAGATGTATAGATAGATAGATGTATAGATAGATAGATAGATAGATAGAGACAGACAGACAGACAGATAGATAGATAGATAGATAGATAGAGACAGACAGACAGACAGATAGATAGATAGATAGATAGATAGATAGTGACAGACAGACAGACAGATAGATAGATAGATAGATAGATAGAGACAGACAGACAGACAGATAGATAGATAGATAGATAGATAGATAGATAGATAGATAGTGACAGACAGACAGATGTATAGATAGATAGATAGATAGATGTATAGATAGATAGATGTATAGATAGATAGATGTATAGATAGATAGAGAGACAGACAGACAGACAGACAGACAGACAGACAGGCAGACAGACAGATAGATAGATAGATAGATAGATAGATAGATAGATAGATAGATAGATAGATAGATAGATAGATAGATAGAGACAGACAGATAGATAGATAGATAGATAGATAGATAGAAAGAGATAGATAGATAGATAGATAGATAGATAGATAGATAGAGACAGACAGACAGACAGACAGACAGATAGATAGATAGATAGATAGATAGATAGATAGATAGATAGATAGATAGATAGATGTATAGATAGATAGATGTATAGATAGATAGATGTATAGATAGATAGATAGATAGATAGATAGAGAGACAGACAGATAGATAGATAGATAGATAGATAGATAGATAGATAGATAGATAGATAGATAGATAGAGAGACAGACAGACAGACAGACAGACAGACAGACAGACAGATAGATAGATAGATAGATAGATAGATAGATAGATAGATAGATAGATAGATAGATACAGAGACAGACAGACAGACAGACAGACAGACAGACAGACAGACAGATAGATAGATAGATAGATAGATGTATAGATAGATAGATATATAGATAGAGACAGACAGACAGACAGACAGACAGATAGATAGATAGATAGATAGATAGATAGATAGAGACAGACAGACAGACAGACAGACAGACAGATAGATAGATAGATAGATAGATAGATGTATAGATAGATAGATGTATAGATAGATAGATAGAGAGACAGACAGACAGACCGACAGATAGATAGATAGATAGATAGATGTATAGATAGATAGATGTATAGATAGATAGATAGACAGACAGACAGACAGACAGACAGACAGACAGACAGACAGACAGACAGATAGATAGATAGATAGATAGATAGATAGATAGATAGATAGATAGATAGATAGAGACAGACAGACAGACAGACAGACAGACAGATAGATAGATAGATAGATAGATAGATAGATAGAAAGAGATAGATAGATAGATAGATAGATAGATAGATAGATAGATAGATAGAGACAGACAGACAGACAGACAGACAGACAGACAGACAGACAGATAGATAGATAGATAGATAGATAGATAGATAGATAGATAGATAGATAGATAGATAGATAGAAAGAGATAGATACATAGATAGATAGATAGATAGATAGATAGATAGATAGATAGATAGATAGATAGATAGATAGATAGATAGATAGA
This sequence comes from Telmatherina bonti, assembly GCF_933228915.1. Lineage (NCBI taxonomy): Eukaryota > Metazoa > Chordata > Actinopteri > Atheriniformes > Telmatherinidae > Telmatherina > Telmatherina bonti. Next base: position 43,267,448 of record NC_136619.1, read on the forward strand.
TAGATAGAGACAGACAGACAGACAGACAGACAGACAGATAGATAGATAGATAGATAGATAGATAGATAGAAAGAGATAGATAGATAGATAGATAAATAGATAGATAGATAGATAGATAGATAGATAGATAGATAGATAGATAGATAGATAGATAGATAGAAAGAGATAGATAGATAGATAGATAGATAGATAGATAGAGACAGACAGACAGACAGACAGACAGACAGATAGATAGATAGATAGATAGATAGATAGATAGATAGATAGATAGATAGATAGATAGATGTATAGAT
>NC_136619.1:43285240-43595240 GCF_933228915.1 Telmatherina bonti
ATAGATAGATAGATAGATAGATAGATAGATAGATAGATAGATAGATAGATAGATAGATAGATAGATAAATAGATAGATAGATAGATAGATAGAAAGAGATAGATAGATAGATAGATAGATAGATAGATAGATAGATAGAGACAGACAGACAGAATGACAGACAGACAGATAGATAGATAGATAGATAGAGACAGACAGACAGACAGACAGACAGATAGACAGATAGAGACAGACAGACAGATAGATAGATAGATAGATAGATAGATAGATAGATAGATAGATAGATAGATGTATAGATAGATAGATAGAAAGAGATAGATAGATAGATAGATAGATAGATAGATGTATAGATAGATAGATAGATAGAAAGAGATAGATAGATAGATAGATAGATAGATAGATAGATAGATAGATAGATAGATAGAGACAGACAGACAGACAGATAGATAGATAGATAGATAGATAGATAGAGACAGACAGACAGACAGACAGACAGATAGATAGATAGATAGATAGATAGATAGATAGATAGATAGATAGATAGATAGATAGATAGATAGATAGATAGATAGATAGATAGACAGACAGATAGATAGATAGATAGATAGAAAGAGATAGACAGATAGATAGATAGATAGATAGATAGATAGATAGATAGATAGATAGATAGATAGATAGATAGATAGATAGACAGACAGATAGACAGACAGACAGACAGACAGACAGATAGACAGATAGATAGATAGATAGATAGATAGATAGATAGATAGATAGACAGATAGATAGATAGATAGATAGATAGATAGATAGATAGATAGATAGATAGATAGATAGATAGATCCAACTGATCCCTGAGATTTCCCAGCATGAAGGAAAAAGGAGGACTGCTCCTTTAAGAGCAGCTCTTCTAAATCTGCACGTAGCGCACGAGCACGGCGTGGTGGCGCGTGTGGGGGAAGGGTGCGCACTCACGTACACACTCACGCCGTGGAGTCTCCGCCCCGCAGGCTGCCTTTGTTGCAGAAGTTCTGCAGAACCGGGTCTAACCGAACCAGCAGCTAGCTGCTACTGCGCGTGCACGCGAGGAGCTATCCCTGCGCAGCTCCCCGCGTGCGGGGAAAGTGTGTTAATTTACACTCCGTCTTGCGGTTCGACTGAGGATCTGGACCTGAGGTCCGGTTCTACCTCCAGTCTGTCAACAACATGCTTCAGCGGGGTGTGTAGCGCAGCTCCACCAATCAGGGCCCAGCTCTACCCCACGTGGTACCCTTGTTTACTACGCGGCTGGAGCGGCAGCGCGCGGGTTCCGGGGAAAACCGGAGCGGATGCGGATCAGGCTGTGTCCACACTGGTCCCGTCAGGTACCATGAAGCTTCTGGTGAAGGACTAGACTTTACAGAAGCCTCTGGAATCAGTCGGTGATGAGACCACCTGATGAATGTAGTCCCACCCTGGACCTGGTCTCGTCACGTGGCGTTTCCATCTGTAACGTAGAAACTGGCGCGTTTTCATATCACACGCCTGTTTTACTGGAGTTTATTCTGTTTAGTCATGTAAACCCAATCCAACGCCAAGCTCGCTGCCTGTCGTCGCACATTACGCGACTGTCACCACGGCAACCACTTTCCAAATCCTAACTCCGAAAAATAAAAAAAACTCACATTTTATTTTCTTTGTTACGTATTTATTCAATAAATAAAGATATAAAATGAAAGATTTATAGTTTTTATTAAACCTGCTTTGACCTTCGTGTCACTTTGAGCTCCTGCTGCAATGCATTGTGGTCCATGGACCTGTCTAGTGACCAACAGTACTCACTACTTTCAAAGATGCATTGTGGGTAATTTTGAGTGCACTGCTTTTTCCCCCTGGACGTTCGGACATGCTGAGAAAATGGCGTGAGGACCATGAAGGACACGCTGTAGGGAACAGGGTGGACGTTGGGACACAGCCTCAGAGGCTTCAGATGATTAAACCCGACAGCAAAGTTTAAATCCTGTACGACGTACTTGTCTTATAAATATTTCTTTCTTATTTCATGTCTAATTCTTTAACTGACACAAGAAACATTTGTGAGACGAGAAGAAAGCTGGAAGATTTGGATCAAAGTTTGGAGCCTGTTTGGTGACTAAAAAAATGAATACGTCAGAGGTTACTGTGTCAACGGCAGATCCGAGGTCAGCTTCTGTGTTGGGACAGGAGACTACATGAGGCTTCTGACAACTGGTGTGACTGGTTGGACGTGGCGCTGCCAAGATGGCGACGGTGGGAACCACCCAGTGGCTACGGTTACATGGTGTTTTTTAATTCGGAATTAATAATTCAGAATGAACGTATTCTCCTACGAGTTTACATGAAGATAATAATTCTGAATAAAGGTTTACATGAAACACTTAATTCCTCTTTAGAGCGGCGGGTTGGGAAGGGTTCTGATTGGACAGAGGGTGCACGTGACGTATGACGTATAGCGGAAATAAACAAAGTCGTCTCCCTGCTTCTCGTCTTTTCAGTCGTAACTTGTAAAAACTACATAATAAGTACCAGTTTATTTTTATTATAAATGTGAAGTAGCGGCTCCACATACTACTTCACTTTCTGCAGCAACTGAGAAGGAGAAGAAAGATGGACCACCGAACACGGGAGGTAAAACAAGGCGCGTCATCGGGACAGGACAAGGTAACGAGCATGCTCAGAACGACCAGAATTAGAGCAGAACGAAGGTTTACATGACAGAGGAATTAAATAGTTCGGGATTATAAACCAGACACTTACATGTGGGTTAAGTTTAATTCCGAATAGAAATTAGCTTTAGGAATTAAGTGTTTACATGGTCGTTTTTCATTAGTTTAAAGTGGAATTAAACTGTTTTAATTTTATTCGGAATTAAAACTCCCATGGAAACGTACGGATTGAGACTCCACGTAGAGTCCACGGTCAGCTTGTGTTTAACCTCAACCTCCCAGCAGAGCTGGTTGGTTCCGGTCTGATCCAGTCCAGCTCTTCCAGGATGCTCAGCCCTCCCTGATGCGAGTTGCAGCAGCTCACACACACTCACACACACACACACTCCCTGCTCCCATTGAGCAGCAGCAAACCCCCTCAGACCTGCTGCAGGTTTTGTTGTTGTTGTTGTTTACGCTGCAGGTAGGTGTGCGTTTGGTCTGCGTCTGTTTGGTGTGTTTTTACTCACCCTATGTGTGTGTGTGTCTTCTGCAGAAGTTTTTACATAGCTCTGCAGCAGATTTCCTTCTTCTTGCTTTCCTGTTTTTTGGCAGTGAAACCGGTGTTTCTGCTGCATGACCTGTGTGTGTGTGTGTGTGTGTGTGTGTGTGTGTGTGTGTGTGTGTGTGTGTGTGACTCCAAGTTAAAACCTGACAGATTGTGATAATGAAGATGCTGCAGATTTCAGCTGATTTGCTTCATTGAGGATTATTATGGTAAAGAATTTGTGATTGGTTGCAGATGGATAGGGGTGTGTGTGTGTTCACGCGGTGTATGGCTGTGTGTGTTCACGCGGTGTATGGCTGTGTGTGTTCACGCGGTGTATGGCTGTGTGTGTTCACGCGGTGTATGGCTGTGTGTGTTCACGCGGTGTATGGGGGTGTGTGTTTCAACAGTTCAGGCATGTTTATGTCAAGTGGAAACTGTTTGGTCCTGTTCTGCATTTCGTCGTACCTCGTCAGGTTTCTCAGCTCTAAAGTCTTTTCTGCAGCTCAGATGGAGGTTTGACACCAGAAAGTAGAAAATTTGAATCTTTTAAAGTTTGTTGTTAAATTAAAACTATATTTACAAAGAAGCTGAATATTAATGGAAATCCTGGTGGTTCTATTCCTTCCTTCATATCTGACTGTCGGTACCTTCTATAAAGAGGTCTTTGACAGCTTTCTGAAGGTCTTTCTAAGATTTTCTTCTCTTGTTAATCTGGCAGGAACGTTGTACGTCAGTAGACAGTTAGATGCTTCCATGTTTCCATGCAGAAAAATCCTGCATGAACCCAAAGGCGGAGTGAAAACTCCTTCCATGCAGACAGAAAACACTGCAGTGTGCATGTAGGACCTGTAGAGGGCGCTGAAACTTTGCAGCGACACGAAAACATTCGCATCTTCATCAGAACGAGACGGTGTATGGCATGTTGGTTGTGAAGTGCAGTCGTTCTCCAGCTTTTCTGTGGAAGTACAGTAAGACCGGCATCTGACTAAAATAATAATCACGATTATTTTGATCAATATTGTAATCACGATAATTAATCACGATCATCCAGGGTGGGAAACGCCCTTTTGGAAAAATAATTTGCGTACGGTGAGCCCGTCATCTGCGTACGTGTAACGGGTGAGTGTGTCTGCTGTCCTTCCTGGGTCTTCCTGACCTTGTCCACACCCGTGAATTACTTGTTCTTTCTGCGTTGTGTTCTTGCACGTGACATTGAATGAAACATATGGACCACGGCAGCTGCTAGTTGCTCTTTAATAACGTTCTGTACAAACAAAAAGAAAAGTGCTGTAACATGCAGCTTGCTTCACACAGGTTGGTCATCAGCCTCCTCCTCTCAGACTGCAAAGCGCGAACTGAGTTGGATAACTGTTTAATACAACTCTTTGTATCACAGCAATAACCCACTTGTTTAATATAAAGAAAAGAAATAACTTAATTTACAACTGACAGCAATTATGTATTAATGCACATCAAATGCAACCAGAATTAATTGCTCATGTGAACAACAAACACAGATAAACATACCTGTACAAACAAAAAGAAAAGTGCTGTAACATGCAGCTTGCTTCACACAGGTTGGTCATCAGCCTCCTGTTAGCAGACACATAGGAAGACCTTGTAGCTGCATGATATATGTGAATACTACAAACTCGAGTAAATGCACAAAATAAACAGCACAAAACTTCGTGTCTACAGCTCCTATAAATTAACAATCATAAAAATTCAATTTGTACAGTCAAATTAATCAAACACTTTGTTAATTACGAGCAGAAAAATGGCCCATACCTCCTCTCAGACTGCAAAGCGCGAACTGAGAGCTCCACAGCGCGGGCCGAGAACAATGCGGTGCTGACGTCATCAGACAGCGACTTCTTAAAGGGGCAGTATCAGTATTAAAACTGGAGCATAAACAATTTGTTGAACACAATCCGAACATTAATAAAGTGGAGATTTCCTGGTTTAGATCAGGATTTGGTGAAATTCCAAACATAAAAGAATGAGAGACATATCACTCTTGTTACATTCACCCCTTGTGAAATTCACCAATATCCTGATGAGATTTCGCACAGTAAATCAAAGAGGACTATACCAATACTGGTTCACACTGGCACGAGTGAAAATAAAGACCAAGTCTCCATAGTCAACTGAAAAGTTACCTCATGTACAAGGTTTGGAGAAGCAAGAGGGTGATCAGGCCTCCTAATTCCCCTAGCTATAAGTGACGCCTGTTACGCCACACATCACTGGCCCTCTCCCAAAAAAAACATGTGCAGGCCACACAAAACCCATTCTATGTTGAATAATCACAAACAGGAACAATCTTGGAACGTCTAAGTATATAATGACCCTAAGAACGACCACCAAATGAAATGTTGGGGCCCTTGAGAAATGGTTTCTGAACCATAGATTCTATGAGTCTGTTCACTGATTTCACCAGCCTTCCCGCACGAGTCCTAACCTGGCCATCAGCACCATCCTGTGCACGTAAGGCAGTGTGATCAGAAGTGTCAGCATGTGATGCAAATAGAGTGGATGGATCATCAGACACTCCAGCAGGACTAGATATTGGGCCAAAAGGCATCAAATCACTTGAATTAGCAAGTCCAGACTCTCGTGGGACTATCAGTGATTCCGGGCCTGCTCTGTTGTCCCCAGAGAAAGATGGATCCTGTACATCCACAGCAAATGCTGAGCCTTCAGGAACTGAAATAGTCTCGTCCCCACTGTCACTGTCATCCAAGTGAGAGACTCCATTGTTTAGTGACACAGGAACATCAATCTGATCAGCTCCCAGGAGTGGCAGGAAGCTAACATCCAGTAGAAGATTCCTGTGTACAACTTTTGTGTGTCCAGCAGCATCCTGGATCTTATAGACGTGGATGTTCGGCTTCACACCAACAACTGTGTACACACAGTCCTCCCATTTATCTGCAAGCTTTTTCTTTCCTCGTTCACTTTTATTTGCCACCAGAACTCGATCTCCCACAGATAGGGAAGCACCTTTGATGCGCTTGCCATACTGGCGGGCTTGATGTTGCTGCTCAGATAAAATGTGTCTCTGAGCAACATCCATAGCACTCTTCAGTGATGACAAGAGGGACTTGGCATATGAGTCATAGTCAGCAACTTTGGGGTCACCCAGAACTTGTTTGAACATAATGTCCACAGGGAGTCTCGGGACGCGCCCAAACATGAGGAAGAAGGGTGCGTAACCAGTTGTCTCATGAATGGTAGCATTGTAGGCAAAAGTGAGGGACTGGATTTGTTCAGGCCATCGTTGTTTCTCCTTAAGGGGAAGGGTACGCAACATGCAGCCTAAGGTGCGGTTGAAACGCTCAGTTACCCCATTTCCCATTGGATGGTAAGCTGTTGTGTGGGATTTTGCGACACCTGCCAGCCGGAGAAGCTCCGAAATAAGGTTGCTCTCAAAGTTTGTGCCTTGGTCAGAATGTACTCTTTCCGGGAAACCATAAACACAGAACACATTATCCCAGAGCTTCTTGGCAACCTGTTTTGCCGTCTGGTTGGCACAAGGGAATGCATGGGCGAGCTTGGTGAAGTGGTCTGTGACCACCAGGACATCCACTGACCGCTGCTTGCTATCTTCTGCCGACCAAAAGTCTAAGCACACCAACTCCATTGGTGCAGAGCTTGTGATACTTTCCAGGGGCGCTCGAGCAGCAGGCTCTGGTGACTTCCCAACCACACACCTACGACAACACCTTACATAAGCACGCACATCCTTCTCCATATCAGGCCAATAAAACCGCTGCCTCGCAAGTGAAAGAGTACGATCCTGGCCTTGATGACCTGCCATGTCATGGATACCTGCCAGTGCTGAGGCCTGCAGACTCTGAGGCAACACAAACTGGAATTGCCTCTGCTTGGACATTGGGTCCTTTGACACCCTGTACAGCAACCCATCACGGACCTCCAGTTTGTCCCATTGCTTGAACAAGCGAAGGACCTTGAAATCTGCACCGTGCCTCTCACGCCTAGATGGTCTTTTCCGGGCAGAAACAAAAGGCAATACTTTAGAAATCACAATATCCTGTTGTTGGTCAGACTGCAACTCCTGAACGGAGAACATAGGTAAGACATCCTGACCACCTGATATTCGTTGGACTTGGTGGGTCAGACAGAGAGCTCTATACTCTGCTGCTTCGGTCCAATCACAGTGAGACTCACAAAGAGCTCTGATCTCAGTTTGGTCATAAGCACCACTGGATGGTGGATGGCCTGGCGAGTCAAGAAGCTGGGTTAGGCAGGTGGACCTGAAGACATCCTGCACCGAACTCTCTACAATCTCATTGGCCTCTTGAAGCAAGGATGTGTATGGCTCTTCCAGTAGCCTCTGACCGACTGATTTTGCAAAGGGGTCACGACTAAGAGCATCTGCAACCACATTTCGTTTTCCAGGAAGATGTTTAAGATCGAAGGAATAAGATGCCAGTTTTGACACCCAACGAACCTCACATGCATCCAGCTTTGGCTTAGTTAAAAGATAAGTAAGTGGATTATTGTCCGTCCAAATGGTGAAACTACGCCCTTTCAGCCAATGGCTAAACTTTTCACACACGCTCCACTTTAAAGCCAAGAACTCCAGTCTGTGAGCTGGATATTTGCGCTGAGACGCACTGAGAGTTTTGCTTGCAAAAGCAACGGGTCTGGCACTGGACTCTCCTGGTGGCACTTGAGATAGTACAGCACCAAGACCATCGACCGACGCATCAACTGACAAGACAAAAGGTTGATCAAAATCAGGATGGGCAAGTACGACACACTCCAATAACATGTTCTTCAGTTGGTTGAATGCATTCCCACATTCTACTGTCCAATCCGCAGGACTAAGTCTACGATAGACACCCTGTGACTTCCTGTCCTTAGCGGCCCTTCCGCGTCTCTTCTGACCAGCGGTAAGAGCAAACAGAGGCTTTGCAATGGAAGAACAGTTAGGGATGAAATGCTGGTAATAAAACACCATGCCCAAGAAGGACTTAATCCTGCGGACAGAGGGTGTGCAACCATCAGCCTCCATCAGATCTTGAATGACCATGCTGGTAATGACTTCTACCTTGGAAGGATCCACAGATACACCTCCGCCATCAATAACATGACCAAGAAAGTTGACTCGCTTCTGTAGCAGGTGACATTTCTTAGGGGCAAGCTTGAGATTGTTCTCTCGCAATCTCTGGAACACTGTTTGGAGCCTTGATATGGCTTCGTCCTCTGATGGCGCAAATATGAGGAGGTCATCCAGGTAACACAATAGCTTTGTGAAGTTCATGTCCCCAAAGATACCAACCATCATCCTCATGAAAGAAGCCGGGCTATTACACAGACCCTGTGGCATGCGGTTGTACTCATATAGCCCTAGGGGAGTTGTGAAAGCTGTGTACCTTTTGTCATCTTCATGCATTGGGATGTTAAAGAACCCCGAAGTAAGGTCCATAGTGCTGAAGAGACAATTGCCATCCAGGGCTGCCAGACAATCTGATTGATGTGGGAGGGGGTGGGCGTCCTTTACAGTTCGGGCATTCAGCCATCTGAAGTCATTGCAAATCCGCAACCCACCATCCTTTTTCCATACCATTACAAGAGGTGAGGCATAGTCACTTGAGGACTTCCGGATTATACCTTTCTCCTCCATGTCTGTGAGGGCTTGCCTCAGTTTCTGGTAGTGTGCAGGGGGGACCCTCCTGTATGGCAAGCGAAATGGTCGATCGTCAACAAGACGGATGCGGTGTGTATATGCCTCGGCCTTACCGCAATCCAGAGAGTCTCTGGAGAAGATGTCTGCATACTCAGTAAGCAGCTGCAACAGACGAGTTTTACAAGTCTCACTGACTTGGCATGAAGACAGGTCGATACCACCTAGCCCCAAGTCAAACAGAGTTTTGGCGAGCTTGTCATCATGGTGGGCAGCGGGTGACCCATCACATTGTTGCCCCCCTAAGTCGGACTTTTGTTCCCTCGTAGCCACATGCAGACCCTGGAAGGCATCAAAATCTTCAACCGCCAAACATGGGGACACATCGGCCAGTTTACTGTTTCGCTTAAGTGTAACAGGTTTGTCAGAAGGGTTCACTACTGTCATTGGCACCCACCTATCACCCCAAAGGGGTGTGATGAGCCGCCCTACAAGAATGCCTCGCGGCATGGCTCTGGAATTGGTAGGCTCCACTATAACAGTGCTACCGGGTGACATAGGAGCACTAGCAGGAAGTCTGCCCCAGACCAAATGCTCATGTCTAGGTAGCAGCGTCACGGCTTGAGTTAGTTTAACAGAGCCTATTTTGTCTGGGGCTGCAGCTCCTTTCCAGCGTTCAACACTTGTAAACATAGACAAGAAGCGCTCCACATCAGGGTCAGAATGATTTTCATATCTGGATGCTATTTCCCAGTAGCCATCATCACCTTTCAGGGCATGAATGATGTACTTAATCACGTTAGAGCCCAAAATCAGATCATCTGGTTGACCAGGGACAACTAACGTGGGCACAACGCAGGAAACACCATACAGCTGCATTCTCAACTCATAAAAGCCAGTAGGTCTAGTTTGTGACCCACCGCACCCAATCAGGATGATGTTCTCCTCAGAGTGTTTCAGCTCAGGCAAAACACCAGCAGATTTGAGTTTCTGAACTGCAGCTTCACTGATGCTACACGCCATGGAGCCTGAGTCCAACATGCCCTGAAGCTGCACGTAGTTGTTAACAAGAACAGGGGTGTAAAAGAGGTCACTGAAAGCTGCAACCTTCTGCGCGGCTTGAACAATCACTCTAGACCCCTTAGGTGCTTTAGCACAGTTGTCCTCATATAAACTAGCTGGATCACAAGAATCAGAGAGGGATTTGTCAGAATCCCCCACACCGCCCCTCCCCAGGTGTGGGTTTCCTAGTTTAAACACTGGTCCTGCACCCCAGCATTGTCGAACGACTGAGTCTGACGTGGTGCAGCCTGTTGAGGACAGTTCCTCTTCCAGTGACCAGGGGACAAGCACTTAAGACATCTGTTCTCTCTCTTGCAGTGCCACAAAGTTGAATGATCACGTGCACCACAAATCCTGCAAGTCCTCTGTAAGGGCTGAGATGTTGTTGTTCTGGCACTGAGAGTGGCTGGCACTTGTGTTTGCTGCACGACAAGTCTGTCAAGCAGGTTCACCAAACTCCTCAAACAGTCATTGTCAACAGCAGTAGTAACTGGTGCTGTAGGCAGGGGTGCTGCGGATGGAGCTGAGGGTTCAGTCCCAAGCAGGCCAGACGTGTTCCCTGCCAAGGAAACATGACACTTGGACTGCAGTGTGTGTGTGGATCTATGTGGCCCGGGTTGCCGAACAGCTGCAGCTACAGTTTTCTTCTCTAGCATGTGCTCATCAATCCTCTCCTGAATCTCGCAGGCAGTCCATCTTTCTGCCGACTTAAACTTGAAAACACTGGCGAGAGACTTGTCAGGACAGTGTTTAATAAACATCATGCTGACCTCATGCCGTGGGTCATCAATGGCTCGACCCTGTCTTTTCAGGCATTCATCAGCCACATCCACCATCTTATTAAGTCTTATCCAGTACTCCATAGCATCCTCGCCTGGTGTGGGCAACGTATTGTAGAATTCTGCCAAAGGCATGCTAGAATATGTTAGCTCACTGAAGTGTTGTTTCAAGATGTCAAAAATCACACATGGGTTTGCAGCATGATCAATCGAGGTGTTACGCAGTTTTATTTTCACTACATCACCTGCTCTACCCATTAACCTTGCTAAGATTTCTTGGGAACGCTCATGGATAGGAATGGCTCTCTTCGTCAAGTACGTAGTCATTAGACCTTCCCATTCGTGGATAGTAAACTTATCTGAGCCATCTCCTCTGAAAATGGGAGGTTCCTTAGGATCTGAGTGCATGACTACACTGATGTTGGGCACAGTTGTCTCTGCTGTATATGTGGGAACACCTGTGCTCTGCGTGTTTACAATAGGTTGTAGCTGAGCTCTGATGGACTCACCTAGCTTTTCCGCCAACTGTGTGATGATTGTGCTCAAGCCTACATCCTGCTCCATCTGACCAGACACAGCATGATTGACACGAGTGGAGGTGAACTGTGGAGTGTCTAATGACATTCCCCTCTGCCCTGGAGTTCTGGATATGGAAGGCAGATTAAAGAATCCCCTTCCTACACCAAACTGGCATTCAAAAGGGTCATTCTCAACATTTTCATCCCCACGCCCAACTGAATATGTCTCACCCTCTGCCATGCCCGTCACTGTGTACACACGCAGGAGCAAACACAAAATCAAAAGAAAAGAAACTAATATAGGGAAAAGGCATATATAAGATAAGAATAACACTGGTAGACACCCCCCAAAATAGCATCAGGCACCCCCAAAAAACAGAAATGTTGCAGTAGCTACTAACAACTAGTAGTGTCGCATTCGGGGAACCCACACATCATTAAACCAGTCAAAAAAAACTACAGTAACAGTCCATGAAGAGTTATTCAGGCTTCCCGCTGGTGTCCGTCTCCACAATATTGAGCAGTCCACGGAGACACGGAGAAAAGTCCAAAAGAATACCTGAGCACTTTAATATCTGAGAGGTGGCAGCTTCCCGCGGTGGACGAGCTGATGTCGACTCTCTGCCTTATCCTGCGAAGGTCACGGCACCATTGTAACGGGTGAGTGTGTCTGCTGTCCTTCCTGGGTCTTCCTGACCTTGTCCACACCCGTGAATTACTTGTTCTTTCTGCGTTGTGTTCTTGCACGTGACATTGAATGAAACATATGGACCACGGCAGCTGCTAGTTGCTCTTTAATAACATTCTGTACAAACAAAAAGAAAAGTGCTGTAACATGCAGCTTGCTTCACACAGGTTGGTCATCAGCCTCCTCCTCTCAGACTGCAAAGCGCGAACTGAGTTGGATAACTGTTTAATACAACTCTTTGTATCACAGCAATAACCCACTTGTTTAATATAAAGAAAAGAAATAACTTAATTTACAACTGACAGCAATTATGTATTAATGCACATCAAATGCAACCAGAATTAATTGCTCATGTGAACAACAAACACAGATAAACATACCTGTACAAACAAAAAGAAAAGTGCTGTAACATGCAGCTTGCTTCACACAGGTTGGTCATCAGCCTCCTGTTAGCAGACACATAGGAAGACCTTGTAGCTGCATGATATATGTGAATACTACAAACTCGAGTAAATGCACAAAATAAACAGCACAAAACTTTGTGTCTACAGCTCCTATAAATTAACAATCATAAAAATTCAATTTGTACAGTCAAATTAATCAAACACTTTGTTAATTACGAGCAGAAAAATGGCCCATACCTCCTCTCAGACTGCAAAGCGCGAACTGAGAGCTCCACAGCGCGGGCCGAGAACAATGCGGTGCTGACGTCATCAGACAGCGACTTCTTAAAGGGGCAGTATCAGTATTAAAACTGGAGCATAAACAATTTGTTGAACACAATCCGAACATTAATAAAGTGGAGATTTCCTGGTTTAGATCAGGATTTGGTGAAATTCCAAACATAAAAGAATGAGAGACATATCACTCTTGTTACATACGGTAGGACCGGGATCTGTGTACGGAAGACCAGCAGCTGCGTACGGTAAGACTGGCATCTGTGTATGGTGAGCCTGGCATTTGCGTACGGTGAGACTAGCATCTGCGTACAGTAAGACCGGCATCTGCGTACAGCAAGTCGTAATCTGCGTACAGTGAGACCGTCATCTGCATATGGTAAGACCGGCATCTGCGTACGGTAAGACCGGCATCTGCTTACAGTAAGACCATCATCTGCGTACAGTAAGACCAGCATCTGCGTACAGTAAGACCGTCATCTGCGTACAGTAAGACCAGCATCTGCGTACAGCAAGACCGGCATCTGCGTACGGTTAGACCAGCAGCTGCTTACGGTAAGACCGGCATCTGCGTACAGTAAGACCGGCATCTGCGTACAGTAAGACCAGCATCTACGTACAGTAAGACCGTCATCTGCGTACAGTAAGATCAGCATCTGTGTACAGTAAGACCGTCATCTGCGTACAGTAAGACCAGCATCTGTGTACAGTAAGACCAGCATCTGCGTACAGTAAGACCGGCATCTGCTTACAGTACGACCAGCATCTACGTACAGTAAGACCGGCATCTGCGTACAGTAAGACCGGCATCTACGTACAGTAAGACCGGCATCTGTGTACAGTAAGACCGGCATCTGTGTACAGTAAGACCGGCATCTGCTTACAGTAAGACCAGCATCTGCTTACAGTAAGACCGTCATCTGCGTACAGTAAGACCAGCATCTGCGTACGGTAAGACCGTCATCTGCATACAGCAAGACCGGCATCTGCGTACGGTAAGACCGTCATCTGCGTACGGTAAAACCGTCATCTGCATACAGCAAGACCGGCATCTGCGTACGGTAAGACCGTCATCTGCATACAGCAAGACCGGCATCTGCGTACGGTAAGACCGTCATCTGCGTACAGTAAGACCAGCATCTGCGTACAGTAAGACCAGCATCTGCGTACAGTAAGACCAGCATCTGCGTACAGTAAGACCGTCATCTGCATACAGCAAGACCGGCATCTGCGTACGGTAAGACCGGCATCTGCGTACGGTAAAACCGGCATCTGCGTACGGTAAAACCGTCATCTGCGTACAGTGAGACCGTCTTCTGCGTACAGTAAGACCGGCATCTGCGTACGGTAAGACCGGCATCTGTGTATGGTAAGACTAGCATCTGCGTACGGTAAGACCGGCATCTGCGTACGGTGAGACTAGCATCTGCGTACGGTAAGACCGGCATCTGCGTACGGTGAGACTAGCATCTGCGTACGGTAAGACCGGCATCTGCGTACGTTAAGACCGGCATCTGCGTACGGTAAGACCGTCATCTGCGTACGTTAAGACCGGCATCTGCGTACGGTAAGACCGTCATCTGTGTACGGTAAGACCGGCATCTGCGTACGGTAAGACCGTCATCTGCGTATAGTAAGACCGTCATCTGCGTACGGTAAGACCGTCATCTGTGTACGGTAAGACCGTCATCTGCGTACGTTAAGACCGGCATCTGCGTACGGTAAGACCGTCATCTGCGTATAGTAAGACCGTCATCTGCGTACGGTAAGACCGGCATCTGCGTACGGTAAGACCGTCATCTGCGTACGGTAAGACCGGCATCTGCGTACGGTAAGACCGTCATCTGCGTACGGTAAGACCGGCATCTGCGTACGTTAAGACCGGCATCTGCGTACGGTAAGACCGTCATCTGCGTACGGTAAGACCGTCATGTGCGTACAGTGAGACCTTCTTCTGCGTATAGTAAGACCGTCATCTGCGTACGGTGAGACTAGCATCTGCGTACGGTAAGACCGTCATCTGTGTATGGTAAGACCGTCATCTGCGTACGGTGAGACTAGCATCTGCGTACGGTAAGACCCGCATCTGCGTACGGTAAGACCGGCATCTGTGTACTGTAAGAACGGCATCTGCGTACGTTAAGACCGGCATCTGCGTACGGTAAGAACGGCATCTGCGTACGTTAAGACCGTCATCTGTGTACAGTAAGACCGGCATCTGCGTACAGTAAGACCGTCATCTGCTTACAGTAAGACCGTCATCTGCGTACAGTAAGACCGGCATCTGTGTACGGTAAGACCGTCATCTGCGTACAGTAAGACCGGCATCTGCGTACAGTAAGACCGTCATCTGCTTACAGTAAGACCGTCATCTGCGTACAGTAAGACCGGCATCTGCGTACAGTAAGACCGTCATCTGCTTACAGTAAGACCGTCATCTGCTTACAGTAAGACCGTCATCTGCGTACAGTAAGACCGGCATCTGCGTACAGTAAGACCGGCATCTGTGTACAGTAAGACCGTCATCTGCGTACAGTAAGACCAGCATCTGCGTACGGTAAGACCGTCATCTGCATACAGCAAGACCGGCATCTGCGTACGGTAAGACCGGCATCTGCGTACGGTAAGACCGTCATCTGCATACAGCAAGACCGGCATCTGCGTACGGTAAGACCGTCATCTGCGTACAGTAAGACCAGCATCTGCGTACAGTAAGACCGTCATCTGCGTACAGTAAGACCAGCATCTGCTTACAGTAAGACCAGCATCTGCGTACAGTAAGACCAGCATCTGCGTACAGTAAGACCGTCATCTGCATACAGCAAGACCGGCATCTGCGTACGGTAAGACCGGCATCTGCGTACGGTAAAACCGGCATCTGCGTACGGTAAAACCGTCATCTGCGTACAGTGAGACCGTCTTCTGCGTACAGTAAGACCGGCATCTGCGTACGGTAAGACCGGCATCTGCGTACGGTGAGACTAGCATCTGCGTACGGTAAGACCGGCATCTGCGTACGGTGAGACTAGCATCTGCGTACGGTAAGACCGGCATCTGCGTACGTTAAGACCGGCATCTGCGTACGGTAAGACCGTCATCTGCGTACGTTAAGACCGGCATCTGCGTACGGTAAGACCGTCATCTGTGTACGGTAAGACCGGCATCTGCGTACGGTAAGACCGTCATCTGCGTATAGTAAGACCGTCATCTGCGTACGGTAAGACCGTCATCTGTGTACGGTAAGACCGTCATCTGCGTACGTTAAGACCGGCATCTGCGTACGGTAAGACCGTCATCTGCGTATAGTAAGACCGTCATCTGCGTACGGTAAGACCGGCATCTGCGTACGGTAAGACCGTCATCTGCGTACGGTAAGACCGTCATCTGCGTACGGTAAGACCGGCATCTGCGTACGGTAAGACCGTCATCTGCGTACGGTAAGACCGGCATCTGCGTACGTTAAGACCGGCATCTGCGTACGGTAAGACCGTCATCTGCGTACGGTAAGACCGTCATCTGCGTACGGTAAGACCGTCATCTGCGTACGGTGAGACTAGCATCTGCGTACGGTAAGACCGTCATCTGTGTATGGTAAGACCGTCATCTGCGTACGGTGAGACTAGCATCTGCGTACGGTAAGACCGGCATCTGCGTACGGTAAGACCGGCATCTGTGTACTGTAAGAACGGCATCTGCGTACGTTAAGACCGGCATCTGCGTACGGTAAGAACGGCATCTGCGTACGTTAAGACCGGCATCTGCGTACGGTAAGACCGTCATCTGTGTACGGTAAGACCGTCATCTGCGTACAGTAAGACCGGCATCTGCGTACAGTAAGACCGTCATCTGCTTACAGTAAGACCGTCATCTGCGTACAGTAAGACCGGCATCTGCTTACAGTAAGACCGGCATCTGCGTACAGTAAGACCGTCATCTGCTTACAGTAAGACCGTCATCTGCGTACGGTAAGACCAGCATTTGCGTACTTGTGAGACGGTCTAGTTCCTCACCGTCCTTCCAGTTTTAAGGCGTTGGACTTCCTGCTGCAGTATCAGGAATCATCCAATAGGAGGCTACTGTGAGACTTGTTGTGGGCGTGTTGATTGTATGTTTCTGCGTATGTTTCCATGGAATACTTGAAGAAATGACTTCACCCTTCCATCCTTCTGCTGCGTTCCCTCTGATCCCGTGTCTCCTGGGTTTCAACCAGACTGGTTTCAGCTCCACATCTCTGATTCCCAGCTGACGGTTTCACAACGTTTCATGTCCGGTTTTCTCCGCCTTGACATATCAGCTGTTATCAGATATCAGCTGTTTCTGATCAGCTGTTCTCCTGCAGAGATGATCCCAAAGACCCGTCTGGGGAAGCGCTCTCCTTTCGGGGCGCTGGTCACCTCCACATGTCTGGCAGCGGGAACATACATGGACGCTGGCAAGACCGTGATTGCTTTGACAACACCGTCCAGACAAGAAGGCATCAGCAGGGTCAAAGGTCATGCTGACCTGAAGGTGAGAAATGTTCACTGTAAACTAGAGTCAACACATTTGCACAAATGCATGGTGACTTAGTGTCGCTGGTTGGAGAAACAGATTTCCCCTGTGTAGTTCAGGAACACCTTGGAAATCCCAGAACTGCCTAGAGATGAAGGCACCTGTACTGATGAACAGCTGTTTGGGCCAATCACAGCTCTGTCTCCTCTCTCAGGTGTACTTTCAATGCGGTGCAGCAGGTGAATCTTTAGGTGCGCTTGATCAACCCGACCCTTCATCTCTTCCCTCCTCGGCTTCCATGTCTCTGTCCTCCAGACGATCCATCTCCTCCTGCATTAACGTGCCCAGAAGGTCAGACTCCTCCCATCCGTCGCTCCCTCCATCAGGCCTTTTAAACATGTCTGTTTCCTCTTGTCCTGCAGCGGGAAGAGTCCACAGGAGGTGGACATGGACGAGCTTATGGCTGCCATGGTCCTCAGTAGCCTGTCCTGCAGCCCGCCGCCGCAGGGCTCCGCCCACCCAGACCCACCAGGTACAAAACGAACAGCGCTGTCACTTCTCTCAGCTGAAAACAGCGGTTTAGAACTTACGCAGCTTCTAGAGAGTTCTTCTGGACAGGGGGAGGGGCTTACGCAGCTTGTAGAGCGATTTTCTGGATGGGGAAGGGGCTTACGCAGCTTGTAGAGAGTTCTTCTGGATGGGGGAGGGGCTTACGCAGCTTGTAGAGCGATCTTCTGGATGGGGGAGGGGCTTACGCAGCTTGTAGAGCGATCTTCTGGATGGGGGAGGGGCTTACGCAGCTTGTAGAGCGATCTTCTGGATGGGGAGGGGCTTACGCAGCTTGTAGAGCGATCTTCTGGATGGGGGAGGGGCTTACGCAGCTTGTAGAGTGATCTTCTGGATGGGGAAGGGGCTTATGCAGCTTGAAGAGAGTTCTTCTGGATGGGGGAGGGGCTTACGCAGCTTGTAGAGCGATCTTCTGGATGGGGGAGGGGCTTACGCAGCTTGAAGAGAGTTCTTCTGGATGGGGGAGGGGCTTACGCGGCTTCTAGAGAGTTCTTCTGGATGGTGGACGGGCTAACACGGTCAATGCTACAGCTAACAGAGAATACGATATGCGCTTTCATGTTACTAAAAGTTTCAAATATCACCAGAAAAAGTCGCTGGACTTGATAGTCTTTTCTTTCTGAAAAATGGCAGTATGTAGCACCAAAGAGCTAAGCTAGTCCTGGGGCCTAGCATGAGCACTGAATGTTTCACAATTAAATAATAGTAACTAACGAGTTTAGCTCCTTCCCTTAGTACGACAATGAACCTTTTTGGAAGCTCAAATCTCAAATTTAGTAAAACTGATTATTTTCTTAAAACTTGTGAATATGGAACTAGTTTCTGCTGTGTCTTTATTTTCTTCCTGACTACACAGAATGACATTAAACATCCAAAAATTCCCACAAATAAATGGACAAAACCAGAGTAAACCATTTCAACATCTGGATCATTTTCCAGCGTCTACACCAGACTGCGGCGGTGAACTCTCGGACAGCGGCAGCAGCGGCTACTGGAGCATTGGCCACACCCAGGGAAGCCCCGCCCCCTCACCACCAACAGAGCCGGACGGTGGTGCGGCCTCACCCTCTGATGAGGGTTTAGAGATGGAGCTGGATCAGGTTCTGTTTGATGAGCCGGCGCCGCGGAAACGCAGGGTGAGCAGGGTTGTATGGCAAGCACACGTTCTGACGGTCTGCAGAGGGTGATGGAACATTTCCTCCTGCAGAACTCAGTGCAGGTGGCATTCAGGTGTCTGTGGCCGAACTGCGGGAAGGTGCTGACGTCGTTAGTGGGCATTAAACGCCACATCAGGACAACGCACCTGTGGTAAGACTCAGCCAACCGACTGTTAGGACAAGTGCTAATTCAGTGTGAGAACGGAAAATCATGTTGAGATTTTTTTTTAAAAAGCGTTGTTTAAGAGAATTTTAAGATTAGCATTTTTATTAAATCCTTTAATTGTAATATACTATAAAATTATAAATTATGTGTAATATAACAAAAAAATACATCATATTTGTAATATCCCTTTTACTGATGCAACATTGTAAATAAAAAAAATAACAATTTTCCAGCAGCTGGTTCACGAGTACAATAAGTACAAAAAAAGAGTTGAAACCTTTATTTTTTACATTAAATCTTTTATTTTGACTTTTTTACTTTTAATGAAAGACATTATTACACATATTATCAGCTGTTTATTTTTGCCAATCCAGTGACTTGAAGAGCTAGATCGTCACTTTATGTATTTATGTACTTTCTATAAAAAAAAAAAGAATTTCACGGTAAATAAAAGTGTTAAAAGTATCAATCTTAAATTTGTTTAATTATTTTTTGTTATTAATTTTTAATAAATTAAAAATCATTAAAAAGGCAAAAATAAAAACAGGGAAGAAAATAACAAGAATAAAGTGCTACCTCATACAACTGTACTACTGGGACAAAATAAAGCACAATTTATTTTAAATAAATTATTGATATGTGAAAAATAAATAAATGTAGAAATAAAGTTATAATAAATACAGAAAAAAAGCACATCAATAACTAAAATACAATAATAAGTACAAAAGTAAAATGAACAAAGGTTAGACTGGGTGTTAAGAGGTTAAAATTTGATTCAAATTTAAATGTTTAAATACATTAAAAGTTTGTTAATTGAAAATTAATTTCATTTTCTATTTATTAAAAAAATAAATATAAATAAACTTAGAATTTTGTTTAGAAAAATAAAAATATTAAATTTATTTTTCGTGTAAATAATTTAATTTTGATTAACAAACAAAATCTAAATGTATTTGTAAATCTCTTGTAATGTGCAAGCTGACACATGTTAAAATCAATTTATACATATTAAAAAAACAAAAATATTGACAGGATCATAAAATGAGATGTAAATACATTATAAAAAAGTAATGAATACATTAATGAAATTATACATAAATTGTATATATTTTTAAACTAACTACATTTCCTGCTTGTGTTTTGTTGGTTCCGTTTCCTGATGTTGACCTTTGACCTCTGTCACAGCAGTGGAGGCGAACATGAACGCTGCTCCCGCAGTGAGGAGGACTTCTACTACACAGAGCTCAACCAACGGGATCATCCCACGCCGCAGTCTCCTCCCACTTCAGTCTGCGGCCCCGCCTCCACCTGTCCTAACTCCTCCCCCTCCTTGCCTCGCAGCCCTTCACCCCCCTCTCCTCTGTCTCCCACCCCATCTTCCTGCAGTGCTCTGAGTTGCTCCGCCCCCTCGCACTCCAGCAGTTTTTGGCAGGTCCAATCAGAGCACTCGTACCAGGTAGGCGGGGCTTAGCAGCAATGATAGATAGAACTGGTTTCTACACTGCCCCTACTGGTTACTCTCATCCTGCAGGTTGTGAATGCGAGGCGTTCATTTCTTTAGATATTTTCCAGCCTGAAGTACGCCGTCCATGTGGTGGTCCGCTTCCTGGAATCCCTGCAGAGCTTTTTATCTTGACATGATGACAAATTATTCTGTTATTAAAAACAGAATTTAAAACAAGGCCATGCTCGGCTTTACATGCATAAAGTGACGGATTATATCAGAGTTTACAAGGTTCCCGTAGTTATTAGGATACCTAACAAACTTAAAGTAAAAATATTTTTAAGTTTTATCAATAAAACATAGAAAGAGAAAATCAATTGTGATTTTTTTTCTCCTGTTTACACACAGATTCATCAGTAAACATGTTTGTTGTGTATGATGAAGCTGCTTTATCACATGTCAATGTATGAAATCAATCTAATGTACCCAAATTGTTCTTCAGGCTCCGCCCCCCAGTCACATGGCAGCATCGCCACTGTGTCATCTGACGGTCCCGCCCACCACCTGCAGTAGACAGGTACCATGTTTTACTTTTTAATCATCTGAGCACTAAAAAGGGCGCCATGATGAGCTGAAACTGGTCCAGTTTGGTCCAATTTGGTCCAGTTCTGTTCTGTTTAGTCCAGTTTTGTCCAGTTTGGTCCAGTTCTGTTCTGTTTAGTCCAGTTTTGTCCAGTTCTGTTCTGTTTAGTCCAGTTTTGTCCAGTTTGGTCCAGTTCTGTTCTGTTTAGTCCAGTTTTGTCCAGTTTGGTCCAGTTCTCTTCTGTTTAGTCCAGTTTGGTCCAGTTCTGTTCTGTTTAGTCCAGTTTTGTCCAGTTTGGTCCAGTTCTGTTCTGTTTAGTCCAGTTTTGTCCAGTTTGGTCCAGTTCTGTTCTGTTTAGTCCAGTTTTGTCCAGTTTGGTCCAGTTCTCTTCTGTTTAGTCCAGTTTGGTCCAGTTCTGTTCTGTTTAGTCCAGTTTTGTCCAGTTTGGTCCAGTTCTGTTCTGTTAAGTCCAGTTTTGTCCAGTTTGGTCCAGTTCTGTTCTGTTTAGTCCAGTTTTGTCCAGTTTGGTCCAGTTCTGTTCTGTTTAGTCCAGTTTTGTCCAGTTTGGTCCAGTTCTGTTCTGTTAAGTCCAGTTTTGTCCAGTTTGGTCCAGCTCTGTTCTGTTTAGTCCAGTTTGGTCCAGTTCTGTTCTGTTTAGTCCAGTTTTGTCCAGTTTGGTCCAGTTCTGTTCTGTTTGTCCAGTTTTGTCCAGTTTGGTCCAGTTCTGTTCTGTTTAGTCCAGTTTTGTCCAGTTTGGTCCAGTTCTGTTCTGTTAAGTCCAGTTTTGTCCAGTTTGGTCCAGTTCTGTTCTGTTAAGTCCAGTTTTGTCCAGTTTGGTCCAGTTCTGTTCTGTTTAGTCCAGTTGTGTCCAGTTTGGTCCAGTTCTGTTCTGTTAAGTCCAGTTTTGTCCAGTTTGGTCCAGTTCTGTTCTGTTTAGTCCAGTTGTGTCCAGTTTGGTCCAGTTCTGTTCTGTTTAGTCCAGTTTTATCCAGTTTGGTCCAGTTCTGTTCTGTTAAGTCCAGTTTTGTCCAGTTTGGTCCAGTTCTGTTCTGTTAAGTCCAGTTTTGTCCAGTTTGGTCCAGTTCTGTTCTGTTTAGTCCAGTTTTGTCCAGTTTGGTCCAGTTCTGTTCTGTTTAGTCCAGTTTTATCCAGTTTGGTCCAGTTCTGTTCTGTTAAGTCCAGTTTTGTCCAGTTTGGTCCAGTTCTGTTCTGTTAAGTCCAGTTTTGTCCAGTTTGGTCCAGTTCTGTTCTGTTTAGTCCAGTTTTGTCCAGTTTCGTTCAGTTTGTCAGGAACTAGTCTAGCAAATGAAACAACCAGTTCTTCTTCTTCCTCCTCTTCCTCAGGGTGTGGCGCCTCGAGTGCGTTCGGTCAGTGTTGGAGAGCAGTGGCTGCAGCATCAGAGCGCCCCCTGCAGGTCAGTGTAAACTTAATTTAAAAACCACATTAAAACAACTATAACACAAAGATAAATACTTACTGGGATAAAATAGTTGGTAACAAGTTAGTTTTATTACAACTCAGTTACCTTTTGGAATAAGTAGTGAGTCACGTCGTCAAGCGGAATATCTGCTCAAAAACTCAGGCTGTTCGTATAGCATCCTCCCAACAGGACCACGTTCCACCAGAATCATGGCTTATGTGCTAACCGCCTGCAAAACGCAATCATGCTTCATCCAAATTTGACAAAAATCACTTTTATTTTGTGAAACACTGTTGGAAACACAGCTTGTGACAGTGGGGCTGCAACGCTGACAAAACGTGACGTTTTCATCATTCTGCGGCCTGATGTCCAGTTTTTATGATGAGTTTAAACATCCAGACTGTATATAAAAGATGGGCGGAGCCTCCGTGACGTCACTCGTAGGTTTCTGAAGAGCTGAATTGAAGCTCGGTGGGCGGTTCCTACCATCACCATCTTGGCAGGGGCATGCATGTCGTCTCACCCGGAAAATACAAATATGAGCAAAGAGGTGGAGCTGAGAGGGGGGCTGTGAGCGT
This sequence comes from Telmatherina bonti, assembly GCF_933228915.1. Lineage (NCBI taxonomy): Eukaryota > Metazoa > Chordata > Actinopteri > Atheriniformes > Telmatherinidae > Telmatherina > Telmatherina bonti. The sequence continues at coordinate 43,308,235 of NC_136619.1, forward strand.
CATGGTGGATGATTGACATCGAGCGAACGCCGAGCTTTCTGTAGCTAAGAGCTAACCGAGCTAACCTGGAGATAACAGGAGCTAACCAGCTAACGGAGGTAAGCGGGCTAAAGCTAAGTCACGTTGTTAACCGGCTAAAAACCGCGGTTGTTCTACGTTCTTCTGACTTGAAGCGGGAGATCGGGTACCTGTCAATCAAAGGGACACGCCCCTAAATATGCTGAATTTTTAAAACGTTTAAAATGGGCGAGTTAGAAAAAAATTCACTCCCTCCACAGTTGTCATGAAGGTAAACCTGACCTATTAAACCTAAAATGGATTTTTGTACCAGGCTGTAAACATGTTTATTTCTGCTGTAAACGTGTTTATTTCTGCTGTAAACATGTTTATTTCTGCTGTAAACGTGTTTATTTCTGCTGTAAACATGTTTATTTCTGCTGTGAAGTTGGTCTTTTTAACTTGGGAGGCTTCACTTTTATCACCGGAGGTTGCCGCTTGGTCCAGACTTGAGGAAAAAATCCGAATATAAGTCCTAATGGTGCCAGGAGTGGGTACCCCCCATGCTACGAGGGGCTTTGAGAGGAAACTCTGAGGCCTATTGCAATATTGATTACACTGGATGGAAGCAAACTGAAATTGCTTCTTTTCAGTACATAACTTGTGGATGTAATATAAAATCTGAGGCCGGACAGAAGTTTGTTTGAGGAATATTAGGTTATGCCTGGGGCCAGTTTGAATATAATTTACATGCAATTATGCCAAAACCATTAAAGGTACAAAAAAGCTCTTCAGAACGGAAGTTTTCCTCTTTCCTGATGCGTTTAAACTCCGAAGTTTTAAGTGAAAGAGTGACACAGCTCCAACAGCGGCGGTTTTACTCGTTTTAACAGGAAAAATGTCTGTTGGTGTGAATTCTGCGAGGAAGGTGTTCCCATTGGAAACTGCAGTTTCGAACGTTTGTTGGGTTTCTGTCTGAATTCAGGAGGATTCGCAGCGAGGCCAAGAAATGTCGTAAAGTTTACGGCATCGAACACAGAGACCAGTGGTGCACAGCCTGCCGCTGGAAGAAAGCCTGCCAGCGCTTCCTAGACTGAACGAAGAAGACGAAGGACACGAGGAGGAGGCTCTAAACTTCAGCTGGATGATATTTTATACTTTCATATAACGGATTTACTTCAGTGTCTACTTTATGTTTACAAGAAGCACGTTTCTGCTGTCTTGTCTTAAATGCTATGAAGATGTCAGAACGACTCTCCTACGTGTACTAAAAACTTTTTCTTTACTCTGCAAACGTTTGGAAGGAACTCTGTCGCTTTACCTAAACAGGAATGATCTGGAGTTGCTGCTGTCGCTGCATTCCGGTTGAACTTCAGGCTTTTGAAGGTTTAGACACAAAAATTCATGAAATCCAATATGGCTGCTCGACGGCTCAAACTGTTGATCTCATTTCTTAGTTTGTGCCATTAAATCGGTTTCAGCTCCACTAAGCAGCATGTTGCTTTAGGCTTTTCGTGATTCTCGTGGCGATAAAACGTTGTTCAGTCTGTAAGTGTGTTCTTCTGCTTTCAGATATGCATTTGGTCGTATGGATCGTCATTCCCTGCTCCGATATCCCACTTCTGAGGCAGACAGAACACAGCAGCAAAAATGTAGAGATGAGCCATGTTCCCCTTCAACAGCGAATCCAACGCAAAAACAGTCACAAACGTGAATCCGACTCGTTTCTGTGAATCCGATTCTTGTCTGCGAATCCGACTGGTTTGGACGAATGCGACCATTTCTGCAAATTTGTCGTGTCTGCAAATACGACTAGTTCATGTTCATGTCAATCCGAGTCATGTCTGCGAATCAGATCCATGTCTGTGAATCCGATTCTTGTCTGCGAATCCGACTGGTTTGGACGAATGCGACCATTTCTGCAAATCCGATTCACGTCTGGGAAGCGGAGTCGTGTCTGCAAATACGACTAGTTTCTGCAAATCTGATTTGTGCCCTTGAATCCGATTTGTTTCCGTGAATCCGACTCATTTTTAACAAATCCGACTCATGTCTGTGAATCTGACTTGTGTCCCTGCGATGGACTGGCGAGCTGTCCAGCGTGTACCCCGCCTTTCGCCCAAAGACTGCTGGGAGAAGCTCCAGCTTTCCCCGCGACCCTTCGGACTAAGCAGTTGGGAAAATGAATGAATGAAAATTGTTCTAACGGGAAACGAACAGCAGCAGCTCAGTGTCCTCTTAATACAAATGAAAGGCAGAGACAGAAACCCGGCTTCGGGCCTCTAATGTGCTTTAGTTTACGCGAGTTTTTGCCGTTAGTTGGATGAACCGTCTGCAGAACAACTCTCGGCTCTGGAACTTTTTAATATTATTTTGTATAAAAATGTCATTTCTGTTATGAAGCACTTATTTTTCTGCGTTTCTGAGACCGAGGACAACTTGAGCTCGTTTGTCTCTCGTGTCCCATCATCCCTGTCTTCTGTTTGGAAGCTGACGCCATATCCACCGTTTCCGTGGGAAACGGGCAGCACTGTTGCAGGTTTTTATCGTATGTTTGGGTCCAAACATGTTTCATTCCTCAGCAGCGAGACTCGACTGCTGTTTCAGAGAAAAACCGGGAAGATGTGGATGGTTAGATGTGTTTCACCGTTATTCTACGTCCAACCAGATGGTCCAATAAAGCAGAGAAACTGATTTAAAGATCCGTTCTGTTTGATGACTCACTGAGTCATGTGACCACATCTTGATGAGGTGGGAAGTTGAGACCACCATGTTCTGTCCGACATCATCATGTTATTCATCGTAAACCTAAAAATAAGGTGGAAAATATATAATATACAGAATAAATAATAAACTTCATGGATCTCTGCTTGTGTAAAAGTTTTTACATGTTGAACAACAACTGAACAGATGTGCTTTTAAATAAAGTTTTTATTAAAGATGATTCAGTTCTACAACAAAAACCTGAACAAAGACCTTGTTAAAAAAAAAAAAGAAAACCCTGCTGCAGGTGATCACGCACACACACACACATGTAACTGCGCTATAATAAATTATATGTACAGTCCAGATCAGTCTGCAAGTCCAGCTGGTGGACCAAGACGCAGAGCGGGTCCTCCCAGGACAGCGCCAGACCCCGAGTCTGCAGAGAACAACAACAAACCAGCGTTAAACTACACGAATAACTGCCACAGAGGAAGAAAAGCATAAAGCAGGACCAGGACCCAGAGGACCAGGATGTGTGAGTGGGTGGGATACTTATCATTTATCCGTTTTGTTCTGGGTGGACTCGCTCTTCCCGTCGCAGGCGACGATCTTCACCTTGTCGACCTTCACCAGGTCCGTCACCTCTCGGAACTCCACGTCGTTCAGGACAAACGTCCACACGTTGTCACAGAACCGGTACGTGTTCAGAGACCCCTGCAGGACCAGAGGGGGGGGGTAAATATAAACCTTAAAATCAGCTCTGCTGAATCCTGAAACAGGTGACCAGCCTGTTAACTACCTGGTTAACTGCCAGGTTAATCATACTGTTAACTAATGGGTTAAGCAGCCTGTTAACTACCTGGTTAACTACCAGGTTAATCATACTGTTAACTAATGGGTTAACCAGCCTGTTAACTACCGGGTTAACCAGCCTGTTACAGCAGGAATATGACGACCCGACAGGAACGGTCATGTGATGGCTTGATCAGCTGTGAAGTCACGTCACATTTTAACTGAATTTTAAACTCGATCGAGGATCAATTTTCCTCCGATGACCAAAAGGGGAAAGCATATCGTCGATATAACCCTAACAAGGTAGGTAACAACTAACCAGGGTTCTGTTCACATCTCAGGTAACATCTCTGCTCTTCCCTGAGGGAAATACGACGTGAACGCCCGCCGAACTCGGAACAAAGAGGGTTCAGACCGGGCACTCGGACCCGGTTGGCGAGCGCCATCTTGGTGGCGTTCTTAACCAGGTTATGATGTCATTCCCGACCAGAACGACCTCAGAAAAAACAGAATGACGTTCAGCTCGGCACGTTCCCGTGGCGGACACGAGGTTCTGCAGAAATACTCCGTCTGTTACTCGCTGGAGCAAAACTTTCCTCCTCTCTGGCTGCTAAAAAACCTGCAAAAACGTGTCTGATATGTTTCTGGTCTTCAGTAACGTGTAGGCAGATGCTGGCAGAAGCGTGCACGCCTGCATACACGTGCACTTAGTGCTGATGTCAGAGAGCAGCTATGATGTCATGCTGGACGGGAGGAGATGAGTTTGCCGCCGTAACGCTAGCTGGTAACGCTAGCTGGTAACGCTAGCTGGCATCTCTGCAGACCTGCCATGGGACCAATCCGGACTCTGAAGACCCCACGGGACCCACTGAGGGGGACTCACCCTGAAGTTGACTCTGTTGCGGACCCGGTTGGCGAGCGCCATGTTGATGGCCTTATCGAACTGAAGGAGGACCTGCAGGGCCAGCTGAGGAGTGATCTGCTGAGTCTGAACACAAACATCGTTTCATGGTGAAGCCTGTAGGACTCGTGCAGCTGCCATGTGGTCCTGCATGCAGTGGTTCTGCAGGAGGTCCAATGCTGGGACTGTCCACACGTAGCAGGTTTCTCACAAAACCACGATGTTTCTTCCTATTCAGCTCCTTCGTCCACACAAACGCAGATTCATGCATCAAAACAATTGTTTTAAAAACCTCTGATCAAAGCAAAGAAGTGTGAACATTTTGTCTCCATGTGGACGTTTATATGTTGAAATCATAGACTGTATAAAAAGATGGGCGGAGCCTCTGAGACGTCACCCGCAGGTTTCTGAAGAGCTGAATTGAAGCTCGGTGGGCGGTTCCTACCATCGCCATCTTGGCAGGGGCATGCATGTCGTCTCGCCCGGAAAATACAAATATGGGCAAAGAGGTGGAGCTGAGAGGGGGGCTGTGAGCGTCATGGTGGATGATTGACATCCAGCGAACACCGAGCTTTCTGTAGCTAAGAGCTAACCGAGCTAACCCGGAGATAACAGGAGCTAACCAGCTAACGGAGGTAAGCGGGCTAAAGCTAAGTCACGTTGTTAACCGGCTAAAAACCGCGGTTGTTCTACGTTCTTCTGACTTGAAGCGGGAGATCGGGTACCTGTCAATCAAAAGGACACGCCCCTAAATCTGACGAACTTCAAGATTAAATTACTTTTAAACAGTAAAATGAAGGTAAACCTGACCTATTAAACCTAAAATGGATTTTTGAACCAGGCTGTAAACATGTTTATTTCTGTTGTGAAGTTGGTCTTTTTAACATGGGAGTCGTTGGGGATTTGCTCTGTTTTGGAGCCCCTAGTGGATGAAGGGGGAACTGCAGTTTTATGCACTTCCCCATAGGCTTCAGTTTTTACTGTCGGAGACGAGGACGAGATGAAGGACGGTTATTTTCCACTAGCTAACCAGATCACGTTGGAAGCGTGCTTGGTGTTTAGTGGAAGTGACGTCAGACGGAAGGTTATTCTGATTGGACAGGATTAAGGACGCTTGACCCACCTATAGGGTTGACATGAATGTGTTTTAACAACGCGGTGATGTGGATGGATTTGTATGTGTCGCTTTAGCTTTCCTGGCTGGAGGGGGAAGATACTCAGTTCTGCAGAAACCTGGCAACGCGTGGACCTGGTCTGGATCTGATGGAAGAACCCAGACCAGATGGATCCAGCTGCATTAAACACAGAACATGGTTTAATGTTCCAGTCCAACATACATCACACACAATGTCACCAAACTGACTTCTTCCTAAAATAAAATCATTCCAGTAAAGAATTTCCTCCTGACTGGGAGGAAATCCTGATAAAAATGGAGGTTTCTTCCTAACTTTAGATTCCATGTTTTTAACTGTTTACAGTCAGCGTTCAGTCTGTAACTGGTTCATGCTACAGAATAAAAGCAGTCTGTAACTGGTTCATGCTAAAGAATAAAAGCAGTCTGTAACTGGTTCATGCTAAAGAATAAAAGCAGTCTGTAACTGGTTCATGCTAAAGAATAAAAGCAGTCTGTAACTGGTTCATGCTACAGAATAAAAGCAGTCTGTAACTGGTTCATGCTACAGAATAAAAGCAGTCTGTAACTGGTTCATGTTACAGAATAAAACCAGTCTGTAACTGGTTCATGCTACAGAATAAAACCAGTCTGTAACTGGTTCATGCTACAGAATAAAACCAGTCTGTAACTGGTTCATGCTACAGAATAAAAGCAGTCTGTAACTGGTTCATGCTACAGAATAAAAGCAGTCTGTAACTGGTTCATGTTACAGAATAAAACCAGTCTGTAACTGGTTCATGCTACAGAATAAAAGCAGTCTGTAACTGGTTCATGCTACAGAATAAAAGCAGTCTGTAACTGGTTCATGCTACAGAATAAAAGCAGTCTGTAACTGGTTCATGCTAAAGAATAAAACCAGTCTGTAACTGGTTCATGCTACAGAATAAAACCAGTCTGTAACTGGTTCATGCTAAAGAATAAAACCAGTCTGTAACTGGTACTTGCAACAGAATAAAATCAGTCTGTAACTGGTTTTAACTGGTTTTTATGCTACAGAATAAAACTCTTTCGGATCAGATCAAAGCGGAACTCCTCGCGCTCTGCTCGCGCTGTTAGCAGCATGCTAACTTAGCCTGACCGCTTCTGTTCACCTGGATGAGCTCGTCCAAACTCTCCTGCAGGCTGTTTCCCAGCGTGGTGTTCCGATACAGCTGGTACGCCATGATCTCGCTACTTCCACGGCCACGAACGGCACGAGACTGTCATACAGACACGCGACCAGCTAACAATGCTAACGACGCTAGCCGCGTTCCGCTACAACAAGCACATAGAGCATGCGCCGAAGAAGCCAACGTCACGCTTCCTCTTAGCGGAACTAGTCAACAGGTACCTTTCACAATAAAACTGCTGACATGGACAAACATATTATCAATTTATTTATTTATTTATTTAAAATTTCAGACAGTTCTGCTATCTTCAGTGACTTAAAAATATTATTAATGTAAATTTCAATTTCTGTAAAGTACACGAAAAATAAATAAATAAATCAATTTTTGGTTTTATTTGAGTACAAAAGGGATTTGAGGCCAATCTTTTTTTCATAGATCCATAATAAAAACCTTTTATATCCATTTCAGTCTGGCTTCAGGCAGGACCACTTCACTGGAACTGGTCTCCTGTCTCTTACTGGTTCCCTACAATCTGCCAGATCCACCAGTCAGTCCTCAGTCCTGGTCCTGCTGGACCAGATCTGCCGGTCAGTCCTCAGACCTGATCCTGCTGGACCAGATCCGCCGGTCAGTCCTTAGACCTGATCCTGCTGGACCAGATCCGCCAGTCAGTCCTCAGTCCTGGTCCTGCTGGACCAGAGCCACCGGTCAGTCCTCAGTCCTGGTCCTGCTGGACCTGTCTACTGCTTCTGACTCAGCCAACCATCAAATTCTCCTCTCCACTCTCTGAGATTGGCATCTCTGGATCTGTCCTTTTGTGGTCCACATCTTACCTCACAGGAAGATCCTTCAGAGTATCCTGGTGAGGAGAAGTGTCCAGCTCACATGAAAACAGGGGAACCTCAGGGATCGGTGCTCGGCCCTCTTCTCTTTTCACTATACACCTCCTCAGTGCAGTTAGAAGCTCTCATGGCTTCTCCTACCACTGCTATGCAGATAACACCAGCTTTTCCTTTCCTTCCCACCAGACAACACAACATTTCACTGAGAATATCAGCTTGCCTTGCTGATATCTCTGCATGGATGAAGGATCGCCACATTCAGCTCAATCCAAGACAGAGCTCATTGTCTGTCCAGCCAATCCTTCCTTACTTCTGCAGATACGTGTGAAGCTCCACTCTATCACACTTGTTCCTACGTCTGCTGCCTGGAATCTTGGGGTCATGGTGGATGACCAGCTGACCTTTAAGGTCCATGTTGCCTCGGTTGCCCGTACACACTCAAAAATAGAGGTACCAGCTTGTACCTGAAAAGGTACAAATGCTTGTCGCTGGGGGTGTACTCTTTTGAGAGACATTTCTGTACCCTTCAGTTCTGGTCTATTTTTGTACCTTATCAAGTTCAACCTCACCTTATCAAGTTATGTTTTTTATGTTTTCACAGCATTAGGCCTGGTCCATGCAACTTAGCAATATTATCTTATCTTTAATCTAGAAATAATCTTCAAAAACTCAAAATACTGACCAGACATACACTTAGTTTGCAGCATCTGACCTTCATTGTCTGGTGTAGTAAATGACTGTTAAGTAGTACTACTGTCATCACTCAACTCTGCTCTAGTTTGTAACATTACAGCCATTAACATTACATTTTTCAATGCTGCAGGTACCCTTATGGTCAAAATGGTACAAATTTGTACTTTATGTCACTTTGAACCCTTTTTCGTTCTCTGAAGGTGCTTCTGGTATCTTAAAGACCAGTATTGTACTTTTGAGAAAACATTTCTTTAAAATGTACCTATAGGTACAAAAATGTCCTTTTCTTGTACCTCTATTTTTGAGAGTGTACCTGCCGATTTTCTCTCTACAACATCAAGAGAATCAGACGTACCTGACAGAACACATGACTCAGCTTCTGGTTCAGGTTCTGGTCATTGATTACTGCAGTTCCCTACTGGCAGGTCTGCCTGCATGCTGGTTAAACCTCTGCAGATGATCCAGAACCAGCAGTACGTCTGGTCATCAACCAGCCCAAAAGAGCTCACGTTACTAATCACACTTCCGTGGTTTCCAGTTGCAGAGCATCAGATTCAAAGCTCTGCTTCTGGTTTACAAAACAACAAGTCAAACATCTCCTGTCTACCTTTACTCCTTCATCCAGACCTACACTCCCTCTCCACAGCTACGCTCCACCAGTAAAAGACGCCTCGTGTTACCACCAATACGTGGGACTAAACCACCAGCCAGAATTTTTTTCCTCTGTTGTTCCACGATGGTGGAACGACCTGCCGAACTCTGTCCGACCTGCAGAGTCCTGATCTGCTTTAAGCTGCAGACTCAGCTGTTCAGGTAGGATTTCTGCTCTTAGTTTAACTGTGTTTATCAAAGAAGTTGGAGAACCTGGTTCAGTTCTTTGCAACAAATATTATGATATTCATTCTTTCCATTTCAACAGGGAATTTTGTGGAGGGAAGAAAATATATATATAAAAAAACTGTAGTATTATGTGTCAACACCGACAGGAGTCCAGCAGTCCACCAGCACCTTCCTATGATGTCCTCTTCTGATTGATTTACTGCTTGTGTTGTTCTCACTCTCAACTTCCTTTGGATAAACGCGTCTGCTACATGACTGGAATTGACTTTCTGATTGTACTATTAATTTCTTTTTGAAGAAAATCAGATTTCTCTAATTATAATAAAAATTTCACTGTTTGTAAACATAAAAAATGTAAACAAAAACACAGTTCCTACAGGAAGATAGTACAACTAAGAAGGAAAAAGTTAAGTATTATTTTTGTAATAATTTTTATTCATATTATTAATAGTTCAAATCAAATCAAAGATACTTTATTCATCCGCAAAGGGAAATTCAGTGCTCAAGCCAGCTCGTCTAAGGTCAGACATACAGACATGTGACATTAATGACAAAAGAGTAATACAGAACCAAGCTTAAGCTTAGGCTGTGCAGCTAGTTTACCTATGCTGCCTTACAAGATAAGATAAGAACAGAGATACATTAGGATCATGGTCGAGGAAAAAAAAGGTCATGGAACCGGACATACAGAGACATGTCCGAACATATTCAAGACACTTTACAGACAGAGAAGAAAATATAATGAAAGCCAATTCATAACAGCCTATATAAGGAAACCAACAGATTGAGTTGAGTCCAACTCAATCTCCCATCCTGAGCAAGCACACTGGCAACAGTGGGAAGGAAAAAACTCCCTTTTAACAGGAAGGAAACCTCCGGCAGAACCCGGCTCAAGGACAGGCAGCCATCTGCCTCTGCTGTGTGGGGGGAAGAGGACAGAAAGACAACAGACAACAGGAACTGCTACTCCCGGCCAGGGAGACCTGCTGAGACAGGAGACATAACTAAGGGATGCTAACCATCCCTAGCTATAGGACTTATCAAAAAGATAAGTCTTCAGCCTAGTCTTAAAGGTGGGGAGGGTGTCTGCTTCCCTAACACTAACTGGGAGCTTATTCCATAAGAGAGGGGCCTGATAACCAAAGGCTCTGCCTCCTGCTCGGCTCTTTGAGACTCTAGGAACCACAAGTAAGCCTGCAGTCTGCGAACGAAGTACTCTGGTTGGTATATAAGGAACAATGAGGTCTTTGATATATAGTGGTGCCTGGTTGTGGAGGGCTTTATATGTAAGGAGAAGGATTTTAAATTCTATTCTAGATTCAACAGGCAGCCAATGAAGAGAGGCTAAAACATACAGAGAAAAAAAAACCTCATACATTGAAGCACAAACTAAAACAAGACACACAAAGTCCAGGAAGGCGGTGACTCACGTGAGGGAGGACTGGGGGGGGTTGAGGAGGGGGGACAGAGCGTCTATGAGCATGTCTTCTTCCATTCTCAGGGGGGGTTGCGCCGGCCCAAGGCTGCTGGGAAGTCGAATCCAGATATGATTGTTGTTTGGGTTCCAGGCGAGGAAAACAATTTGCCCTCAGCAGGGGGGGGGGGGGGGGGGGGGGGGGGTCAATTTCCACCGATTCTAGCAGATATTTTCTCCATGTTGTTATTGATTCTGCGGACCAGCTCCGGGACCTCGGCCAAGTGACCAGTATTGAACAGACTGGCATCCTGCTTACGGTTGAGTCCGGTCAACGCAAGAGTCTGTGCACTGCTAGCCCGGCCCATACCGTTACAGAATTCAGGCAGCCTGCCAGTTGTTGCCAGAATCTCATGGGTCTTCAGGTAGATCAGGACTCCACCAGCGCCAATCAGCAGAATCCCGATCACCAATAATCCAAAAATGTAAACATCCTCCACGTCCTCAGAGGACAGAACTGCCAGACACATCGGTCTCCACGTGGCCCATGAGTCCTGAACGTATCCAGCCGGAAGCGTCCCCTCAGGACATGTGGGCTCCCCTCTGCCCGATCTTCGGGTTGAGAAAATTTGATCAATTGCGTTGAGAGACCAGCCGATCAGATCCATGAGGTAAATTTGAATGGAAGTAAAGCGATGTAGAACGAGGGTCAGAGTCAGACAGGACAAAGTCGCAGGCCAGAGTGGGAGGAGGGGGAGGAAACGGGAGCAAAAGAAAGAAGTGTCCGCCTTCGCTGAGAGCAAGAGTGAGCAGTTAAAGTTGATTTTATATCTTTCTGTAAAATGTTTTGTTAGAAAATATATATTTACAGCTATTTATTCATGAATTCACTCATTAGTTCATTCAGAAATTTTTAGTTGGTGTTTTTACTTTCTGGATTTATTTTCTTAACATTTTGTTGTCATTTTATATTGTAACTTAAGGTTGTTTTTAAAGATATTAACAATATCTTTAGCCACGTTTTATCTTTTTGCTGATCTTCTTTTTGGGTTATTTCCATCTATTAGCTCTAAAAACGTAAATAAAACGTGTGAAATGCTGACTGAGTCTTTGAATAAGAGATTTTCTTGCAGGTGATGAAACTGTTCATGAAGTGGAGCAGAAGCGATGATCCAAAGCTGGATTCAGATTTAAGACTTTAGTGCAAATCAAGTGATGGATTCTTTATTTACAGTTTGGAATAATTCCTGAGTGAAACTTGCAGAAACATGGTGTTGGGCTGCTAAAACTGCACATAGAGGCAGAAAGCCAACGCGAAGCACTAGATGGCAGCAGATGACAACCGTCCGGTTGCTTCAGGACTGATTTTCCTCTCATTCATGGATTTTATAACAGTAGCAGCTGAATGTAACAGAAAAGGAAAATATAGCTGAACTAACAGAGTTAGACAAAACAACAAACTCAGGAACTTATTTGGGAGCAAATCCCTGAAAGTATTCTGGAAAAGTGTCAGAAGTTTCTCATGTTCTGCTTCATGGCTTCTAAAAGACGAAACGCTGGACGGCGTTCCTGCTCAACCTTCATCAGCTTCAGCCGTGAACCGTGAGCGCACGTTTAACCTGCAGCGACGCCATGATGGATGTGGGCAACAATGGACAGATATGTTCATCCAGACATGGCTCTGACCTTTGACCCTTCACACAACACACAGGAAGTGTGTGTGTGTGTGTGTGTGTGTGTGTGTGTCAGACTGGCTCTCAGGATCAATATAGTCAGATGACGGAGGTGTGATGCAGATCAAACACACCTGTGGGCAGGTGTGTGTGTAGCAGAATGTGGACTTTAGCCGCACGCAGCCAGACGTGTTCCTGGTCACATGACCATAAAACATGGCAGGAAGCTGCAGCATGTGGACCTCCTAGGTGCTGATTGGCTGAATCTCTGACGCCGCTCTGTGTCGCCATAAACAGACTGCAGAATGATTGCAAGCAACAAGCTGGCAATTTTAGTTTGGCGTCTTCTGAGGTCATTTAATTATTTAAAGAACCAGACAGAACCAGGTGAAACCAGGTAGAACCAGGTAGAACCAGACAGAACCAGGCAGAACCAGGTAGAACCAGACAGAACCAGACAGAACTGGGTAAAACCAGGTAGAACCAGACAGAACCAGACAGAACCAGGTAGAACCAGGTAAAACCAGACAGAACCAGGCAGAACCAGACAGAACCAGGTAGAACCAGACAGAACCAGATAGAACCAGATAGAACCAGGTAGAACCAGACAGAACCAGACAGAACCAGGCAGAACCAGGCAGAACCAGGTAGAACCAGGTAAAACCAGACAGAACCAGGCAGAACCAGACAGAACCAGGTAGAACCAGGCAGAACCAGGTAAAACCAGACAGAACCAGGTAGACTCAGACAAAACTAGGCAGAACCAGACAGAACCAGGCAGAACCAGGAAAAACCAGACAGAACCAGGCAGAACCAGGCAGAACCAGGTAGAACCAGACAGAACCAGACAGAACCATGCAGAACCATGCAGACCCAGACAGAACCATGCAGAACCATGCAGAACCAGACAGAACCGTGCAGAACTAGGCAGAACCAGGCAGAACAGACAAAACCATACAGAACTAGGCAGAACCAGACAGAACCATACAGAACCAGGCAGAACCAGGCAGAATCAGGTAGAACCAGGTAAAACCAGACAGAACCAGGCAGAACCAGGCAGAACCAGGTAGAACCAGGTAAAACCAGACAGAACCAGGCAGAACCAGGTAGAACCAGGTAGAACCAGACAGAACCAGACAGAACCATGCAGAACTAAGCAGAACCAGACAGAACCATGCAGAACCATACAGAATCAGACAGAACCATGCAGAACCAGACAGAACCACACAGAACCATGCAGAACCATGCAGAACCAGACAGAACCATGCAGAACCAGAGAGAACCAGACAGAACCATGCAGAACCAGACAGAACCAGACAGAACCATGCAGAACCATGCAGAACAGACAGAAACATGCAGAACAAGACAGAACCGTGCAGAACTAGGCAGAACCAGAGAGAACCATACAGAAACAGGCAGAACCAGACAGAACCAGGCAGAACCATGCAGAACCAGACAGAACCATACAGAACCAGGCAGAACCAGACAGAACCAGACAGAACCAGGCAGAATCAGGTAGAACCAGGTAAAACCAGACAGAACCAGGCAGAACCAGGCAGAACCAGGCGGAACCAGGTAGAACCAGACAGAACTCGGCAGAACCATGCCGAACCAGACAGAACTATACAGAACCAGGCAGAACTAGGCAGAACAGACAGAACCAGACAGAACTAGGCAGAACCAGACAGAACCATACAGAACCAGACAGAACCAGGCAGAACCAGGCAGAATCAGACAGAACCAGGCAGAACCAGACAGAACCAGGCAGAACCAGGCAGAATCAGACAGAACCAGGCAGAACCAGGCAGAACCAGACAGAACCAGGCAGAACCAGGCAGAATCAGACAGAACCAGGCAGAACCAGACAGAACCAGGCAAAACAAGGCAGAATCATGCAGAACCAGACAGAACCAGACAGAACCATGCAGAACCATGCAGAACAGACAGAAACATGCAGAACAAGACAGAACCGTGCAGAACTAGGCAGAACCAGGCAGAACAGACAGAACCATACAGAACCAGGCAGAACCAGACAGAACTAGGCAGAACCATGCAGAACCAGACAGAACCATACAGAACCAGGCAGAACCAGACAGAACCAGGCAGAATCAGGTAGAACTAGGTAAAACCAGACAGAACCAGGCAGAACCAGGCGGAACCAGGTAGAACCAGACAGAACTCGGCAGAACCATGCCGAACCAGACAGAACTATACAGAACCAGGCAGAACAAGGCAGAACAGACAGAACCATACAGAACTAGGCAGAACCAGACAGAACTATACAGAACCAGACAGAACAAGGCAGAACAGACAGAACCATACAGAACTAGGCAGAACCAGACAGAACCATACAGAACCAGACAGAACCAGGCAGAACCAGGCAGAATCAGACAGAACCAGGCAGAACCAGGCAGAATCAGACAGAACCAGGCAGAACCAGGCAGAATCAGACAGAACCAGGCAGAATCAGACAGAACCAGGCAGAATCATACAGAACCAGGCAGAACCAGACAGAACCAGGTAAAACCAGGTAGAACCAGGTAAAACCAGACAGAACCAGGCAGAACCAGGCAGAACCAGACAGAACCAGGTAAAACCAGGTAGAACCAGGTAAAACCAGACAGAACCAGGCAGAACCAGGCAGAACCAGACAGAACCAGGTAGAATCAGACAAAACTAGGCAGAACAAGGCAGAATCGTACAGAACCAGGCAGAACCAGACAGAACCAGGCAGAACCAGGTAGAACCAGGTAAAACCAGACAGAACCAGGCAGAACCAGGTAGAACCAGGTAAAACCAGACAGAACCAGGCAGAACCAGGTAGAACCAGGTAAAACCAGACAGACCCAGGCAGAACCAGGCAGAACCAGGTAGAACCAGGTAGAACCAGACATAACCAGGTAGAACCATACAGAACCAGAAAAAACCAAGCAGAACCAGGCAGAACCATGCAGAACCAAGTAGAACCAGACAGAACTGGACAGAACCATGCAGAACCATGCAGAACCAGACAGAACCAGACAGAACCATGCAGAACTAGGCAGAACAGACAGAACCAGGCAGAACCAGACAGAACCAGACAGAACCATGCAGAACTATGCAGAACCAGACAGAACCAGACAGAACCATGCAGAACTAAGCAGAACCAGACAGAACCATGCAGAACCATACAGAATCAGACAGAACCATGCAGAACCAGACAGAACCACACAGAACCATGCAGAACCATGCAGAACCAGACAGAACCAGACAGAACCATGCAGAACCAGAGAGAACCAGACAGAACCATGTAGAACCAGACAGAACCAGACAGAACCATGCAGAACCATGCAGAACAGACAGAAACATGCAGAACCAGACAGAACCGTGCAGAACTAGGCAGAACCAGGCAGAATCAGACAGAACCAGGCAGAATCAGACAGAACCAGGTAAAACCAGGTAGAACCAGGTAAAACCAGACAGAACCAGGCAGAACCAGGCAGAACCAGACAGAACCAGGTAAAACCAGGTAGAACCAGGTAAAACCAGACAGAACCAGGCAGAACCAGGCAGAACCAGACAGAACCAGGTAGAATCAGACAAAACTAGGCAGAACAAGGCAGAATCGTACAGAACCAGGCAGAACCAGACAGAACCAGGCAGAACCAGGTAGAACCAGGTAAAACCAGACAGAACCAGGCAGAACCAGGTAGAACCAGGTAAAACCAGACAGAACCAGGCAGAACCAGGTAGAACCAGGTAAAACCAGACAGACCCAGGCAGAACCAGGCAGAACCAGGTAGAACCAGGTAGAACCAGACATAACCAGGTAGAACCATACAGAACCAGAAAAAACCAAGCAGAACCAGGCAGAACCATGCAGAACCAAGTAGAACCAGACAGAACTGGACAGAACCATGCAGAACCATGCAGAACCAGACAGAACCAGACAGAACCATGCAGAACTAGGCAGAACAGACAGAACCAGGCAGAACCAGACAGAACCAGACAGAACCATGCAGAACTATGCAGAACCAGACAGAACCAGACAGAACCATGCAGAACTAAGCAGAACCAGACAGAACCATGCAGAACCATACAGAATCAGACAGAACCATGCAGAACCAGACAGAACCACACAGAACCATGCAGAACCATGCAGAACCAGACAGAACCAGACAGAACCATGCAGAACCAGAGAGAACCAGACAGAACCATGTAGAACCAGACAGAACCAGACAGAACCATGCAGAACCATGCAGAACAGACAGAAACATGCAGAACCAGACAGAACCGTGCAGAACTAGGCAGAACCAGGCAGAACAGACAGAACCATACAGAACCAGGCAGAACCAGACAGAACCAGGCAGAACCATGCAGAACCAGACAGAACCATACAGAACCAGACAGAACCAGACAGAACCAGGCAGAATCAGGTAGAACCAGGTAAAACCAGACAGAACCAGGCAGAACCAGGCGGAACCAGGTAGAACCAGACAGAATTCGGCAGAACCATGCCGAACCAGACAGAACTATACAGAACCAGGCAGAACTAGGCAGAACAGACAGAACCATACAGAACTAGGCAGAACCAGACAGAACCATACAGAACCAGACAGTACCAGGCAGAACCAGGCAGAACTAGGCAGAACAGACAGAACCATACAGAACTAGGCAGAACCAGACAGAACCAGGCAGAATCATACAGAACCAGGCAGAACTAGGCAGAACAGACAGAACCATACAGAACTAGGCAGAACCAGACAGAACCATACAGAACCAGACAGAACCAGGCAGAACCAGGCAGAATCAGACAGAACCAGGCAGAACCAGGCAGAATCAGACAGAACCAGGCAGAACAAGGCAGAATCAGACAGAACCAGGCAGAATCATACAGAACCAGGCAGAACCAGACAGAACCAGGCAGAACCAGGTAGAACCAGGTAAAACCAGACAGAACCAGGCAGAACCAGGTAGAACCAGGTAAAACCAGACAGAACCAGGCAGAACTAGGTAGAACCAGGTAAAACCAGACAGAACCAGACAGAACCAGACAGAACCAGGCAGAACCAGACAGAACCAGGCAGAACCAGACAGAACTAGGTAGAACCAGGTAGAACCAGGTAAAACCAGACAGAACCAGACAGAACCAGACAGAACCAGGCAGAACCAGACAGAACCAGGCAGAACAAGGCAGAATCAGACAGAACCAGGCAGAATCATACAGAACCAGGCAGAACCAGACAGAACCAGGCAGAACCAGGTAGAACCAGGTAAAACCAGACAGAACCAGGCAGAACCAGGTAGAACCAGGTAAAACCAGACAGAACCAGGCAGAACTAGGTAGAACCAGGTAAAACCAGACAGAACCAGACAGAACCATGCAGAACCAGACAGAACCAGGCAGAGCAGACGGAACCAGGTAGAACCAGGCAGAATCAGACAGAACCAGGCAGAACCAGACAGAACCAGGCAGAACCAGGTAGAACCAGGTAAAACCAGACAGAACCAGGCAGAACCAGGCAGAACCAGGTAGAACCAGATAAAACCAGACAGAACCAGGCAGACCCAGGTAGAACCAGGTAAAACCAGACAGAACCAGGCAGAACCAGGTAGAACCAGATAAAACCAGACAGAACCAGGCAGAACCAGGTAGAACCAGGTAAAACCAGACAGACCCAGGCATAACCAGGCAGAACCAGATAGAACCAGGTAGAACCAGACATAACCAGGCAGAACCATACAGAACCAGACAAAACCAAGCAGAACCAGACAGAACCAGGCAGAACCATGCAGAACCAGACAGAACTGGACAGAACCATGCAGAACCATGCAGAACCAGACAGAACCATGCAGAACTAGGCAGAACAGGCAGAACCAGACAGAACCACACAGAACCATGCAGAACTAGGCAGAACCAGACAGAACCAGACAGAACCATGCAGAACTAAGCAGAACCAGACAGAACCATGGAGAACCATGCAGAACCAGACAGAACCAGACAGAACCATGCAGAACCAGACAGAACCAGACAGAACCATGCAGACCCATGCAGAACCAGACAGAACCAGACACAACCATGCAGAACCAGACAGAACCAGACAGAACCATGCAGAACCAGGCAAACCAGGTAGAACCAGACAGAACTGGACAGAACCATGCAGAACCATGCAGAACTAGGCAGAACAGGCAGAACCACACAGAACCACACAGAACCATGCAGAACTAGGCAGAACAGACAGAACCAGACAGAACCAGACAGAACCATGCAGAACCATGCAGAACTAAGCAGAACCAGACAGAACCATGCAGAACTAAGCAGAACCAGACAGAACCATGGAGAACCATGCAGAACCAGACAGAACCAGACACAACCAGACACAACCATGCAGAACCAGGCAGAACCAGACAGAACTATACAGAACTAGGCAGAACAGACAGAACCAGACAGAACCAGACAGAACCAGGCAGAACCAGACAGAACCAGACAGAACCAGACAGAACTAGGCAGAACCAGACAGAACCAGACAGAACTAGGCAGAACCAGACAGAACCAGACAGAACTAGGCAGAACAGACAGAACCAGACAGAACCAGACAGAACCATGCAGAACCATGCAGAACTAAGCAGAACCAGACAGAACCATGCAGAACTAAGCAGAACCAGACAGAACCATGGAGAACCATGCAGAACCAGACAGAACCAGACACAACCAGACACAACCATGCAGAACCAGGCAGAACCAGACAGAACTATACAGAACTAGGCAGAACAGACAGAACCAGACAGAACCAGACAGAACCAGGCAGAACCAGACAGAACCAGACAGAACCAGACAGAACTAGGCAGAACCAGACAGAACCAGACAGAACTAGGCAGAACCAGACAGAACCAGACAGAACTAGGCAGAACTAGACAGAACAGACAGAACCAGGCAGATCAGGTTCAGGTCACGTCTACAGGAACACGCGTCAGTCTCTATACTCTACATGTCTTTCAGTCGTCATGCAGGTTTATTCCCTGACACACATTTCCGCTTTGAGTCCGTTCTGTTCGCACCGTAAACCAGATTAATAAAGATTTATTTAGATAGTTTCACACTAAAACATCTCATCTTTAACGACAGTAAATCAGACTCTGATTGTTCTAAGTAAAAGCGCCGTGTGTGTGACGGACCGTTTCTACGTTTGCTGACAGGAATCTCCAGTTTTTCCTGCGAGGAAGGCAAACATGCAGCAGTCGCAGTCATTTTGGTGGATTAGTCCTTTAATTAGTCCCTGTGATCTTACACAGCAAACATGGCCGCCCTCATTAGAGGCGTAAGTGTTAATTAGCTCCGTAATCTGCAAACAAACACAGGAAGCTGGTTCTGATCCAGTAAATGGGCATCACAACCATCTGCACAGCTCCACAACTAAAGTTCTGAAACTTCTCCGTCTTCGCTTCGTCAAAAATGTAACAATGTAACAAATATTAATAATATTGTAGATTTAGTATTTTTTTGTGAATGTTGGCCCTGAGCTGGCAGATGGGATAAATAACACTGGTAACGTTTTGGAACATTAAACACCAAGAAATACACATATCCTCATTATAGATATGATTCAGAGTCAGGAAATAATTATACAATTGTAAAAATGTACAAACAAAACATCAAAAGACTGCAATGAATTTGATATAGTCTTAAATAAAAAATAATAGATAGAATTATTGATACATTCATTAAATTAATTCTATTAAATTTCTTTTCAAACCCTTAGTTTTATGCAATTAATTGATTTTTTTCTTTTTTTCAATCTATGAATCATGTTCTAACTAATCACACTTTCAACCCACGACAGACATTTAAAATGCAGAATGACAAATTTCCACAAAGCTCCAAATGATTCACAAGGATCAGCGACACTTCAGAGCTGAACCAGACCTCGGAAGAGGTTCGGATAAAAGCCTGATTGGAGAGTCCATACATACCAAGCGTGTGTGTGTGTGTGTGTGTGTGTGTGTGTATGTGTGTGTGTGTGTGTGTGGGTGGACTGTCCAATAGAATGAATCACTGTGATCCTACTTTTTAAAATGTGCCATTTAACAAGAAGTGAGACATAATTAAATTTGCAGCCGAGTGACCTTGAGAGTGAAAAGCATGATGGATGGAGGACACACACTCCATATCCACACACACAGAACATTAGCGTCGACAGCATCAAAGACACACTGATGAGGAAAGGAAGGATGTTAATGTTCTGAGTTCTTCATTAGAAGTTCTTCTTTTTTAACCCTTAAAACTAAAACTAAAGTTTTCCTGTCCAGGAGGTCTACAATCCAGACAAAACATGTAGTGTTTATTCAGAGACTCTAGATGATCCATAATGACACCAGAATTTATCACATCTTCATCACTATCACTACCATGTTGCTAAGAGACCTCTATTTTCACCTGGACATGATGATGAAGACACTTCCTGTCAGACTTTCCACCAATCGGAGAGCTTAAACAGACGGTAACGTACAATCAGGAGCAGCCAAAGATCAACAAGTGATGAGAAAAGCAGGAAAATAATGATCCTCTATGGCTGGAATAAAGCCAAGAAGACGTTTGGGATGCAGCTGAGGTGGAGGTGCTGCAGTGAGGATAGCAGGTAGATAGCAGCAGGAAGACGTGGAAATGAGGAAATGCCCAGGAGGACCAGGTATCCCGGACGGGCCCCCAACACACCAATCTTCTTCTATGAAGAGCTGCATTAGATGGAGTGGACGTAGAATCAGCGGAGTGAGAAAGTGTTGTCAGTTTGAAGTATTCTGCAGACACCAGAGATCAGATGTACTGAGGCAATGATGGAAGTGATGTCTGGAAAATAAAGTCACGTCTGGGCTGGTCCAGAACCAGAACTCTACTCCTTCAGATGTTTACATGTCAGAAATAAAACCAGTTTAATTCAAAGTTTTACATGTTAGAAAGTTTCTTTATTTTGCTTTATCTGCCTCCACCCCAACCAGATGAGGCAGATAACGTCCTCCCTGAGCCGGTTTTTCCTTCCCACTGTCACCTCGTGCAGCTCTGGATGGGGGAATGGACCCAAGTTATTATTCCATGGTTGGCCGGAACGGATGTGTCTGCAAACTGTCCTGATACAATGTTGTGAAGTGGTGCTCCAGAGTACAAACAAAGCTGAATTTAATTGTTTCCTGTTTAGGTGACAAGATGATTTTCTTTCGAGTCTCTGCAGCAGCATCGGGTTATTCTCACCATGATGAAAGATGCTGGGAGCTTTTTATCTTGATCGGCTAACAAGCCGCAGCTAATCACATATTAACTTTCTTTTCCGCTGCTCTCTGACTTCTTCTGCGTCAGCGACTCCACGCCGTTCGTCATGTCTTCAGACAGGATACGACCGACCTCCTCTCGGAGCACTTTATGATGGTAATCAGACCCATCAATCACAGCGAGGCGGCGTTCAGCCCCCCAGTTTGGAGTTAAATGGTCCTGAAGACGAATGAAAGCAGAGTCGACGCTGCTGCCAGAAGGATTAATCTCCTCGTTGCAGCTTTGTCACTGCTGAACTCATCACTCAGCCAAAAACTCAACCGTTTAAACTTTAAACCATGTTTTTACTCTGAAGACGAGAAGTTAAAGCTGTAAAATCAAAAAGAAAAAGAAAACCTGAAGTGATTTTCCATCCCGGCAGATTTCAGACTTTATCCGGTCACCAGATGAGAACAGCACAGCTGTTTCATCCATCATGTAAGCTGTTTCTTACAGAATGGATGAAACAGCTGTGGACAACTACATTTAAAGAAATGAATAATTTATTACACAAATAAACATGCAAATAAAAACACAATGCAAAATAAAATATATACAATAGAGGATTTAAATAATTTATTTACCTATTTGCTTTACTTTTTATTTATGCATTGATTAATTCAATAATTTTCTTCATGGTTTGGATTTGTTGTTTCTTTTTAGTTCCGGTTTCCTGTTTTATTTTGTAGTTTTTCATGTTCAGTTCCCTCATCTCTAGTTTCCTGTTTATCAGCTCACCTGGTTTGATTTTCTTATTCATTTCACCTGTCCCTATTTACTCCTTCCATGTGTTTATACCCCTTGGTTTATGTTCTTGGTTGCTGGTTCATCGTGCTTTTGTTTATCTTCATGTGTTTGCGTCTCCATGTGCCTCCAGTTTATTTCTTGGTTATTAAAAACCATCTTGATTCTGCATCCCTGGCTCCTATTCCTGCAAATGGGTCTACACCTCCACAACGCTTCAGGACAAATTTATTTGTTTGTGAACAGTAAATATAAAAATCCATGACCATAACCCAGAAGTACAAATTAAGTTTTGTTTTATTAAATAAAAACATCATTAAACAACAAAAAATTTCAATTACACTTGATCAAAACAAAAATACATTTTTGTATATTAAAGAAACTTGGACTGTCAAACAAAAGTGGCCTTAAATAAAGAAATTAAGAAATTTATTTTAATAAAAAAAATCTGACTTGGGAAGTTTCCAGGGGAACGCGACTGGTGTGCTGGGGTGCAGCCTGGCTGCCGCTTGGTGGTGGTCTGGGGATCCTGGCTTTCCATTGCCGTGGGCTGGACCCTCTGCCTGCGGGGGTGGGAGGGCTGCCATTGGGCTCTTGGGGCCCTGGGTGGCCGGTGCCCGGCGGGGTCGGGCTTTGCCGGTCTGGGCCCGCTGGGGCTTGTTCCCCCTGACTATAGGGGGACTCTGGCTTGGGGCCCCTCTGGCACCTCCTGGGTGGGTGAATGGCTGGCTCCGGAGTGGGGTGGTTGGGCTGTGCTTGGGGAATGGCTGCCGGCTGCACAGGTCTCAGGGTCCTCCTGGCCGCTCACCTTTGTGTGGGCGGGGCCACGTTGTGTGGGCGGGGTCACATTAGCATGATCACTCTTCTCTGAACACGTTCCACTCTGTATGTTCTGCATGTGACACAGTCACTGAGTCATCTGCAGGTTTTAGTAATGCAGCTAGTTTTCTGTCTGTGTATCTGATTTTAGCTGAACTACATGGTTTATATGTAACTTGCTCATCTCTGGTGCTCCTGACAGTTGTTGGCTTTGTCCTGCGTGGGGGCCATGAATCACCCTGTGTGGGGTTCTGGTACACGTGCAGCAGATGGTCCAGAATCTCTGGTTGGCTATATACAGAAGATGGACCCATCTCACAATGAAAAAGAATCCTTGCATTCCTGCATCTAGAAGCGGATCCGGATCTAAGTTAGACCAGAACCCGTTCCTAAAGATACATCATGAAGATCCCTGCAGGAGTTTTCTCGTGAAGTTACAAACAAACAGACACACAAAGTCAGACTAACTTAAAAAAGCCTTCATGTGATGAAAATCTCATCTCAGCTCTTTGATTTAAAACCAGGGAACTGCAAAGTTCAACCTGCTGCCCAGCGGAAACCAGAATCTGCATCTGAAGATGTTCACCAGACAACAGGTTGTCTTTCCTCACATAGAGACGACATGCCTGAATAAAGCTCCGCTAGCTGCTATGTTAGACTGCTCTGTGTGTGTGTGTGTGTGGTTTGATGGCTGGACGAACATGGAGCTGATCGATCGGCCCGCTGACAGCACGAGACAATCATCTGCTCGTTTGTCGGCTTAACTGGGACGCCAATACAATATGGAGTGAAGTGGCAGCCACACGAGGCTTTCATTAACCAGCCATCTGTCTGCAACACACACACACACACACACACACACACACAGAGCCTCCACTATGACATTCAGTCAAAGCGTCTCTTTGAATTTGATGATTTACTTTCTGCGTCCCCACAGAGATTTGTGTCCCCAAAGTGTTGGTGTTGGTCCAGATTTATTTCCAACACCAGAAAAACCAGTTTACAGACATGGATTTACACAGTGTTCATCTCTGGTTACGTTATCTGATAAATACTGGCTTCAGATTTTAGCTGTTAAATGTTCTTCTCCTTTCTTTTCTTTTCTTTTTTAGTGAAAACAAAGTTAAAAACATCTTTCAGGTTAGGTTTTTTGTTGTAATACCTCTTTCTGACACAAGGTGGCGATCTGAGACACAACCTTTATATCATATTTGACATGCAGAAGTTCTAGTCTAGAAAACTTTCATTTGTCTCCTTTGAGGTGTTACACATATAAATATTTCAGAAACATTATTATTATTTTAAAAAACAGATGTTCAAAAGTCGTTTGTTGCAAGCCCAAGTCAAACTAAAACTGCAGGTCATGACATTAAATCCTGAATTTTGAAAGGAGTCGACATGCTGCATCTTTTTTGCCAGATCACCACCTGTCCTGCAGGTCCAGGTAAGGGCCAGGTAGGTGACCTATGCTGCAGCGACGTAGTTCCTGTGAAACGGTAGAAGACACGCTCAAACATGGATTCATTCCTTCAGTTAGTTGCATAACTCTCACCAGTCTATGCTAACATTTATTTAAGTAGAAAAACTAGTGTCTTCAAATGTTCACTCTGGCACAGTGAGGAGGATTTGGCTAGCCTGATGGACCACACAGATCAGCGCGCCGACAGGATCGTCATGGTGAAGCTGAGTCAAACATGAACTCCCTCCAACTCACCCAAGGCAAAAAGGCACGAGACAAGACTCACCTGGAGCTCTTTCATCACCTGAAGACAATTTGACGGATGTTCTTATCTCAACAGATCCAAATATCCCCCAGCCCTATGTATGACCATTTGTATGGAAGTAGAGAATGGTCATGCTCGACTATTATTCTTTATTTTATCATTATATCAAGTCAATTTTATCATTATCTCAATATAAGGACAACTGTTTTTAGCATGATGATGAGAACGTTTATCTAGATTTTTAAAGAGACGATTAATGCACTCAGGAAGAAGTAATTGTTCATGGATAAAACCAGTCATTAGACTCAGGTTTGCCGATCAGGTTTGGATGTTCCTCTGTCTGAGGTCAGATCTTCCTGTTGAGGTGTCGTTAGAGACAAAGATCATGGCTAAGGTCCCATCCATATCGAAGGACCCCCCACATCCACCCTGGAACGCTGACAGCCCTGCAGTGCTGCTTTTTTTGACTGCTACATCCAAAGCCTGCAAACTGGAAACCAGCACTGCTCCCAGTACACTCAATGAAATCCACTGCAATTAATTAATGTGTATATTTTCATTTCTTATTTCTAAAATTTGTTGTTTTTCAGTGGAGTTCATGTGTGCAGGCTCTTTCCGAGCTCCCTCTGGGTCCCAACACACCCGTAGACTGATTTATGTCTGGAAATCCTTACCTGTGAGTCAGGTTTAATGTGTGTGATGGGCAAAGAACAGCTCCAGTCTCTCAGCGATCTTGCATTTGAACAATCCATTATCTCAAAAAACAAAGTTTATTTTGTCAAGCTAATGAGATAATTATCTTGTTATTACACCTAAACAAAGTTTGTTATCCCTTGACAACAAGATAATTATCCTGTGATCTCAAGATAACTGTATTAAAAAAAACATGCAACTACAGCTTCAGTACATTTGATTCTGTTGGAAATCCAGGTGATTAGTGAATCGTTTAATTTTTGCCAGAGAACGCCGGCCAGTTGGTAAAATCCCTCACCAAGGTGATGCCCCGCCTCTCTGAGGAACATAAGAAGATAAAAGAAGCAGTAATCGATCTGCAGGCTTCGAGCATGAGGGAGAATTTGGTGTTTTCAGACACAGAGCAGACGGAGGACGACCCCAAAACCACAGCTAAAACCTCCATTGCAAGCTCCAGGAAGAAACGGTGGAAAACATCTCCTTTCAGAATGCATCATCTGGTTGGTAAAAAACCCGGCGCCAGCTGACCAAGACCCACTGTGGCAAAGATCTGGGGGTTTTGGGGTTTAAACTGCGGGGTGAACAACCAGTGTCCTGAAGAGAACTTGCATCGCTGAAGAGTCCTTTTTCTATCAGGCTCAGACTATAGCTAACACCTGAGACTGACATGGCTAATGGATTACAGCTCAGACTAGGGTTGCCACCACGCTGCAACCTCCGGCGGGATAAAGTGAAGCCAATGCAGAAGGGCCAAAAGTTGCAGTTCCCCCTTCATCCACAAGGGGCTCCAAAACAGAGCAAATCCCCATAGACTTCCATGTTAAAAAGACCAACTTCACAGCAGGAATAAACATATTTACAGCAGAAATAAACATCTTTACAGCCCAGTTCAAAACTCCATTTTAGATTTAATAGGTCAGGTTTACCTTCATGACAACTGTGGGGGGAGTGAATTTTTTTCTAACTCGCCCGTTTAAAAGTAATTTAATCTTAAAATTCTGCATATTTATGGGCGTGTCCTTTTTATTGACAGGTACCCAATCTCCCGCTTTAAGTCAGAAGAACGTAGAACAACCGCAATGTTTAGCCAGTTAACAACGAGACTTAGCTTTAGCCCGCTTACTTCCGTTAGCTGGTTAGCTCCTGTTATCTCCGGGTTAGCTCGGTAACCTCTTAGCCACAGGCAGTTTGGAGTTCGTTAGATGTCAATCTTCCACCATGATACTCACAGCCCCCCTCTCAGCTCCACCTCTTTGCCCATATTTGTATTTTCCGGAAGAGACGACGCGCATGCCCCTGCCAAGATGGTGATGGTAGGAACCGCCCACCGAGCTTCATTCAGCTCTTCAGAAACCTACGGGTGACGTCATGGAGGCGCCATCCATCTTTTTATATGCAAAATATATATTTTCAAAACTTTCCTACAGTTTACATATCAGTCATGCACATCAACACTCAATGTAAAATTAATTAACAAAATAAAACACAGAAAATACAACAGCCAAAAAAAAAGTCCCAGCCTTCTCCCCTCTGCGCTTGTGCGCATGTGCACATGTTGGACAGTCACGGTTGCCTGGAGATATTATATGCACAATCCTCAGAAAACCCGTGCCTTTTAAAAATGTCCACTGTAGCCTACCTAGTTCTTACTCTACGTTTTTAAAATCGAAAGTGCTGCTAAACAAACGTGAGAGGAAAAAGACACGTCTGCAGTGTCAGTGAAGATGTTTATAAGGTAAATTGTACAATGTGTTAGCATCTGTTCAGTTAACTGCTCGGCGTGATGTAGCTAACAGTTAACTGCTCGGGGGAATGTAGCTAACAGTTACATCTCAGGGTGATGTAGCTAACAGTTACATCTCAGGGTGATGTAACTAACAGTTAAAGTCTCAGGGTGATGTAGCTAACAGTTACATCTCAGGGTGATGTAGCTAACAGTTAACGTCTCAGGGTGATGTAGCTAACAGTTACATCTCAGGGTGATGTAGCTAACAGTTAACGTCTCAGGGTGATGTAGCTAACAGTTACATCTCAGGGTGATGTAGCTAACAGTTACATCTCAGGGTGATGTAGCTAACAGTTACATCTCATGGTGATGTAGCTAACAGTTACATCTCAGGGTGATGTAGCTAACAGTTAACGTCTCAGGGTGATGTAGCTAACAGTTACGTCTCAGGGTGATGTAGCTAACAGTTACATCTCAGGGTGATGTAGCTAACAGTTAAAGTCTCAGGGTGATGTAGCTAACAGTTACATCTCAGGGTGATGTAGCTAACAGTTACATCTCAGGGTGATGTAGCTAACAGTTACATCTCAGGGTGATGTAGCTAACAGTTACATCTCAGGGTGATGTAGCTAACAGTTAACGTCTCAGGGTGATGTAGCTAACAGTTACATCTCAGGGTGATGTAGCTAACAGTTAAAGTCTCAGGGTGATGTAGCTAACAGTTAACGTCTCAGGGTGATGTAGCTAACAGTTACATCTCAGGGTGATGTAGCTAACAGTTACATCTCAGGGTGATGTAGCTAACAGTTAATGTCTCAGGGTGATGTAGCTAACAGTTACGTCTCAGGGTGATGTAGCTAACAGTTAAAGTCTCAGGATGATGTAGCTAACAGTTAACATCTCATGGTGATGTAGCTAACAGTTAACGTCTCAGGATGATGTAGCTAACAGTTAACATCTCAGGGTGATGTAGCTAACAGTTAAAGTCTCAGGGTGATGTAACTAACAGTTAAAGTCTCAGGATGATGTAGCTAACAGTTAACGTCTCAGGATGATGTAGCCAACAGTTAACGTCTCGGGGGATGTAGCTAACTTCAAAGACAACATATTTATTGTTCAAACTAACAAACTTCACTGTTTTGTTTTGTTTGTTTTTTTAAAACAACAACAGATTTGATCCCTGTAAGATTTTCCAGTCAATCTGGAACACAGTAAACAAGAGACTGTAAATGGTGAGGAATGCTCAAAAAACACAGATCTTATTAACACATAAGCTTTTGGGCCTGATTCTGCAGTTCTGACTGGCAGGACATAAACCACCTTCTACCTGAGTTCAGCTCTGATCCATCTTCAGGGACCAGCCACAGCAGAATAATGGAGGACTTCCTCCTACTTGTATTTAATAACCACAGGGTCGATTTTTTTGCTCCACTGTTCTTGGGTCCCATGCTCCCTGAACACATCAGAGTGGTAATCTTGGCAGATTGTCTCTCTAACAGTTCAGGACCATTTGAATGCTCTGACCCCCCCCACACCTTGTTAAATCCCACTTTGTTTGCGTCCCTCATCCTCTGACAGTTAAAGATGTGACGAATGGGCATTATTATGGAAAGAAGGTTACTTTTATACACGGCTTGCAGCGCTGAGGGGGGGGAGCCGCCGGCCGCTCCATCACTGTCAGGGAAACTAATGATAAGATATCATAAGACACAGGATGGCCATGTTAAGATGGAGTGGCCTCGCGGCGAGTTTTCATCTGCTGCTGCCCGTCTGTGCTCAGCATTCATCTTGATTCTGCATCCACTCGCACTTATTTTGCTTTACACCTGCAAAAATACATCAAACGCCGCGAGTAGCTGTAGATTTATAAGAGGACAAATGTGTTTGCATGTTCCGGCTGCATAATGATGATAAGTGTCTGTATTTCTGCACAACTTACTGTTCTGCAAACGAAGGAGCTGCTGTGTGTTTGTACATCAAACTGAGACAGAATGACGCGATGAAGCTGAATGAAGCTCTTTCACTTCAAAACAAATACTTCGAATCAGACTTCTGATTGGATTTCAGCTGCTTTTCACTTTATTTACCTCTAAATGACTTGAAATAAATAAAGATCCCCATCTTTTGCTGTTGCCACATTTAATGCAATTCAATACAATACAACTTTATTTATGAGGCACTTTAGAAACAACAATGTTGACCAAAGTACCACATTGTGGGGGGTTGACAAAAAAACAGAATAAAAAACATACGTTAGGACAACTTAAAAAAATTACAGACATCTAAACACAATCAAAAAATAAAATTAAAACTATAGAACGAAGAAAGTCAGATATAAGAAGTCAATTTATTGTGCAGAAAAAGCAGCTTAAGCAAACGGGTCTTCAGTAAAGATTTAAAAGCAGATACAGTGGAGGCCTGTCTAACGTGTAAAGGAAGCTCATTCCACAGTTTAGGTATAATTCCTTGTGGTCTTATGCTGCTCTTTAGTGTGTATTGTGTACATTCGTATATAGATATTTGTATTTTTGAGTAATAATTTTGAATCATTCACTCTCTTCTTTCGGATAAAACTTGCTTTTTTTACTTCTACTCTCCAGCAGTCACCTGATGTGCTTTAAAAATGTTCTCAAAACAGCTGTCTTGTGGTTTTAGAAAGACTTGGGTGTAACGCCACAACTTTTCCTTGTGTTGATCATCTTTTTCTACTGGGATTCCTCTAGAAGAACATGATCTACTTTGTTAGTTGGCAATTAAAGATCAGCTGAAAGATGGTGCGTGGAGTTCCTCAAGGCAAAAGTGAAAATGTTTATGTCGGTGCATCTGTTTCACATGCGTCTCTACATCTGATGGACTTTAAGGAGGTTTTAGTAATTTCATTGCAAGACACTTTAACTTCGTTTCTTCAGTCTTCCTTCTAACCCAGAAAAACTTAAATAAACTGAACTTTGAACATGTTTGTGAGAATCTTAAAAACACGTGGAGTGTGCATGTTTTTCCTGTGTGTGTATGGGTTTTAACATGCATGTTAGGCTGATGTGTGTGTGTGTAAATTGTCTCGGAGGGAGTGTAACCCAGATAAGCTGATGGAATGGGCTCCATCACACCGTGACCCTGGATCAGATCAATGGTTTTGCTTTTATCAGAAACTCTATATCTTGAGATATCGGTGTTAAAATTAACATGCAAACATTTATTTTTCAAATTTGTAGCTAAAAGTAAGAAAACTTCTATTCCTGTTCCAGACGACCAATCACCACTCTCACCAGTCCTCCCAGTGCCAGACTCCTGGGTTTAACCGTGTCCCATTTTGTCAGGTGGTCCTGGTTTAGTCGATACGCCGATACCAGACAATCAAAGTATCAGATTTAATACTTCTGTGAGTATGTTGAGTATTTATATACGCCTCTACTAAAACATGGCATCTTTATTAGATGAGCGTTTCGGCAGTAAAAGTGTTTGAAGCCCAGAAAGAGTGTTTTCCTTCTGTGTCACATGATCATGGCAGCCAGTCGGATGTCATGATGATGTCGCTACTTTGCGTGTTTGATAATTTAATATTAGGTTATTGCACTTTGTTGTAATTATTGATTCATCTTTTATTTAATAAATGTGAATAATCTGAATTATTTCTGGCCTTTGCAGCAGCATGACGTCCTGCAGCAGCGACCTGCATCACCAGTCACCTGCTCCAAGGCTCTCCCTTAGAGACAGGTTGAGGAGCTCGGTCATCCGGGAGCAGAACATAGTAGAGCCGCTGCTCCTCCACATCGAGAGGAACCAGTTGATCGTATCGATCAGGAACATTTTGGTATGGCCCATCCCATCACCTACATGGACACAGTGGTGATGTTTCCATCTGTTTTACATCTGGCTCTGAGAACCAGAAATATGGTTTGCGACATGATGGCAACACCGTGATATAGACCAGACCCAGATCCTGTTCTGCAGGTTTTATGCATCTCTTCTCCAACACACCTGAATCAAATGTCTGAATACCCTCATCAGCAGGTCGTCCAGAGGCCTGGTTACCAGACTTTCACCTGATCCAGGTGTGCTGGATGCGTCTAAAACCTGCAGGACAGTGGATCTCCAGGACTTGGACAGTCCTGCCACAGAGGGTTAAATGTGTCAATGCAGCATCTTTAGTTTCTTTAAATAAAGTTTCATTAAATCTATCTGCCTGTTTCCAGACAGTGTGGCTCCGTTCTCCTCACCACTGCTTCCCGGCCTTGTAAAAGATCATGTCAGTAAAGCTTGAGTGGTGAATAGAAAGGTCTGTTGCCGGTTTTCATCCCTTCGTGATTTTTTCTTGCTTCGTGTTCTTCGTCATCTGCAGCGTTTTCACCGCTGCTCTTCAGAAAAACAACTTTAATCATTTCTTCTATTGATTTGTGAGCGTCAGGTTCTGCGAGGAGCTTTGTGGACAGACTGAAGTTTTAATGAGACCCGCCTCTCTGGACTCTCTGCTCTGATGGACGGATTAGAGGCTCAGACTGTTTCCCTGCTGCAGGTTTTCTGTCATTTAATGGAAAGTGGGATCTGGTTAATTCCTGGAGAAACAGGCCGTTTCCCCCCCAACGCTGAGACCGCGGTTTGATGATGTGTTTGAAGAGGATTTGGATTTGATTATTGCTCACAAACAGGAGCGCTGCTTCCTCATCAAAGCTAACGGCGTATTAATCTTCTGATAATTAAATCTTTATTTATTCTGCAGCTTTTGTTTCTGCAACGAGCCGAAGTTACGCGGCGAGTATTTACACAGCGAGGAAATGTTCAACTTCATTTCTCCAGCTCAAACAGCTGTTAGCTGTTAGCATAAAGAGTTCACATCTAAAACAATTCTCTTTGTTGCTGACTTGATGAAGGAGGAGAAGGTCCGAACAGAAACCTCCGGAACCTCCAAAACCTCCAAAACCTCCAGAACCTCCAGAGCCTCCAGAGCCTCCAAAACCTCCAAAACCGCCGGAACCTCTGAAACCACCGGAACCTCAAGAAACCTCCAAAACCTCTGAAACCTCTGGAACCTCCGAAACCTCCGGAACCTCCGAAACCTCCAAAACCGCCAGAACCTCTGGAACCTCTGGAACCTCCAAAACCTCCAAAACCACCGAAACCTCCAAAACCTCTGAAACCTCTGGAACCTCCGAAACCTCCGAAACCTCCAAAACCGCCAGAACCTCTGGAACCTCCGAAACCTCCGGAACCTCCGAAACCTCCAAATCCACCGAAACCTCCAAAACCTCTGGAACCTCCAGAACCTCTGAAACCTCTGGAACCTCCGAAACCTCCGGAACCTCCGAAACCTCCAAAACCGCCAGAACCTCTGGAACCTCCGGAACCTCCAAAACCTCCAAAACCACCGAAACCTCCAAAACCTCTGAAACCTCTGGAACCTCCGAAACCTCCAGAACCTCCGAAACCTCCAAAACCGCCGGAACCTCTGGAACCTCCGAAACCTCCGGAATCTCCGAAACCTCCAAAACCACCGAAACCTTCAAAACCTCTGGAACCTCCAGAACCTCTGAAACCTTCGAAACCTCTGAAACCTCCGGAACCTCTGGAATCGCTGAAACCTCCAAAACCTCTGAAACCTTCGGAACCTCCAAAACCTCCAAAACCGCCGGAACCTCCAAAACCTCCGATACCGCCGGAACCTCTGAAACCTCTGGAACCTCCAAAACCTCCAAAACCGCCGGAACCTCTGGAACCTCCAAAACCTCCAAAACCTCTGGAACCTCCAAAACCGCCAGAACCCCTAAAACCTCCGGAACCTCCAAAACCACCGAAACCTTCAAAACCTCTGGAACCTCCAGAACCTCCGAAACCTCCGGAACCTCAAAAAACCTCCAAAACCTTCGAAACCTTTGAAACCTCCGAAACCTCCGAAACCTCCGGAACCTTCGAAAACTCCGGAACCTCCAAAACCTCCAAAGACCCGACCCGATCCGACCCGACCCGACCCAGACCCGACCCGACCCGACCTAGACCAGATCCGACCCGACCCGACCCAGATCGGACCCGACCCGACCCAGACCAGACCCGACCCGACCCGACCTAGACCAGACCCGACCCAGACCAGACTAGACCCGACCCGACC
The DNA here is from genome assembly GCF_933228915.1 of Telmatherina bonti. Lineage (NCBI taxonomy): Eukaryota > Metazoa > Chordata > Actinopteri > Atheriniformes > Telmatherinidae > Telmatherina > Telmatherina bonti. The sequence continues at coordinate 43,341,462 of NC_136619.1, forward strand.
CAGACCAGACCAGACCAGACCAGACCCGACCCAGACCAGACCCGACCCGACCCGACCCAGACCCGACCCGACCCGACCCGACCTAGACCAGACCTGACCCGTCCCAGACCAGACCAGACCAGACCAGACCAGACCAGACCCGACCCGACCCAGACCAGACCAGACCCGACCCAGACCAGACCAAACCAGACCAAACCCGACCCAGACCAGACCAGACCAGACCAGACCAGACCCAGACCGAGATAAAACATCAAACTGCAGCTCGGACGCTCTTTAACCTGCTGATTGACTGAATCTCGTATAAAACCAAAGTTTGTTTCCGTTTTCCTGAAATTACTGAAACAGGAGCGATAAAAATCACCTTAAATTATTAATTTAATTATTAAAACGTTAAATAAAGGTTGTTTGTTTAACAAGGAACAGCAGCTTGTGTAATGACCTGAAGGTTGATGGTATGAATCCTGCTGCCTTTGTGTCCCTGAGCAAGGCACCTCCCCCTGCTGGTGTGTGAAGGGAATGAACGTTTGGCCGCCGTCTGTCCAGCTGTGGTTCCAGCTGACCGCCAACAGCTTCGAGCTGCCGTAGAAAACTAATCAATCATTGTGATCAGTAATGATGATAATCCAGGTTTACCTGCTGCATCCAGGGAGACGGGTTTCATCAGCAGCCGCATATTATCTGCTCCAACTGCACTGAACCTAAACAAGGCGATAAGCTGCTGATGGAGACGTGAATAAAACGCTCCACGCTCTCATGGACACTTTTTCCACGCAGATAGTTTTCGCTGCAGAAACGCCTTCATCACGTCTCCATGTGTCTCCACCAGTTCAGTGGCCGGACGCCATGTTGGGTCACATGACCAGTTCAGTGGCCGGACGCCATGTTGGGTCACATGACCAGTTCAGTGGCCGGACGCCATGTTGGGTCACATGACCAGTTCAGTGGCCGGACGCCATGTTGGGTCACATGACCAGTTCAGTGGCCGGACGCCATGTTGGGTCACATGACCAGTTCATGGAGGTAGAGTTATACACACAGTCCTACTTTCAAGTCATTTTGGTCGTTTGAGACTGGTCAAACTGGTGAAACTGAAACCAGTAAAACCGGTAAAACTGATAAAACCAGTGAAACCGGTGAGGCTGGTGAGCCTGATGAGCCTGACGTAACGTAATGGTAGCGCTGCAGCTTCCAGCAGCCTGGAAAGCGCCTCTGTGGCATCAGCTCCTGGTTCTCCACCTCCCAGCTGTACTTCTGAAACACCTGTCCACGTGTCCACGCACCGTTTGGAAAGGAGCGGAATGAATGTCTGAAGCTCGTCTCTGTGTAAAAACCATCACTTCCTCTTTGTCCTGCAACACATTCTGTCTTTATTATTGCATAACGCAGAAGTAAATACAACAGATTCATCCTCTGTAACGACATCTGCGTGGAACGCTGCTCCCCAGACGCGGCGTGGCGGCTTGATGGATGCTCTGCGGCCCGCCAACCCGGAGCCGGAACAACGGAGGACCGGTGGGGGATTCAGCAGGACCACCATGTGTAGCAGGAAAATTGATGAAGCGTTACTGTGTGGCTCGGCTGATAATAGAGCAGGGCTTCAGGACTCCTCTGCTGCCAACAAGGACCCTCAAGGCTCCGCCGCCGTGATGCCGACCGCTCCTCAGACAGGAATTGACATCGTCTGGAGAGCAAAGCAATCAGCCGAGCTTGAGTCGCCGAGTGTTTAGCTCTGAGCCGAAGCCGCACAGCAAATCTTGACCTTAAAGAAGACTGTTATTTCATTTTTCTTCCAGACAGCTGCATGAAAGCTGTGCAGCAGGAGGGATTTCCTGCAGGTGATCTGTGGGTTTAATCCACCGAGTCCCGAGGCCTCGCCGCCACCTGCAGAACGGTCGCCAACTGGTGTACGATGCGGATAAGCTTTGGCTTGTCAAAGCGACGCTCAGGAGATCAGCAGAGGTAAATGTAAAGCTTTAGACTGCAGGAAACACCTGTTAACTTCTCATTTCAGAAGGCACTGAAGGCAGCAGGAGATTATCGCTGTTTTCCGCCTGTTTCTATGGAGACAAAATAGGGACACAAGTTTTGCAACTTGTTCCTGTGTTCTGCGTCTCCATTTGTGTAAATTTGCCAAGAAGGACCAACAAAATGTACCAGAGTGGATTCATTTTGCACCTATACTGGAACCTGGACTTTATGGAGTTAAACTTATGTCCCTTTCCAGGCCCTGTAGTTTCTAGCGGCCTCATTTCTAAGCTGTCGCACAAACCCGACGTACGCCAGTTCTAGTCCATTTCTGGGATTTATAAAAACCAGGACTTGGCGGTAAAACGTCCCGACCTCCACGCCAACTCTGACCCTGGTGTACGACAACATCTGGAGAAACGCGAAATTTGAGACATTTGTTCTAAATGAAATGTAAACTTTCCCCCAGAATGTTGGACATTAACAGCATCTGCAGAAGAAGAGAAAAAGTTCCTCCAGCACGTAAAACGTCCAGCAGGAAAATGTTCTGAAACCAAGCAGTTCTACATGTTAGAAAAGCCACATCACACAGTTAATAAGTCGTACAGAAGCTGCCGTACTAATAAAGCTCTACATGAAGACCTGCCGGTAAAAGGAGGCGGTCGCCATGACAACAGCCCATCATCAGACATTTTCTCCCTACATTTTATTGTCTGACCACTTTATTTGTCCTTTCTGGATAAGTCCAGTGGTCTGATGAGATGTTGACAGCATCTGTCCCCTGCTGACCTCCTCTGTCTTTCTGGTGGTGCTGATGTCCATCCCGTCTCCGCCAGATAAAAAAGTTTTACATTTAACAACATTATCTTCATAGTTATCTCCATTGTTTTCCCGGTTGCTTTAACTTTTGTCCCTTTGCAGGATCCGTAGTTTTCCTGGTTGGTTAAACTTTTGTCCCTTTGCAGGATCCGTAGTTTTCCTGGTTGGTTAAACTTTTGTCCCTTTGCGGTTTCCGTAGATTTTTCTGGTTGGTTAAACTTTTGTCCCTTTGCAGGATCCGTAGTTTTCCTGGTTGGTTAAACTTTTGTCCCTTTGCAGGATCCGTAGTTTTCCTGGTTGGTTAAACTTTTGTCCCTTTGCAGGATCCGTAGTTTTCCTGGTTGGTTAAACTTTTGTCCCTTTGCAGGATCCATAGTTTTCCTGGTTGGTTAAACTTTTGTCCCTTTGCAGTTTCTGTAGTTTTCCTGGTTGGTTAAACTTATGTCCTTTTCCAGGCTCCGTAGTTTTCCTGGTTGGTTAAACTTATGTCCTTTTCCAGGCTCCGTAGTTTTCCTGATTTGTTATACCATTTGAGCTGAGTTGGATTTGCAATGAATTTTTTCATTTAATTAATTGTTAATCAACGATTTATTTTTCTGCTTTGTTTGTTTATGTATAAAACAATTTCTTTGTAAGTTTTATTTTTATCTTCCAAAATGAACTTTCACCTCTGCTAGTTCTAAGACTGCATCATAATTTACAGGTAAACACACCAGAATTTGCTGCATCGGACTTTAATGGAAAACCAGAAACAGATGAAGTCCAGTGAAAATGTCAAATATTACTTTTTCCCAAATGAAATATTGAAATGAAAGAAAGATTTATTTTAACTGACTGTCAGATGAAAATATGCCGTTAAACTGAAAGTCAGTAGGATGTTTTTGGCCAATGATGTTCCTACATGGAGACTTTTACCATCACTAAAGCTCATGTTAAATATGATTTTCACATTAAATTCAAAATAGGCCAATATTTTCTATGAAATCTAAAATCTCTCAGATGTTTATTTTCTTTTGATGATGTTTGGAAACTCAGTTTGTCTTTGGTTTGTCGTCATTTCAGGTCAATGAATATCGGCCCAGTTGTCAGACCACATGATTTTTATAAAGAAGTCAACAAAGCGTGAAAATGGAGGAAGGAAACTGAAATACCAACAAAAAAAAATAAAGAATCAATTAAATAAAAAACGGAAATGTGAAATTCGAAAGTGAATAAATATAAATGTTAATAAAAACTTAGTAAAAACTGATTAAAATGACAAAAGAAATGTAAAGGTTGTCAGATTTATCAGATTTGCTAACAGAAAATATTTTTCGTCTTTTCAATCAGTTTTTGGGTCATTTTTACATTTCTGTATTTACTTCTAATTTACAGATTCTGTCTTCCATGAAAACCAGATTAGCTGTCTGATGGACCAGTTTGTTTGTTTCTTTTGTATAAACCGTGAATAAAGTTTTGCATGTATAAAACTGTGAACTGCATAAAGAGATGGGCGGAGCCTCCGTGACGTCACCCGCAGGTTTCTGAAGAGCTGAATTGAAGCTCGGTGGGCGGTTCCTAAAATGGCCACCGCGTGTCGTCTCGCCCGGAAAATACAAATATGGGCAAAGAGGTGGAGCTGAGAGGGGGGCTGTGAGTGTCATGGCTGATGATTGACATCGAGCGAACTCCGAGCTTTCTGTAGCTAAGAGCTAACCGAGCTAACCCGGAGATAACAGGAGCTAACCAGCTAACGGAGGTAAGCGGGCTAAAGCTAAGTCACGTTGTTAACCGGCTAAAAGCCGTGGTTGTTCTACGTTCTTCTGACTTGAGGCAGGAGATCGGGTACCTGTCAATCAAAAGGACACGCCCCTAAATATGCAGAACTTCGAGATTAAATTACTTTTAAACGGGCGAGTTAGAAAAAAATTCACTCCCCCAACAGTTGTCATGAAGGTAAACCTGACCTATTAAACCTAAAATGGATTTTTGTACCAGGCTGTAAACATGTTTATTTCTGCTGTAAACATGTTTATTTCTGCTGTAAACATGTTTATTTCTGCTGTAAACATGTTTATTTCTGCTGTAAACATGTTTATTTCTGCTATGAAGTTGGTCTTTTTAACATGGGAGTCTATGGGGATTTGCTCTGTTTTGCAGCCCCTAGTGGATGAAGGGGGAACTGCAGTTTTATGCACTTCTGCATTGGCTTCACTTTTAACCGCCGAAGCCTCCGTCCATCTTTCATATTCTATGGTCCACACTTTGCTGAAGATTATTATCCATAATGCATTGCTGCATGTGACGTTTTAAATTAAAAGGTGGGAAAATGGCGACGTATGTCGATTGAGCTGCTGTGCTTCTGGTGGAAAAAAAAGAACAAATGTTTTATGGAGTCGGCCAGCAGCCTGACAACTTCGTGTTGAACTCCTTTGGTTCTACCCTATCGGCTGTTTGTCGCAGTTTATCGCCGTTTTTTAGCAGCAAAAACACGAACGTTACAGAATTGACGTAACGGCCCGAGGTGCCGACGTGACCGTCCCACGTTGTCGCCTGCTGGCGTGGGAAAAGAAAGAAAAAACAAAAAGCAGGAGGAGGGAATAAAACAGCTTTACGAGTTGGAGTTGATGTGGAATGATGTGTCATGGTTGCCGTGGTGACGGCTGGTTGTCAGGTGATCTGTGACAAGGGAAAAAGCTGAATCACGAACAGTCTGGCTCGGTCCGGGTCGGTCCGGGTCGGTCCAGCTCGGTTCAGCTTGGTCCGGGTCAGTCCGGGTCCGGGTCGGTCGGGCTCGGTCCAGCTCGGTCCGGGTCGGTCCGGTTCGGTCCGGGTCGGTCCGGCTCAGTACGGGTCGGTCCGGGCCCTTGTCGGTCTGGGTCGGTCCGGGTCTGGGTCGGTCTGGCTCGGTCCGGGTCGGTCTGGGTCGGTCCGGGTCCGGGTCGGTCTGGGTCGGTTCAGCTCGGTCCGGGTCGGTCCGGATCCTTGTCGGTCCGGGTCGGTCTGGCTCGGTCCGGGTCGGTCTGGGTCCGGGTCGGTCCGGGTACGGGTCGGTCCGGGTCGGTCTGGCTCGGTCCGGGTCGGTCTGGGTCGGTCCGGGTCCGGGTCGGTCTGGCTCGGTCCGGGTCCGGGTCGGTCTGGGTCGGTTCAGCTCGGTCCGGGTCGGTCCGGATCCTTGTCGGTCCGTGTCGGTCTGGCTCGGTCCGGGTTGGTCTGGGTCGGTCCGGGTCCGGGTCGGTCTGGCTCGGTCCGGGTCGGTCCGGGTCCGGGTCGGTCTGGCTCGGTCCGGGTCCGGGTCGGTCTGGGTCGGTTCAGCTCGGTCCGGGTCGGTCCGGATCCTTGTCGGTCCGGGTCGGTCTGGCTCGGTCCGGGTCGGTCCGGGTCGGTCTGGGTCCGGGTCGGTCCGGATCCGGGTCGGTCCGGATCCTTGTCGGTCCGGGTCGGTCTGGCTCGGTCCGGGTCGGTCTGGGTCGGTCCGGATCCTTGTCGGTCCGGGTCGGTCCGGGTCGGTCCGGATCCTTGTCGGTCCGGGTCGGTCTGGCTCGGTCCGGGTCGGTCTGGGTCGGTCTGGGTCCGGGTCGGTCCGGATCCGGGTCGGTCCGGATCCTTGTCGGTCCGGGTTGGTCTGGCTCGGTCCGGGTCGGTCTGGGTCCGGGTCGGTCCAGGTCCGGCTCGGTCCGGGTCGGTCTGGCTCGGTCCGGGTCGGTCTGGGTCGGTCTGGGTCCGGGTCGGTCCGGGTCCGGGTCGGTCCGGGTCGGTCTGGCTCGGTCCGGGTTGGTCTGGGTCGGTCCGGGTCTGGGTCGGTCTGGGTCGGTTCAGCTCGGTCCGGGTCGGTCCGGGTCCTTGTCGGTCCAGGTCGGTCTGGCTCGGTCCGGGTCGGTCCTGGTCCGGGTCGGTCCAGGTCCTGCTCGGTCCGGGTCGGTCTGGGTCCGGGTCGGTCCGGGTCCGGGTCGGTCTGGGTCGGTCCGGGTCCGGGTCGGTCGGGCTCGGTCCAGCTCGGTCCGGGTCGGTCCGGTTCGGTCCGGGTCGGTCCGGCTCAGTACGGGTCGGTCCGGGCCCTTGTCGGTCTGGGTCGGTCCGGGTCTGGGTCGGTCTGGCTCGGTCCGGGTCCGGGTCCGGGTTGGTCTGGCTCGGTCCGGGTCGGTCTGGCTCGGTCCGGGTCCGGGTCGGTCTGGCTCGGTCCGGCTCGGTCCGGGTCGGTCTGGCTCGGTCCGGGTCGGTCTGGGTCGGTCCGGGTCCAGGTCGGTCTGGGTCGGTTCAGCTCGGTCCGGGTCGGTCCGGATCCTTGTCGGTCCGGGTCGGTCTGGGTCGGTCCGGGTTGGTCTGGGTCGGTCCGGGTCCGGGTCGGTCTGGCTCGGTCCGGGTCGGTCCGGGTCCGGGTCGGTCTGGGTCGGTTCAGCTCGGTCCGCGTCGGTCCGGATCCTTGTCGGTCCGGGTCGGTCTGGCTCGGTCCGGGTTGGTCTGGGTCGGTTCAGCTCGGTCCGGGTCGGTCTGGGTCGGTCCGGGTCGGTCCGGATCCGGGTCGGTCCGGATCCTTGTCGGTCCGGGTCGGTCTGGCTCGGTCCGGGTCGGTCTGGGTCGGTTCAGCTCGGTCCGGGTCGGTCCGGGTCCTTGTCGGTCCAGGTCGGTCTGGCTCGGTCCGGGTCGGTCTGGGTCTGGGTCGGTTCAGCTCGGTCCGCGTCGGTCCGGATCCTTGTCGGTCCGGGTCGGTCTGGCTCGGTCTGGGTTGGTCTGGGTCGGTTCAGCTCGGTCCGGGTCGGTCTGGGTCGGTCCGGGTCGGTCAGGCTCAGTACGGGTCGGTCCGGGCCCTTGTCGGTCTGGGTCGGTCCGGGTCTGGGTCGGTCTGGCTCGGTCCGGGTCCGGGTCCGGGTTGGTCTGGCTCGGTCCGGGTCGGTCTGGCTCGGTCCGGGTCCGGGTCGGTCTGGCTCGGTCCGGCTCGGTCCGGGTCGGTCTGGCTCGGTCCGGGTCGGTCTGGCTCGGTCCGGGTCCAGCTCGGTCCGGGTCGGTCCGGATCCTTGTCGGTCCGGGTCGGTCTGGGTCGGTCCGGGTTGGTCTGGGTCGGTCCGGGTCCGGGTCGGTCTGGCTCGGTCCGGGTCGGTCCGGGTCCGGGTCGGTCTGGGTCGGTTCAGCTCGGTCCGCGTCGGTCCGGATCCTTGTCGGTCCGGGTCGGTCTGGGTTGGTCTGGGTTGGTCTGGGTCGGTTCAGCTCGGTCCGGGTCGTTCTGGGTCGGTCCGGGTCGGTCCGGATCCGGGTCGGTCCGGATCCTTGTCGGTCCGGGCCGGTCTGGCTCGGTCCGGGTCGGTCCGGGTCGGTCTGGGTCGGTTCAGCTCGGTCCGGGTCGGTCCGGGTCCTTGTCGGTCCAGGTCGGTCTGGCTCGGTCCGGGTCGGTCTGGGTCCGGGTCGGTCCGGGTCGGTCTGGGTCGGTCCGGGTCGGTCCGGGTCCGGGTCGGTCTGGGTCGGTCCGGGTCCGGGTCGGTCGGGCTCGGTCCAGCTCGGTCCGGGTCGGTCCGGTTCGGTCCGGGTCGGTCCGGCTCAGTACGGGTCGGTCCGGGCCCTTGTCGGTCTGGGTCGGTCCGGGTCTGGGTCGGTCTGGCTCGGTCCGGGTCCGGGTCCGGGTCGGTCTGGCTCGGTCCGGGTCCGGGTCGGTCTGGCTCGGTCCGGCTCGGTCCGGGTCGGTCTGGCTCGGTCCGGGTCGGTCTGGGTCGGTCTGGGTCCAGGTCGGTCTGGGTCGGTTCAGCTCGGTCCGGGTCGGTCCGGATCCTTGTCGGTCCGGGTCGGTCTGGGTCGGTCCGGGTTGGTCTGGGTCGGTCCGGGTCCGGGTCGGTCTGGCTCGGTCCGGGTCGGTCCGGGTCCGGGTCGGTCTGGGTCGGTTCAGCTCGGTCCGCGTCGGTCCGGATCCTTGTCGGTCCGGGTCGGTCTGGCTCGGTCCGGGTTGGTCTGGGTCGGTTCAGCTCGGTCCGGGTCGGTCTGGGTCGGTCCGGGTCGGTCCGGATCCGGGTCGGTCCGGATCCTTGTCGGTCCGGGTCGGTCTGGCTCGGTCCGGGTCGGTCTGGGTCGGTTCAGCTCGGTCCGGGTCGGTCCGGGTCCTTGTCGGTCCAGGTCGGTCTGGCTCGGTCCGGGTCGGTCTGGGTCTGGGTCGGTTCAGCTCGGTCCGCGTCGGTCCGGATCCTTGTCGGTCCGGGTCGGTCTGGGTCGGTTCAGCTCGGTCCGGGTCGGTCTGGGTCGGTCCGGGTCGGTCTGGCTCGGTCCGGGCCCTTGTCGGTCTGGGTCGGTCCGGGTCTGGGTCGGTCTGGCTCGGTCCGGGTCCGGGTCCGGGTTGGTCTGGCTCGGTCCGGGTCGGTCTGGCTCGGTCCGGGTCCGGGTCGGTCTGGCTCGGTCCGGCTCGGTCCGGGTCGGTCTGGCTCGGTCCGGGTCGGTCTGGCTCGGTCCGGGTCCAGCTCGGTCCGGGTCGGTCCGGATCCTTGTCGGTCCGGGTCGGTCTGGGTCGGTCCGGGTTGGTCTGGGTCGGTCCGGGTCCGGGTCGGTCTGGCTCGGTCCGGGTCGGTCTGGCTCGGTCCGGGTCCAGCTCGGTCCGGGTCGGTCCGGATCCTTGTCGGTCCGGGTCGGTCTGGGTCGGTCTGGCTCGGTCCGGGTCGGTCCGGGTCCGGGTCGGTCTGGGTCGGTTCAGCTCGGTCCGCGTCGGTCCGGATCCTTGTCGGTCCGGGTCGGTCTGGCTCGGTCTGGGTTGGTCTGGGTCGGTTCAGCTCGGTCCGGGTCGGTCTGGGTCGGTCCGGGTCGGTCCGGATCCGTGTCGGTCCGGATCCTTGTCGGTCCGGGCCGGTCTGGGTCGGTCCGGGTCGGTCTGGGTCGGTTCAGCTCGGTCCTGGTCGGTCCGGGTCCTTGTCGGTCCAGGTCGGTCTGGCTCGGTCCGGGTCGGTCTGGGTCCGGGTCGGTCCGGGTCGGTCTGGGTCGGTCCGGGTCGGTCCGGGTCCGGGTCGGTCTGGCTCGGTCCGGGTCGGTCCGGGTCGGTCTGGGTCGGTCCGGGTCCGGGTCCGGGTCGGTCTGGCTCGGTCCGGGTCGGTCCGGTTCGGTCCGGGTCGGTCCGGCTCAGTACGGGTCGGTCCGGGCCCTTGTCGGTCTGGGTCGGTCCGGGTCTGGGTCGGTCTGGCTCGGTCCGGGTCGGTCTGGCTCGGTCCGGGTCCGGGTCGGTCCGGCTCGGTCCGGGTCGGTCTGGCTCGGTCCGGGTCGGTCTGGGTCGGTCCGGGTCCAGGTCGGTCTGGGTCGGTTCAGCTCGGTCCGGGTCGGTCCGGATCCTTGTCGGTCCGGGTCGGTCTGGGTCGGTCCGGGTTGGTCTGGGTCGGTCCGGGTCCGGGTCGGTCTGGCTCGGTCCGGGTCGGTCTGGGTCGGTTCAGCTCGGTCCGCGTCGGTCCGGATCCTTGTCGGTCCGGGTCGGTCTGGGTCGGTTCAGCTCGGTCCGGGTCGGTCTGGGTCGGTCCGGGTCGGTCCGGATCCGGGTCGGTCCGGGTCGGTCTGGGTCGGTTCAGCTCGGTCCGGGTCGGTCCGGGTCCTTGTCGGTCCAGGTCGGTCTGGCTCGGTCCGGGTCGGTCTGGGTCCGGGTCGGTCCGGGTCGGTCTGGCTCGGTCCGGGTCGGTCTGGGTCGGTCTGGGTCCGGGTCGGTCCGGGTCGGTCTGGCTCGGTCCGGGTCGGTCCGGGTCGGTCCGGTTCGGTCCGGGTCGGTCAGGCTCAGTACGGGTCGGTCCGGGCCCTTGTCGGTCTGGGTCGGTCCGGGTCTGGGTCGGTCTGGCTCGGTCCGGGTCCGGGTCCGGGTTGGTCTGGCTCGGTCCGGGTCGGTCTGGCTCGGTCCGGGTCCGGGTCGGTCTGGCTCGGTCCGGCTCGGTCCGGGTCGGTCCGGATCCTTGTCGGTCCGGGTCGGTCTGGGTCGGTCCGGGTTGGTCTGGGTCGGTCCGGGTCCGGGTCGGTCTGGCTCGGTCCGGGTCGGTCCGGGTCCGGGTCGGTCTGGGTCGGTTCAGCTCGGTCCGCGTCGGTCCGGATCCTTGTCGGTCCGGGTCGGTCTGGCTCGGTCCGGGTTGGTCTGGGTCGGTTCAGCTCGGTCCGGGTCGGTCTGGGTCGGTTCAGCTCGGTCCGGGTCGGTCCGGGTCCGGGTCGGTCCGGGTCGGTCCGGGTCCGGGTCGGTCTGGCTCGGTCCGGGTCGGTCCGGGTCGGTCTGGGTCGGTCCGGGTCCGGGTCCGGGTCGGTCTGGCTCGGTCCGGGTCGGTCCGGGTCGGTCTGGGTCGGTCCGGGTCCGGGTCCGGGTCGGTCTGGCTCGGTCCGGGTCGGTCTGGGTCGGTCCGGGTCCGGGTCCGGGTCGGTCCGGCTCGGTCCAGGGACCTTTCCCCTCCTCTCCGAGGCGTGCGGCCCGGCCTCCAGCGCTGCCAGACAGGAAGAGCTCATTAACCGGCTGCTTCTGCAGTCGTTCTCCATAAATCTGAATAAATGAAGCGGCGTTGGCGAGGCCGCTACAGTAAATCTGCGGCGTGTTTTTAATGAATCTGCGGCGGCGAGAGGAAAGGTCTGCAACTGGGAGCCCCAGTGAATTAGCATAACTACTTCCAGCTTGTTTCCTAAATAATGTTCTCATTTGCACATCACTGAGTTGGCTAATTCCGCTTTCGGAGAGGGCGGCCCGCAATTAAAGAATCCCGCTTCAATCTTTAATGAAGTTTGTGTTTCATCAATCCTGACAGTAATGAGGCGACATGGAAACAAAATGGCTGCTAATAATTAAATTCACAAACCAGTTTGACGTCGTGGAGCTCCTGAGGAGAACATGACTAATTATTAATTAGATATTGATATCAGCAGCGAGGAGAGTCCAGACCCGGTGGATCAGAACCACCTGAAATCTGCCTGAATCAGCGTCTCTGCTCTGATTGGCTGAAGCTGCTCCAACATGATTCTTATAGTTAGGATATGAGCATCTCCTGAGTTGGAGTCTGCATGTACGGGACCCAACTGTCCAGGTTCTGCTCATTGCTCTTATAGTTATGGGTAGTCTAGCCATCCATTACTTATGTAGCAATGGGGATGTTACCTGATGCACTGAGAAGTACCTCGCTCTATTTCTCTAATATATTAATGTATAAATATATGCCAATATTGCCGTCTCTAACTTATTTCTCCTTTTGTCTTCCTGAATAAGTGCAGTTGTACATGTTGATCTGTCTTTCCTGTCGTCTCCACCCCAACCAGTCGAGGCAGATGGCTGCCCTCTCTGAGCCGGGTTCTGCCGGAGGTTTTCTTCCTGTTAAAGGGGAGTTTTTTCCTTCCCACTGTCGCCTCGTGCAGCTCAGGATGGAGGATTGGATCCAAGTCATGACTCGATGCAATCAGCTGGTTTCTATTATAGGATATGTATGAATTGACTGGAAATGATGTGGATGTACTGGGACAACATGGTTGTGAAGTGGCGCTGTACACATAAAGTTGAACTGAACATGAACCCGTCCGTTCTCATCAGTTTAAAACGTTTGATGATTGACTTGTCTATTGACCAATCAGACTCCAGCTTTGGTTCACAAGCTCGCATCAGAACCAGAATTGGACCCGGAAGAGGGTTTGTAGGAAGAGGCGGCGCTGCCGGCCGAGAGCCTCTTCTCACATCCTGCAGTGCACTCTGGGACGTCAACAGCCGCCATTTTGTGAGGCCACATAGAATAAACCCAACACAGATGTTCTGTAAAACCAACTGGACCCGACAGTTTTAACGACCAGAAAGTTTAAAATGACGCTACAGGGATAAAATTGACTGATCAGTGTTCACCAGACACCTCGATGGCGTTCCTGTGCTCTGATTCTGTGGCGTGAAGCTCGCACTGAAGCTACCAGGTCTGCTTTCTGCATTGTCCCACCGCAGCCTGATGAAGTCGAGGTTTTTGGGAACGAAAAAAACAAATAAATAAAAAAAGAATGTGATAGTTTTGCTTTTCAGGTCATTTCTACAGGTGATTTTTCTCAAACGCTCCGAGATCAAAGAAAAGGAGTTATTTTATTATAGCGTTAAGATTGTTGATGTTGTTTTAAATAGTTTACAGACAAACAAATTGAAATTTAAAACGCTAAAATGTTTTGTTCAACAATTAAAGCAAAGATCTTTAAAAGATTATTAAATTTGAGGTATATTGATATTGTTGTTTGATATCGTTTCGGTATCACACTGGTTTGGTATCGTGGTCGTAGGTCTGGTATCGGTATTTATCGGTGGATTTTATATCCTGTACTCCTGTCATTCAGTTCGTCCTCCATTTGGCTTCTTCTGTTTCTGGAATACCGTGAGATGACGTCATCATCAGGTTATCGTTCCACGCGGCGTCGGTTCGGTTCGGTTCTGGCTACGCAGTTTGTGTGGAGTCGGAAGCCATCACTGTTCCTGCTGCAGGTCGCGGCCGAGAAACGGCTTCCAGACCAGAGTCCACGTCATGAACCGCTAAGCTGCCACTCTCCCAAAACACACGGAGAACATCTGGAGAACACCAGGAGAACATCTGGAGAACACCAGGAGAACATCTGGGGAACACACGGAGAACATCTGGAGAACACCAGGAGAACATCTGGAGAACACCAGGAAAACATCGGGAGAACACCAGGAAAACATCGGGAGAACACCAGGAGAACATCTGGAGAACACCAGGAGAACATCTGGAGAACACACGCAGAACATCTGGAGAACACACGCAGAACATCTGGAGAACACACGGAGAACATCTGGAGAACACACGGAGAACATCGGGAGAACACCAGGAAAACATCTGGAGAACACCAGGAGAACATCGGGAGAACACCAGGAGAACATCGGGAGAACACCAGGAGAACATCTGGAGAACACCAGGAGAACATCTGGAGAACACCAGGAAAACATCGGGAGAACACACGCAGAACATCGGGAGAACACACGCAGAACATCTGAAGAACACACGCAGAACATCTGGAGAACACACGGAGAACATCTGGAGAACACCAGGAAAACATCGGGAGAACACCAGGAGAACATCTGGGGAACACACGGAGAACATCTGGAGAACACCAGGAGAACATCTGGAGAACACCAGGAGAACATCTGGGGAACACACGGAGAACATCTGGAGAACACCAGGAGAACATCTGGAGAACACCAGGAGAACATCTGGGGAACACACGGAGAACATCTGGAGAACACACGGAGAACATCTGGGGAACACCAGGAGAACATCTGGGGAACACCAGGAGAACATCTGGAGAACACCAGGAGAACATCTGGAGAACACCAGGAGAACATCTGGGGAACACACGGAGAACATCTGGAGAACACCAGGAGAACATCTGGGGAACACCAGGAGAACATCTGGGGAACACACGGAGAACATCTGGAGAACACCAGGAGAACATCTGGGGAACACACGGACAGCCGTATCAGCAGGGAGGCGTCGCTCCGGAGGTTTGGCCCCGCCTACAACAGTCTGCCGGAGGATCTCAGGGCTGCAGAGGATGTTCAGGTTTTTATTTTGTCTTTATCTGATTTCTACTCTTTAAGTTTTATGATTAATTTAATGATTTTTAAAAAAAAATTATTTAATGGCTGGAAGTTTTCTTCAGCGTCTTCATTTATTCAAAGTGTTTTCCTCGTCCTCTACGTCTGACTTTTCCGTTCCCAGTTTTCCTCCCAGTTGGCGTGACGTGTTCTGGAAGCTGATTGGTCCAACACGTGAAAACTGTCGTGTCGTCACAAAGGTAGCAGCACTGTGTGTGTGTGTGTTGTGACTGATGATGATGATGATGAAGAGCTGCAGAAACGACGTCTTTATGTTCCTCTGAAAATAAAAGCATCAGATTTTATTATTTCTAGTTATTATCATTTTATTTGTATTTTATTTTTGTGTTTTAATTCACGTTCAGTAGATTTATTTCATCACCAGGACGCAATTTTTCTTTTTATAGTTCACATTTATCTTAATTTTATTTATTCTTTTTTAATATATATTTTAATATGTTTAAAATATTTTTACATTTTTATTTCCTTTACATTAAGAGCAGCTTCTTTAAACTTATTTACATTTTATTTCTTTTATATTTGTCAATATTCTATTTGATTAAAATGAACTTTTATTTCATTTATCACATCATCCGGAGCAGATTTTAGTTTTTTTTCCCCATTATTCATATTTTATTGTCATTATTATTTGACTAATTTTATGTTATTTATAAAATCCTCAGCGTTGGATTATTTTTTTATGTTTGTAGTTTTTATGAAAAATTTTATCAAGTCAAGATTCTTGTTTTTGCAGAAAGTTTGTTTTCATTGTTTTTATGAAAAAACATCCAAATAATTTGGATGTAAAACGAGAAGCAATCTTCCTCCTCCTCCTCTTCCTCCGACATGAAACACCAAAACCAAACTCAGATCCAGAAAATAAACAAATTCATTCTGAATTCAGACAAAATGAAAAACTAAAATACAGAATTGATCTAAATGCAATTTTTCATTTTAAACGTTTAAAACTTAATAAACTTTATTAAAATACAATAAAAATCTGAGATATTTATTCATTAATAATTATAAAGATAAAAGACACTAAACGGTCAATTTATTTCTTCTTTTAGTTTCTGATTCCATTAATTAGTTTATTTTTCTGAAATGATTTAATTTAAATTCTGAATAAAAACTGAAACAAACATGAACAAAACAAAAGAAAAACAAATTCAGAGATAAAAAAAAAAACAACTTTAATCTTCAGTAAATAAAATGTTTGTTTTTTTTTTTTAAAAAAACTTTTTAAAAATTCTGCAAAATTAATAAAAATGAGAAAATTTTAAGACATTAAATGTAATCAGAGAATTTTTTAGCTTCTTTCTGATGTTTGATGAAGATGTTTCTTTCCTTCATCTCTGACTCACCTGAGCCGCGCGCGCTCCGCGGCACGCGGGAAGAAGCAGCGCAAAGAGGCGCGTGCGGAACTCTCTGCGGATCGATTAGTCAGAACAAATTGGTGAGCCCCCCCCCCCCCCCCCCCCCCCCCCCCCACACCCCGACACGCACACACGCGTGCGTGCGTTGGCAAACTCTCCAGCTGCCCCTCGGAGCGCGCGGCTCATCTGCAACTTCGACTCCGCGCGTGCATGTAGATGCGTGTGGAACCACCCGACCCCCCCCCCCCCCCCCCCCCCCCCCCCCCACCCCGGCTCTGGTCACGTGACGGTGCAGAATGCCCCCTTTAACGGAGCTCCTCTCCGGGGGAGTCACCTCCGTCCCGCAGATGAGGAGGGACACGGAGGAGGCAGCAGCCGCGTAGGAAGGGCGCGCACCGCGGCGCGCGCGCACCGGGACCCCCGGAGCTCCGTGTCGGACCCTCGGCTCGAACTGCGCCTTAAAGCCGGAACGATGCGCGCCGCGCAGCTCTGCCGCGCACTGCCGCGCGCAGACGCGCTCTGACAACTTGGACCCGCTTGGAGAAAGTTCCCGGACTGAGACTGCAGCGACCAGAACCCGGCCGGGTCCGGTCCGGTTCGACCGGACGATGCCTCGCCCCGGCAGGAACACGTACAGCGACCAGAAGCCTCCGTACTCCTACATCTCCCTGACGGCCATGGCGATCCAGAGCTGCCCGGACAAGATGCTCCCCCTCAGCGAGATCTACAAGTTCATCATGGACCGGTTCCCGTACTACCGGGAGAACACGCAGCGCTGGCAGAACTCCCTGCGCCACAACCTCTCCTTCAACGACTGCTTCATCAAGATCCCGCGCAGACCGGAGCAGCCCGGGAAGGGCAGCTTCTGGGCTCTGCACCCGAACTGCGGCGACATGTTCGAGAACGGGAGTTTCCTGCGGCGCAGGAAGCGCTTCAAGGCGGGCGGCGTGCAGAGCAGCGACCCGCTGGGTCCCAGCAAGCCGCAGGACGCCGCGCTCTACCTGCAGCAGCAGCAGCAGCAGCAGCAGGCCAAGCTGCGGCTCAGCGCGCTGCACGCCGCCGCGCACCTCCCGCAGCTGCCGGGGGGGTACGGCCTGAGCTCCGCGCCGCCCGCCGCCTTCAAACACCCGTTCGCCATCGAGAACATCATCGCCAGAGAGTACAAGATGCCGGGGGGGCTGGCGGCCTTCCCCCCCGCAGGATACCCGCTGCACAGCCAGCTCCCCCCGGCCTGGCCGCACGTGTACCCCGGCATGATGGACTCCGTCTCCAGCAGCGACTTCTCCTCCTACGGGATGCCGCTCAAGTCCGTCTGCCACGGCGGGCAGACCCTGCCCACCATCCCGGTGCCCATCAAGCCCACGCCCGGCTCCGTGCCCGGTCTGCCGGGGCTCCCCGCGCACATCCCGGCTTTCCTCGCGACCTCGCCCCGGTCTCTGAGCCCCACGTCCCCGCAGACCGGCCAGAGCAGCCCGGGCGCGCCCGCCGAGGCGCTGCAGTGCGCGGTGGTCGCGCGCTGACCCTAAAACTCCTCTTCACGTGACCTCTGACCTCCTGCACGCGCAGCAGAAACTGGAGGTTAGGACTCTGAACCTGTTCCAGACCTAATCATCTGCTTTTCTGCACAATCAGACCTGGAAGGCGCATTTCTGCCTTACTGGTGCCACTGGTCGGACTGGGAGGCTGCTGGTGTGTCTGTAACTGGTGCCACTGGTCGGACTGGGAGGCTGCTGGTGTGTCTGTAACTGGTGCCACTGGTCGGACTGGGAGGCTGCTGGTGTGTCTGTAACTGGTGCCACTGGTCGGACTGGGAGGCTGCTGGTGTGTCTGTAACTGGTGCCACTGGTCGGACTGGGAGGCTGCTGGTGTGTCTGTAACTGGTGCCACTGGTCGGACTGGGAGGCTGCTGGTGTGTCTGTAGCTGCATGTTCCTCCTGTCCGCGTCGTGTTTTTGTTTATCTGCCTGTTTTTGGGGATTTGAAGCAGAAAAGCATGGAGCTAAAACCGATCCGGATCATTAAAGACCTTCATGGAGAAAAACCCGATAAATACAGTCTGACGTCCTTTTTCTGCTTTAAACTTTTTAGTTTTCTGGATTTTTCCAAACAAAACGAAAGTTTCTGAAGCTGAAAAATGAGATTTTTATCAGCCAGAAGAAAAATGAGATTTTCTGTTTCAGCTGCAGATTTTACACATTTTGGATGAAAACTAAAAAACTTTTATGTCAAAGTTTTCCTGATAAACAATTAAGGTTTGAAACAAGTTTTAGAAACCTTCAAACTCAATTTCATCTTTCTGTCCTGAATTTATAACAAAACGTTTGTAGTTTGTAAAACATTTCCATTACATTTTTCATAAAGACATTAAAGAAACAAAAGTTTTAATTTATTCAATAAATTCATTAAATAATTTCCTTTCATTTCTCAGTGGTTACTTTAAACTAATATGATAATAAAGACAAACATTTAGAGGTGAACATAAATCATCCGTCCAGTTTAGCAGATAAAAATATGAATTTAATCAGATAAAAATATGAATTTAATCAGATAAAAATGTGAATTTAATCAGATAAAATGTGAATTTAATCAGATAAAAATGTGAATTTAATCAGATAAAAATATTAATTTAATCAGATAAAAATCTCTTTTTCTCCTGAACAAAAAAAAATTTCTGTTAAAAAGATTTTTGTATAAATTTGTCAGAAATCTGCATTTTGATTTCAAATAAAATTTCCAGGTTATAAAAACTTGGAGCGGCTGGTTGATGATGATAATCTCACACATCAATTTAAATAAAAATGTTTGTTTGCTGCATGAAGATAAAATAAACTGTTGTTTGTTTATCAATCTTTATCTGTGATCAATGAAGCAACGAAGGAAAATCTGCTCTAAATATTCATAAATGTTTGATTTTCATCTTTTCTCTTCTAACTCGTCTGGGGAAAAAAGATGAAACTTTATTTATACTAGTTGTAAATGAAACAAATTAACTGATAATTAAACTTTATTCATTGTTTCAAATTAATCTGTAAATATTTTTTACTTTTTCCAGTAAAATCCTTTATTATTATTATTATTATTATTATTATTATTATTATTATTATTATGATGATGATGAGGATGATGATGATGACATTTTCCTCCTGTTTAGCTCTGGTTTGTGTGGATTTCATGGAGATTTTATAGTTGATTTAAAAGAAAACATAAACTATGATGTGTTCTTCTCATTTTTCCAGTAAAAAGCAACAAATTGTTTATTATGAAGCCAAAAACACAAACAAATGTAAAACTATGTAAACCTGGGAAATGAAATGTTTTGTTCTAAATGATAAAAACATAAAACATTTATCTTATTTCCTGACATGAGTTTTAAACGAAGGATAAATTCTGTCTGAATGTTTCTTCAGTCAAAACATTTTCTGCTTTTTCTTCATAAAACTTTGGAATTTTTTTACTTTTTTTTTATTTTTTACAATCAGCTCATTTCTGATATGAGATTGTTTTGAAATATTTCAAAGTTTATATTATTTTAGTTTATTATTTCTTGTTTTAAAGGTTTAAATAAAAGATAAAAAAAAAAAAAAAAAAAAAACAAAACAAACCACCAGCCTGTGAAGCGACTTCCCAACATCGTTTCTCATCAGATTTATCCCAAAGTTTTCACGACTTTGATCAGTTTTCCAGCATCAATCTGGACCCTGATGGCTTCGCTGTTGCTATGGCAACCCTGAAATCTGATTGGTCACAAACAGCTGAGCTGAAAAAAAAAGAATGAAATGTGGATGAATGAAGGTTTGAAGGTTGCAGACGCACAACGAAGCGCGTGCAGTAAAACCCGGAACAAGAATAAATACGTTGTTTTTTCTTACTTCAGTAAACAAAGTGTTGTAAACACGATGAAGTCGTCAACACACCAGAAACACTCAGATGCTTCAAAGTTTTCACCGCTTGTTTTTTATGACAACAGAAAAATGCTCCTTGTTGTTATAATCCGACTAAAACTGGACTTTTAACTTGATGTAAATGTTTCAGTCCAGTGGAAATCCTGCTGATTGGACCCTCGGCGAGCGCTCAGCAGGTTTCACTTTAACACATCACAGATCAACAGGAAGAACAACGCGCCGCTTTTTATCAAGAAAACTTCAAATGAAAGTAATAATAAACTATAAAAACTAGAAAGTGTTCAGCGCTGCCGTGATGAGGGTCTGGCCCCCCGCCGGACACCGGTCTAGCTCCGGCTCTGCGACTCGCAGGCGAACCTTCCCAGACCCGGACTCTGCTGCAGACTGACGGAGACCTGGTGTGGAAACGCCGCTGAGAAGTAACAGCAGGCGTTGTCTGGGATTAACCAGTTAACACTTCCCTGGAGCCCAACACAATGCAGCTCCATCAATGCCTGCAGGTCTGGAGTGTGTTGCCGGGAGACGGCCACTGTTGCCGTAGAAATGTCCCCCCCCCACAGACCCCCCGACCCCAGACCCCCCTCCGCAGCTTTGTGACCACACAAGTAAAATAAACAAAATTTAAAGAGGAAAATTCTGCTGTTCCTCCTTAAACCACGAAGAGAAAACAAAAGCAGAAAGTGTGTCGATACTGGAGTTAAAACCAGACTGGAAAGACGGGAAGAATCCGGATCAGAGGAAGACCATGAAGGAAAATAAATCATAAAAACCTTCCATCACCACAAAAAGAGTCAATAAATAAAGATGTTTTCACAACAAAATGAAGTTAGATCACACACAAATGTGAAAATATCACTATATTAACTGTGATATCCAATTAAATGTAAGAAATATATTTAAGGTGAAAGTTACATTATGAAAAAAATGAGAATTATTCTGATCAAACTACAGTAATCTAATGAGAGTAACTAATATTCTGATGAAAGTCGCTGTAATAAACTAAAAAACGTAAATAAGTTAAAGAAATCCAAAATAATGAAAGTAATTGTAATATTCTAAAAACATATTTCCATTCATATAATAATATAATTAGATTAAATTCTAATATGCCAATAAACATAAACATATATACCAATTAAAATAATATTGTGATAGAAGTATTAATATTCTTCTGACATTTTCTGATGAAAGGTACTTTAATATTATATTTATAGTAAATACTATTCTAATAAAAGTAACTGTAATATGCAAATAAAACTAAGTGTTTATTTGCAGTAAAAGCCATTTAAAGGTGTGTTAGACAGTAATGCCGAGCAGGTACACTACAAAACCTCTGTCCATGTAATAAAAGTATTATGCCAACAAAAGTAAGTGTTAAATTCTCATGAGAGTTGCTATAATATGGTAAATAAAATAAATGTTCAAGGCTTATAAAAGACAAAATACTGTAATATGCTAATTAAAATACATGTTAAATTCTAATGAAAGTCATTGGAATTTGCTTATTAAAGTAAATATTGAATTCTTAAGAAAGTCTCCCAGATATGCTAAATAAAGGTAATGTTCAATTCTTATTAACATCTCTGTATTATGCTAATTAAAATAAATATTACATTGTAATGAACGTCTCTGTAAGATGCTAATTTAAGTAAACGTTAAATTCTAATGAAGGTTGTTGTAATGGCCCAATGTAAGTAAATGTTAAATTCATATGAAAGTCACCGTAACATGCCAATTGAAGTAAATGTTAAATTCTCATGAAAATTACCCAAATATGCTAATTAGAGGTAATGTTTAAATCTTATGAAAGTCATTGTATTATGCTAATTAAAGGTAATGGCCAGTTCTTATTACAATTGCAATAATATGCTTATGAAGTAAATGTTAAATTCTATGAAAGTCAATGTGACATGTTGATTAAAGTAAATGTTCAATTCCTATTAAAGTCATTGTAATATTCTTATTAAAGTAAACGTTAAATTCTAATGAAAGTTGCTGTATACTATAGCTATACAGATAGCATGGAGAAAATATGTTCCGATAAAGGTAGAAGCAACAATGTTAACAAGTCTAGCACAACAAAGTAAAAGCAGTTTAATGTTTTCCTTCCATTCAGCACCAAAACCTCTGAAATGACCATATGGTTTTCCAGAAGATACTGAGATGCCAGATCTTCTACGATTCATTGAAAAGGTGGCATTAAGTTGATTTTGTTTTTACCTTAATGTGGTTTTTAGAATTTAGGTTTTAGTCCAACACTACACCCAGATAGCTGGTCTGGTTGGTGGGTTTTAGGTCATAGTCCATCACTACATCCAGATTTCTGGCCTGGTTGGTGGGTTTTAGGACCTAGTCCATCATCACACCCAGATTTCTGGCCTGGTTGGTGGGTTTTAGGTCCTAGTCCATAATCACACCCAGATTTCTGGCCTGGTTGGTGGGTTTTAGGTCCTAGTCCATAATCACACCCAGATTTCTGGCCTGGTTGGTGGGTTTTAGGTCCTAGTCCATCACTACACCCAGATTTCTGGCCTGGTTGGTGGGTTTTAGGTCCTAGTCCATAATCACACCCAGATTTCTGGCCTGGTTGGTGGGTTTTAGGTCCTAGTCCATAATCACACCCAGATTTCTGGCCTGGTTGGTGGGTTTTAGGTCCTAGTCCATAATCACACCCAGATTTCTGGCCTGGTTGGTGGGTTTTAGGTCCTAGTCCATCACTACACCCAGATTTCTGTCCTGGTTTGTGGGTTTTAGGTCCTAGCCCATGATCACACCCAGATTTCTGGGATGGTTGGTGGGTTTTCGATCCTAGTCTATGATCACACCCAGATTTCTGACCTGGTTGGTGGGTCTAAGTACCTAATCCATCATCACACCCAGATTTCTGGCCTGGTTGTTGGTTTTAGGTCCTAGTCCATCACTACACCCAGATTTCTGACCTGGTTGGTTGGTTTTCGGTCATAGTCCATCACTACACACCAGATTTCTGGCCTGGTTGGTGGGTTTTAGGTCCTAGCCCATGATCACACCCAGATTTCTGGGATGGTTGGTGGGTTTTCGATCCTAGTCTATCATCACACCCAGATTTCTGACCTGGTTGGTGGGTCTAAGTACCTAATCCATCATCACACCCAGATTTCTGGCCTGGTTGTTGGTTTTAGGTCATAGTCCATTACTACACCCAGAGTTCTGACCTGGTTGGTTGGTTTTAGGTCCTAGTCCATCACTGCACCCAGATTTCTGGCCTGGTTGGTGGGTTTTAGGTCATAGTCCATCACTACACCCAGATTTCTGCCCTGCTTGGTGGGTTTTAGGTTGTAGTCCATCACTGCACCCAGATTTCTGGTCTGGTTGGTGGGTTTTAGGTGATAGTCCATCACTACACCCAGATTTCTGGGCTGGTAGGTTGGTTTTAGGACCTACTCAATCATCACACCCAGATTTATGGCCTGGTTGGTGAGTTCTAGGTATTAGTCCATCACTACAGCCAGATTTCTGGCCTGGTTTGTGGCGTTTACGACCTAGTCCATCATCACACCCAGATTTCTGACCTGGCTAGTTGGTTTTGTGTCCTAGGCCATCACTGCACCCAGATTTCTGGACTGGTTGGTGGGTTTTGGGTCCTAGTCCATCATCACACCCAGATTTCTGGCCAGGTTGGCGGGTCTAAGGACCTAGTCCATCACCTCACCCAGATTTCTGACATGGTTGGTGTGTGTAAGGACCTAGTCCATCATCACACCCAGATTACTGACCTGGTCTTTTCGTTTTAGGTCATAGTACATTACTACACCCAGAGTTCTGACCTGGTTGGTTGGTTTTAGGTCCTAGTCTATTACTATACCCAGATTTCTGGCCTGGTTGGTGGGTTTTAGGTCCTAGTCCATTACTACACCAAGATTTCTGGCCTGGTTGGTGGGTTTTAGGTCATAGTCCATCACTGCACCCAGATATCCGGCCTCGTTGTTGGGTTTTAGGACCTACTCCATCATCACACCCGGATTTCTGACCTGGTTGGTGCGTTCTAGGTCCTAGTCCATCACTACACCCAGATTTCCGGCCTGGTTGGTGGGTTTTGGGTCCTAGTCCATCACTACACCCAGATTTCGGGCCTGGTTGGTTGGTTTTAGGTCCTAGCCCATGATCACACCCAGATTTCTGGGATGGTTGGTGGGTTTTCGATCCTAGTCTATCATCACACCCAGATTTCTGACCTGGTTGGTGGGTCTAAGTACCTAATCCATCATCACACCCAGATTTCTGGCCTGGTTGTTGGTTTTAGGTCATAGTCCATTACTACACCCAGAGTTCTGACCTGGTTGGTTGGTTTTAGGTCCTAGTCCATCACTGCACCCAGATTTCTGGCCTGGTTGGTGGGTTTTAGGTCATAGTCCATCACTACACCCAGATTTCTGCCCTGCTTGGTGGGTTTTAGGTTGTAGTCCATCACTGCACCCAGATTTCTGGTCTGGTTGGTGGGTTTTAGGTGATAGTCCATCACTACACCCAGATTTCTGGGCTGGTAGGTTGGTTTTAGGACCTACTCAATCATCACACCCAGATTTATGGCCTGGTTGGTGAGTTCTAGGTATTAGTCCATCACTACAGCCAGATTTCTGGCCTGGTTTGTGGCGTTTACGACCTAGTCCATCATCACACCCAGATTTCTGACCTGGCTAGTTGGTTTTGTGTCCTAGGCCATCACTGCACCCAGATTTCTGGACTGGTTGGTGGGTTTTGGGTCCTAGTCCATCATCACACCCAGATTTCTGGCCAGGTTGGCGGGTCTAAGGACCTAGTCCATCACCTCACCCAGATTTCTGACATGGTTGGTGTGTGTAAGGACCTAGTCCATCATCACACCCAGATTACTGACCTGGTCTTTTCGTTTTAGGTCATAGTACATTACTACACCCAGAGTTCTGACCTGGTTGGTTGGTTTTAGGTCCTAGTCTATTACTATACCCAGATTTCTGGCCTGGTTGGTGGGTTTTAGGTCCTAGTCCATTACTACACCAAGATTTCTGGCCTGGTTGGTGGGTTTTAGGTCATAGTCCATCACTGCACCCAGATATCCGGCCTCGTTGTTGGGTTTTAGGACCTACTCCATCATCACACCCGGATTTCTGACCTGGTTGGTGCGTTCTAGGTCCTAGTCCATCACTACACCCAGATTTCCGGCCTGGTTGGTGGGTTTTGGGTCCTAGTCCATCACTACACCCAGATTTCGGGCCTGGTTGGTTGGTTTTAGATCCTAGCCTATGACAACACGCAGATTTCTGGCCTGGTTGGTGGGTTTTAGGTCCTAGTCTATCATCACACCCAGATTTCTGGCCAGGTTAGTGGGTTTTGGGTCATAGTCCATAATCACACCCAGATTTCTGGCCTGGTTGGTGGGTTTTAGGTCCTAGTCCATCACGACACCCAGATTTTTGACCTGGTTGGTGGGTTTTAGGTCCTAGTCCATCATCACACCCAGATTTCTGACCTGGTTGGTTGGTTTTAGGTCATAGTCCATCACTACACCCAGATTTCTGGCCTGGTTTGTGGGTTTTAGGTCCTAGTCCATGATCACACCCAGATTTCTGGGATGGTTGGTGGGTTTTCGATCCTAGTCTATAACTACACCGAGTTCTGACCTGGTTGGTTGGTTTTAGGTCCTAGTGCATTACTATACCCAGATTTCTGGCCTGGTTGGTTGGTTTTAGGTCCTAGTCCATCACTGCACCCAGATTTCTGACCTAGTTGGTGGGTTTTCGGTCCTAGTCCATCATCACACCCAGATTTAAGGCCAGGTTGGTGGGTCTAAGGACCCAGTCCATCACTTCACCCAGATTTCTTACATGGTTGGTTAGTTTCAGGTCATAGTCCATTACTACACCCAGATTTCTGGCCTGGTTGGTGGGTTTTAGGTCATAGTCCATCAATGCACCCAGATATCGGGCCTCTTTGTTGGGTTTTAGGACCTACTCCATCATCACACCCAGATTTCTGGCCTGGTTGGTGGGTTTTAGGTCCTAGTCCATCACTACACCCAGATTTCTGGCCTGGTTGGTGGGTTTTAGGTCCTAGTTCATCACTGCACCCAGATTTCTGGCCTGGTTGGTGGGTTTTAGGTCATAGTCCATCACTGCACCCAGATTTCTGGCCTTGTTGGTGGGTTTTAGGTCCTACTCCATCATCACACCCAGATTTCTGGCCTGGTTGGTTGGTTTTAGGTCATAGTCCATTACTACACCCAGATTTCTGACCTGGTTCGTTGGATTTAGGTCATAGTCCATTACTACACCCAGACTTCTGACCTGGTTAGTTGGTTTTGTGTCCTAGGACATCACTGCACCCAGATTTCTGGACTGGTTGGTGGGTTTTAGGACCTAGTCCATTACTACACCCAGATTTCTGACCTGGTTGGTGGGTTTTAGGTCATAGTCCATCACTACATCAGGATTTCTTGCCTGGTTGGTGGGTTTTAGGTCCTACTCCATCATCACACCCAGATTTCTGGCCTGGTTGGTTGGTTTTAGGTCATAGTCCATTACTACACCCAGATTTCTGACCTGGTTCGTTGGATTTAGGTCATAGTCCATTACTACACCCAGACTTCTGACCTGGTTAGTTGGTTTTGTGTCCTAGGACATCACTGCACCCAGATTTCTGGACTGGTTGGTGGGTTTTAGGACCTAGTCCATTACTACACCCAGATTTCTGACCTGGTTGGTGGGTTTTAGGTCATAGTCCATCACTACATCAGGATTTCTTGCCTGGTTGGTGGGTTTTAGGTCATAGTCCATCACTACACCCAGATATCCGGCCTCGTTGTTGGGTTTTGGGACCTACTCCATCATCACACCCAGATTTCTGGCCTGGTTGGTGGGTTTAAGGACATAGTCCATCATCACACCCAGATTTCTGGCCTGGTTGATGGGTTCTAGGTCCTAATCCATCACTACACCCAGATTTCTGACCTGGTTGGTGGGTTTTAGGTCCTAGTCCATCACTACACCCAGATTTCTGACCTGGTTGGTGGGTTTTGGGTCCTAGTCCATCACTACACCCAGATTTCTGGCCTGGTTGGTGGGTTTTAGATCCTAGTCCATCATTACACCCAGATGTATGGCCTGGTTGTTGGGTGTAAGGACCTAGTCCATCACTGCACCCAGATTTCTGGCCTGGTTGGTGGGTTTTAGGTCCTAGTCCATCACCACACCCAGATTTCTGGCCTGGTTGGTGGGTTTTATGTTCTGGTCTATAACTACACCCAGATATCCGGCCTGGTTGGTGGGTTTTAGGACCTAGTCCATCATCACCCCCAGATTTCTGACCTGGTTGGTGGGTTTTAGGTCCTAGTTCATCACTAAACCCAGATTTCTGGCCTGGTTGGTGGGTTTTAGATCCTAGCCTATAACTACACCCAGATTTCTGGCCTGGTTGGTGGGTTTTAGTACCTAGTCCATCATCACAACCAGATTTCTGGCCTGGTTGGTTGGTTTTAGATCCTAGCCTATGACTACACCCAGATTTCTGACCTGGTTGGTGGGTTTTAGGTCATAGTCCATTACTACACCCAGATTTCTGACCTGGTTGGTGGGTTTTAGGTCATAGTCCATCACTACATCAGGATTTCTTGCCTGGTTGGTGGGTTTTAGGTCATAGTCCATCACTACACCCAGATATCCGGCCTCGTTGTTGGGTTTTGGGACCTACTCCATCATCACACCCAGATTTCTGGCCTGGTTGGTGGGTTTAAGGACATAGTCCATCATCACACCCAGATTTCTGGCCTGGTTGATGGGTTCTAGGTCCTAATCCATCACTACACCCAGATTTCTGACCTGGTTGGTGGGTTTTAGGTCCTAGTCCATCACTACACCCAGATTTCTGACCTGGTTGGTGGGTTTTGGGTCCTAGTCCATCACTACACCCAGATTTCTGGCCTGGTTGGTGGGTTTTAGATCCTAGTCCATCATTACACCCAGATGTATGGCCTGGTTGTTGGGTGTAAGGACCTAGTCCATCACTGCACCCAGATTTCTGGCCTGGTTGGTGGGTTTTAGGTCCTAGTCCATCACCACACCCAGATTTCTGGCCTGGTTGGTGGGTTTTATGTTCTGGTCTATAACTACACCCAGATATCCGGCCTGGTTGGTGGGTTTTAGGACCTAGTCCATCATCACCCCCAGATTTCTGACCTGGTTGGTGGGTTTTAGGTCCTAGTTCATCACTAAACCCAGATTTCTGGCCTGGTTGGTGGGTTTTAGATCCTAGCCTATAACTACACCCAGATTTCTGGCCTGGTTGGTGGGTTTTAGTACCTAGTCCATCATCACAACCAGATTTCTGGCCTGGTTGGTTGGTTTTAGATCCTAGCCTATGACAACACGCAGATTTCTGGCCTGGTTGGTGGGTTTTAGGTCCTAGTCTATCTTCACACCCAGATTTCTGGCCAGGTTAGTGGGTTTTGGGTCATAGTCCATAATCACACCCAGATTTCTGGCCTGGTTGGTGGGTTTTAGGTCCTAGTCCATCACGACACCCAGATTTTTGACCTGGTTGGTGGGTTTTAGGTCCTAGTCCATCATCACACCCAGATTTCTGACCTGGTTGGTTGGTTTTAGGTCATAGTCCATCACTACACCCAGATTTCTGGCCTGGTTTGTGGGTTTTAGGTCCTAGTCCATGATCACACCCAGATTTCTGGGATGGTTGGTGGGTTTTCGATCCTAGTCTATAACTACACCGAGTTCTGACCTGGTTGGTTGGTTTTAGGTCCTAGTGCATTACTATACCCAGATTTCTTACATGCTTGGTTGGTTTCAGGTCATAGTCCATTACTACACCCAGATTTCTGGCCTGGTTGGTGGGTTTTAGGTCATAGTCCATCACTGCACCCAGATATCGGGCCTCTTTGTTGGGTTTTAGGACCTACTCCATCATCACACCCAGATTTCTGGCCTGGTTGGTGGGTTTTAGGTCCTAGTCCATCACTACACCCAGATTTCTGGCCTGGTTGGTGGGTTTTAGGTCCTAGTTCATCACTGCACCCAGATTTCTGACCTGGTTGGTGGGTTTTAGGTCATAGTCCATCACTGCACCCAGATTTCTGGCCTTGTTGGTGGGTTTTAGGTCCTACTCCATCATCACACCCAGATTTCTGGCCTGGTTGGTTGGTTTTAGGTCCTAGTCCATTACTACACCCAGATTTCTGACCTGGTTCGTTGGATTTAGGTCCTAGTCCATTACTACACCCAGACTTCTGACCTGGTTAGTTGGTTTTGTGTCCTAGGACATCACTGCACCCAGATTTCTGGACTGGTTGGTGGGTTTTAGGACCTAGTCCATTACTACACCCAGATTTCTGACCTGGTTGGTGGGTTTTAGGTCATAGTCCATCACTACATCAGGATTTCTTGCCTGGTTGGTGGGCTTTAGGTCATAGTCCATCACTGCACCCAGATATCCGGCCTCGTTGTTGGGTTTTGGGACCTACTCCATCATCACACCCAGATTTCTGGCCTGGTTGGTGGGTTTAAGGACATAGTCCATCATCACACCCAGATTTCTGGCCTGGTTGTTGGGTGTAAGGACCTAGTCCATCACTGCACCCAGATTTCTGACCTGGTTGGTGGGTTTTAAATCCTAGTCCATCACCACACCCAGATTTCTGGCCTGGTTGGTGGGTTTTATGTTCTAGTCTATAACTACACCCAGATATCCGGCCTGGTTGGTGGGTTTTAGGACCTTGTCCATCATCACCCCCAGATTTCTGGCCTGGTTGGTGGGTTTTAGGTCCTAGTCCATCACCACACCCAGATTTCTGGCCTGGTTGGTGGGTTTTATGTTCTGGTCTATAACTACACCCAGATATCCGGCCTGGTTGGTGGGTTTTAGGACCTAGTCCATCATCACCCCCAGATTTCTGACCTGGTTGGTGGGTTTTACGTCCTAGTTCATCACTAAACCCAGATTTCTGGCCTGGTTGGTGGGTTTTAGATCCTAGCCTATAACTACACCCAGATTTCTGGCCTGGTTGGTGGGTTTTAGTACCTAGTCCATCATCACACCCAGATTTCTGGCCTGGTTGGTGGGTTTTAGGTCTTAGTCCATTATCACACCCAGATTTCTTGCCTGGTTGGATGGTTTTAGTACCTAGTCCATCATCACACCCAGATTTCTGACATGGTTGATTGGTTTTAGGTTATTGTCCATCACTGCACCCAGATTTCTGGCCATGTTGGTGGGTTTTAGGTCCTAGTCCATCACTACACCCAGATTTCTTGCGTGGTTGGTGGGTTTTATGTTCTGGTCTATAACTACACCCAGATATCCGGCCTGGTTGGTGGGTTTTAGGACCTAGTCCATCATCACCCCCAGATTTCTGACCTGGTTGGTGGGTTTTAGGTCCTAGTTCATCACTAAACCCAGATTTCTGGCCTGGTTGGTGGGTTTTAGATCCTAGCCTATAACTACACCCAGATTTCTGGCCTGGTTGGTGGGTTTTAGTACCTAGTCCATCATCACAACCAGATTTCTGGCCTGGTTGGTTGGTTTTAGATCCTAGCCTATGACAACACGCAGATTTCTGGCCTGGTTGGTGGGTTTTAGGTCCTAGTCCATCTTCACACCCAGATTTCTGGCCAGGTTAGTGGGTTTTGGGTCATAGTCCATAATCACACCCAGATTTCTGGCCTGGTTGGTGGGTTTTAGGTCCTAATCCATCACGACACCCAGATTTTTGACCTGGTTGGTGGGTTTTAGGTCCTAGTCCATCATCACACCCAGATTTCTGACCTGGTTGGTTGGTTTTAGGTCATAGTCCATCACTACACCCAGATTTCTGGCCTGGTTTGTGGGTTTTAGGTCCTAGTCCATGATCACACCCAGATTTCTGGGATGGTTGGTGGGTTTTCGATCCTAGTCTATAACTACACCGAGTTCTGACCTGGTTGGTTGGTTTTAGGTCCTAGTGGATTACTATACCCAGATTTCTGGCCTGGTTGGTTGGTTTTAGGTCCTAGTCCATCACTGCACCCAGATTTCTGACCTAGTTGGTGGGTTTTCGGTCCTAGTCCATCATCACACCCAGATTTAAGGCCAGGTTGGTGGGTCTAAGGACCCAGTCCATCACTTCACCCAGATTTCTTACATGGTTGGTTGGTTTCAGGTCATAGTCCATTACTACACCCAGATTTCTGGCCTGGTTGGTGGGTTTTAGGTCATAGTCCATCACTGCACCCAGATATCGGGCCTCTTTGTTGGGTTTTAGGACCTACTCCATCATCACACCCAGATTTCTGGCCTGGTTGGTGGGTTTTAGGTCCTAGTCCATCACTACACCCAGATTTCTGGCCTGGTTGGTGGGTTTTAGGTCCTAGTTCATCACTGCACCCAGATTTCTGACCTGGTTGGTGGGTTTTAGGTCATAGTCCATCACTGCACCCAGATTTCTGGCCTTGTTGGTGGGTTTTAGGTCCTACTCCATCATCACACCCAGATTTCTGGCCTGGTTGGTTGGTTTTAGGTCCTAGTCCATTACTACACCCAGATTTCTGACCTGGTTCGTTGGATTTAGGTCATAGTCCATTACTACACCCAGACTTCTGACCTGGTTAGTTGGTTTTGTGTCCTAGGACATCACTGCACCCAGATTTCTGGACTGGTTGGTGGGTTTTAGGACCTAGTCCATTACTACACCCAGATTTCTGACCTGGTTGGTGGGTTTTAGGTCATAGTCCATCACTACATCAGGATTTCTTGCTTGGTTGGTGGGTTTTAGGTCATAGTCCATCACTGCACCCAGATATCCGGCCTCGTTGTTGGGTTTTGGGACCTACTCCATCATCACACCCAGATTTCTGGCGTGGTTGGTGGGTTTAAGGACATAGTCCATCATCACACCCAGATTTCTGGCCTGGTTGATGGGTTCTAGGTCCTAATCCATCACTACACCCAGATTTCTGACCTGGTTGGTGGGTTTTAGGTCCTAGTCCATCACTACACCCAGATTTCTGACCTGGTTGGTGGGTTTTGGGTCCTAGTCCATCACTACACCCAGATTTCTGGCCTGTTTGGTGGGTTTCAGATCCTAGTCCATCATTACACCCAGATGTATGGCCTGGTTGTTGGGTGTAAGGACCTAGTCCATCACTGCACCCAGATTTCTGACCTGGTTGGTGGGTTTTAAATCCTAGTCCATCACGACACCCAGATTTCTGGCCTGGTGGGTGGGTTTTAGGACCTTGTCCATCATCACCCCCAGATTTCTGGCCTGGTTGGTGGGTTTTAGGTCCTAGTCCATCACCACACCCAGATTTTTGGCCTGGTTGGTGGGTTTTATGTTCTGGTCTATAACTACACCCAGATATCCGGCCTGGTTGGTGGGTTTTAGGACCTAGTCCATCATCACCCCCAGATTTCTGACCTGGTTGGTGGGTTTTACGTCCTAGTTCATCACTAAACCAAGATTTCTGGCCTGGTTGGTGGGTTTTAGATCCTAGCCTATAACTACACCCAGATTTCTGGCCTGGTTGGTGGGTTTTAGGTCCTAGTCAATCACTACACCCAGATTTTTGGCGTGGTTGGTGGGTTTTTGGTCCTAGTCCATCATCACACCCAGATTTCTGGGCTGGTTGGTTGGTTTTAGGACCTACTCTATCATCACATCCAGATTCCTGGCCAGGTTGGTGGGTTTTAGGACCTTGTCCATCATCACACCCAGATTTCTGGCCTGGTTGGTGAGTTCTAGGTATTAGTCCATCAATACAGCAAGATTTCTGGCCTGGTTGGTGGGTTTTAGGTCATAGTCCATCACTACACCCAGATTTCTGCCCTGCTTGGTGGGTTTTAGGTTGTAGTCCATCACTGCACCCAGATTTCTGGTCTGGTTGGTGGGTTTTAGGTGATAGTCCATCACTACACCCAGATTTCTGGGCTGGTAGGTTGGTTTTAGGACCTACTCAATCATCACACCCAGATTTATGGCCTGGTTGGTGAGTTCTAGGTATTAGTCCATCACTACAGCCAGATTTCTGGCCTGTTTTGTGGCTTTTACGACCTAGTCCATCATCACACCCAGATTTCTGGCCTGGTTGGTTGGTTTTAGATCCTAGCCTATGATTACACGCAGATTTCTGGCCTGGTTGGTGGGTTTTAGGTCCTAGTCCATCATCCCCCCCAGATTTCTGGCCAGGTTAGTGGGTTTTGGGTCATAGTCCATAATCACACCCAGATTTCTGGCCTGGTTGGTGGGTTTTAGGTCCTAGTCCATCATCACCCCCAGATTTCTGGCCAGGTTAGTGGGTTTTGGGTCATAGTCCATAATCACACCCAGATTTCTGGCCTGGTTGGTGGGTTTTAGGTCCTAGTCCATCACGACACCCAGATTTTTGACCTGGTTGGTGAGTTTTAGGTCCTAGTCCATCATCACACCCAGATTTCTGACCTGGTTGGTTGGTTTTAGGTTATAGTCCATCACTACACCCAGATTTCTGTCCTGGTTTGTGGGTTTTAGGTCCTAGTCCATGATCACACCCAGATTTCTGGGATGGTTGGTGGGTTTTAGGTCCTAGTCCATCACTACACCCAGATTTCTGACCTGGTTGGTGGGTTTTAGGACCTTGTCCATCATCACACCCAGATTTCTGGCCTGGTTGGTGAGTTCTAGGTATTCGTCCATCACTACAGCCAGATTTCTGGCCTGGTTGGTGGGTTTTAGGTCCTAGTCAATCACTACACCCAGATTTTTGGCGTGGTTGGTGGGTTTTTGGTCCTAGTCCATCATCACACCCAGATTTCTGGGCTGGTTGGTTGGTTTTAGGACCTACTCTATCATCACATCCAGATTTCTGGCCTGGTTCGTGGGTTTTCGATTCTAGCCTATAACTACACCCAGAGTTCAGACCTGGTTGGTGGGTTTTAGGACCTACTTCATCACACCCAGATTTCTGACCAGGTTGGTGGGTTTTAGGACCTTGTCCATCATCACACCCAGTTTTCTGGCCTGGTTGGTGAGTTCTAGGTATTAGTCCATCAATACAGCAAGATTTCTGGCCTGGTTGGTGGGTTTTAGGTCCTAGTCAATCACTACACCCAGATTTTTGGCGTGGTTGGTGGGTTTTCGGTCCTAGTCCATCATCACACCCAGATTTCTGGGCTGGTTGGTTGGTTTTAGGACCTACTCAATCATCACACCCAGATTTATGGCCTGGTTGGTGAGTTCTAGGTATTAGTCCATCACTACAGCCAGATTTCTGGCCTGTTTTGTGGCTTTTACGACCTAGTCCATCATCACACCCAGATTTCTGGCCTGGTTGGTTGGTTTTAGATCCTAGCCTATGACTACACGCAGATTTCTGGCCTGGTTGGTGGGTTTTAGGTCCTAGTCCATCATCACCCCCAGATTTCTGGCCAGGTTAGTGGGTTTTGGGTCATAGTCCATAATCACACCCAGATTTCTGGCCTGGTTGGTGGGTTTTAGGTCCTAGTCCATCACGACACCCAGATTTTTGACCTGGTTGGTGGGTTTTAGGTCCTAGTCCATCATCACACCCAGATTTCTGACCTGGTTGGTTGGTTTTAGGTCATAGTCCATCACTACACCCAGATTTCAGGCCTGGTTTGTGGGTTTTAGGTCCTAGTCCATGATCAAACCCAGATTTCTGGGATGGTTGGTGGGTTTTCGATCCTAGTCTATAACTACACCCAGATTTCTGACCTGGTCTTTTGGTTTTAGGTCATAGTACATTACTACACCCAGAGTTCTGACCTGGTTGGTTGGTTTTAGGTCCTAGTCCATTACTATACCCAGATTTCTGGCCTGGTTGGTTGGTTTTAGGTCCTAGTCCATCACTGCACCCAGATTTCTGACCTAGTTGGTGGGTTTTAGGTCCTAGTCCATCATCACACCCAGATTTAAGGCCAGGTTGGTGGGTCTAAGGACCCAGTCCATCACTTCACCCAGATTTCTGGCCTGGTTGGTGGGTGTTTGGTCATAGTCCATCACTGCACCCAGATTTCTGGCCTTGTTGGTGGGTTTTAGGTCCTACTCCATCATCACACCCAGATTTCTGGCCTGGTTGGTTGGTTTTAGGTCATAGTCCATTACTACACCCAGATTTCTGACCTGGTTCGTTGGATTTAGGTCATAGTCCATTACTACACCCAGACTTCTGACCTGGTTAGTTGGTTTTGTGTCCTAGGCCATCACTGCACCCAGATTTCTGGACTGGTTGGTGGGTTTTAGGACCTAGTCCATTACTACACCCAGATTTCTGACCTGGTTGGTGGGTTTCAGGTCATAGTCCATCACTGCACCCAGATATCCGGCCTCGTTGTTGGGTTTTGGGACCTACCCCATCATCACACCCAGATTTCTGGCCTGGTTGGTGGGTTTTAGGACATAGTCCATCATCACACCCAGATTTCTGGCCTGGTTGATGGGTTCTAGGTCCTAATCCATCACTACACCCAGATTTCTGACCTGGTTGGTGGGTTTTAGGTCCTAGTCCATCACTACACCCAGATTTCTGACCTGGTTGGTGGGTTTTGGGTCCTAGTCCATCACTACACCCAGATTTCTGGCCTGGTTGGTGGGTTTTAGATCCTAGTCTATAACTACACCCAAATTTCTGACCTGGTTGGTGGGTCTAAGGACCTAGTCCATCACTGCACCCAGATTTCTGACCTGGTCTGTTGGTTTCTGGTCATAGTCCATTACTACACCCAGATTTCTGACCTGGTTGGTTGGTTTTAGGTCATAGTCCATTACTGCACCCAGATTTCTGGCCTGGTTGGTGGGTTTTAGGTCATAGTCCATCACTGCACCCAGATTTCTGACCTGGTTGGTTGGTTTCAGGTCATAGTCCATCACTACACCCAGATTTCTGGCCTGGTTGGTGGGTTTTAGGTCCTAGTCTACAACTACACCCAGGTTTCTGGTCTGGTTGGTGGGTTTTAGGTCATAGTCCATTCCTACACCTAGATTTCTGGCCTGGTTGGTCGGTTTTAGGACCTAGTCCATCATCACCCTCTAATTTCTGGCCTGGTTCGTGCGTTTTACGTCCTAGTCCATCACTACACCCAGATTTCTGGCCTGGTTGGTTGGTTTTAGGTCCTAGTCCATCACTGCACCCAGATTTCAGACCTAGTTGGTGGGTTTTAGGTCCTAGTCCATCATCACACCCAGATTTAAGGCCAGGTTGGTGGGTCTAAGGACCCAGTCCATCACTTCACCCAGATTTCTTACATGGTTGGTTGGTTTCAGGTCATAGTCCATTACTACACCCAGATTTCTGGCCTGGTTGGTGGGTTTTAGGTTCGATTCCATCATCACACCCAGATTTCTGGCCTGGTTGGTGGGTTTTAGATCCTAGCCTATAACTACACCCAGAATTCAGACCTGGTTGGTGGGTTTTAGGACCTACTTCATCATCACACCCAGATTTCTGACCAGGTTGGTGGGTTTTAGGACCTTGTCCATCATCACACCCAGATTTTTGGCCTGGTTGGTGAGTTCTAGGTATTAGTCCATCACTACAGCCAGATTTCTGGCCTGGTTTTGTGGGTTTTAGGTCCTAGTTAATCACTACAACCAGATTTCTGGCGTGGTTGGTGGGTTTTAGGTCCTAGTCCATCATCATACCCAGATTTCTGGCCTGGTTGGTCGGTTTTAGGACCTACTCCATGATCACACCCAGGTTTCTGGCCTGGTTTGTGGCTTTTACAACCTACTCCATCATCACACCCAGATTTCTGACCTGGTTATTTGGTTTTAGGTCCTAGTCCATCACTGCACCCAGATTTCTGACCTGGTTGGTGGGTTTTAGGTCCTAGTCCATCATCACATCCAGATTTCTGGCCAGGTTGGTGGGTCTAAGGACCTAGTCCATCACTGCACCCAGATTTCTGACCTGGTTGGTTGGTTTCAGGTCATAGTCCATCACTACACCCAGATTTCTGGCCTGGTTGGTGGGTTTTAGGTCCTAGTCTACAACTACACCCAGGTTTCTGGTCTGGTTGGTGGGTTTTAGGTCATAGTCCATTCCTACACCTAGATTTCTGGCCTGGTTGGTCGGTTTTAGGACCTAGTCCATCATCACCCTCTAATTTCTGGCCTGGTTCGTGGGTTTTACGTCCTAGTCCATCACTACACCCAGATTTCTGACCTGGTTGGTGGGTTTTAGGTCCTAGTCCATCATCACATCCAGATTTCTGGCCAGGTTGGTGGGTCTAAGGACCTAGTCCATCACTGCACCCAGATTTCTGACCTGGTTGGTTGGTTTCAGGTCATAGTCCATCACTACACCCAGATTTCTGGCCTGGTTGGTGGGTTTTAGGTCCTAGTCTACAACTACACCCAGGTTTCTGGTCTGGTTGGTGGGTTTTAGGTCATAGTCCATTCCTACACCTAGATTTCTGGCCTGGTTGGTCGGTTTTAGGACCTAGTCCATCATCACCCTCTAATTTCTGGCCTGGTTCGTGGGTTTTACGTCCTAGTCCATCACTACACCCAGATTTCTGGCCTGGTTGGTTGGTTTTAGGTCCTAGTCCATCACTGCACCCAGATTTCAGACCAAGTTGGTGGGTTTTAGGTCCTAGTCCATCATCACACCCAGATTTAAGGCCAGGTTGGTGGGTCTAAGGACCCAGTCCATCACTTCACCCAGATTTCTTACATGGTTGGTTGGTTTCAGGTCATAGTCCATTACTACACCCAGATTTCTGGCCTGGTTGGTGGGTTTTAGGTTCGAGTCCATCATAACACCCAGATTTCTGGCCTGGTTGGTGGGTTTTAGATCCTAGCCTATAACTACACCCAGAATTCAGACCTGGTTGGTGGGTTTTAGGACCTACTTCATCATCACACCCAGATTTCTGACCAGGTTGGTGGGTTTTAGGACCTTGTCCATCATCACACCCAGATTTCTGGCCTGGTTGGTGAGTTCTAGGTATTAGTCCATCACTACAGCCAGATTTCTGGCCTGGTTTTGTGGGTTTTAGGTCCTAGTTAATCACTACAACCAGATTTCTGGCGTGGTTGGTGGGTTTTAGGTCCTAGTCCATCATCATACCCAGATTTCTGGCCTGGTTTGTCGGTTTTAGGACCTACTCCATGATCACACCCAGGTTTCTGGCCTGGTTTTTTGGCTTTTACAACCTACTCCATCATCACACCCAGATTTCTGACCTGGTTATTTGGTTTTAGGTCCTAGTCCATCACTGCACCCAGATTTCTGACCTGGTTGGTGGGTTTTAGGTCCTAGTCCATCATCACACCCAGATTTCTGGCCAGGTTGGTGGGTCTAAGGACCTAGTCCATCACTGCACCCAGATTTCTGACCTGGTTGGTTGGTTTCAGGTCATAGTCCATCACTACACCCAGATTTCTGGCCTGGTTGGTGGGTTTTAGGTCCTAGTCTACAACTACACCCAGGTTTCTGGTCTGGTTGGTGGGTTTTAGGTCATAGTCCATTCCTACACCTAGATTTCTGGCCTGGTTGGTCGGTTTTAGGACCTAGTCCATCATCACCCTCTAATTTCTGGCCTGGTTCGTGGGTTTTACGTCCTAGTCCATCACTACACCCAGATTTCTGGCCTGGTTGGTTGGTTTTAGGTCCTAGTCCATCACTGCACCCAGATTTCAGACCAAGTTGGTGGGTTTTAGGTCCTAGTCCATCATCACACCCAGATTTAAGGCCAGGTTGGTGGGTCTAAGGACCCAGTCCATCACTTCACCCAGATTTCTTACATGGTTGGTTGGTTTCAGGTCATAGTCCATTACTACACCCAGATTTCTGGCCTGGTTGGTGGGTTTTAGGTTCGAGTCCATCATCACACCCAGATTTCTGGCCTGGTTGGTGGGTTTTAGATCCTAGCCTATGACTACACCCAGAATTCAGACCTGGTTGGTGGGTTTTAGGACCTACTTCATCATCACACCCAGATTTCTGACCAGGTTGGTGGGTTTTAGGACCTTGTCCATCATCACACCCAGATTTCTGGCCTGGTTGGTGAGTTCTAGGTATTAGTCCATCACTACAGCCAGATTTCTGGCCTGGTTTTGTGGGTTTTAGGTCCTAGTTAATCACTACAACCAGATTTCTGGCGTGGTTGGTGGGTTTTAGGTCCTAGTCCATCATCATACCCAGATTTCTGGCCTGGTTGGTCGGTTGTAGGACCTACTCCATGATCACACCCAGGTTTCTGGCCTGGTTTGTGGCTTTTACAACCTACTCCATCATCACACCCAGATTTCTGACCTGGTTATTTGGTTTTAGGTCCTAGTCCATCACTGCACCCAGATTTCTGACCTGGTTGGTGGGTTTTAGGTCATAGTCCATCATCACACACAGATTTCTTGCCTGGTTGGTGGGTTTTAGATCCTAGTCTATAACTACACCCAGATTTCTGACCTGGTTGGTGGGTCTAAGGACCTAGTCCATCACTGCACCCAGATTTCTGACCTGGTCTGTTGGTTTCAGGTCATAGTCCATTACTACACCCAGATTTCTGACCTGGTTGGTTGGTTTTAGGTCATAGTCCATCACTACACCCAGATTTCTGGCCTGGTTGGTGGGTTTTAGAACCTAGTCTACAACTACACCCAGATTTCTGACCAGGTTGTTGGGTCTAAGGACCTCGTCCATCACTGCACCCAGATTTCTGACCTGGTCTGTTGGTTTCAGGTCATAGTCCATTACTACACCCAGATTTCGGACCTGGTTGGTTGGTTTTAGGTCCTAGTCCATAACTGCACCCAGATTTCTGGCCTGGTTCGGGGGTTTTAGGTCATAGTCCATCACTGCACCCAGATTTCTGGCCTGGTTGGTGGGTTTTAGGTTATAGTCCATTACTACACCCAGATTTCTGACCTGGTGGGTTGGTTTTAGGTCCTAGTCCATCACTGCACCCAGATATCCGTCCTGGTTGTTGGGTTTTAGGACCTAGTGTTACAGTGGCTGGAGGGAGGTGGACCCAAATGCAGGAGTCGGGGCGCCAGTCTACAGAACTCAGGTTTATTCGCAGGGCAGAGCAACAAAATGACACTTAACAGAATGACAATGAACCAACAAACACAACTGAAACCGAGGGGTATAAATACACAGAAAAACCAAACAAGAAACAGGTGAAGCAAATTAACTAAGTGAACGCAGGTGAACTCAATGACCGGGAAATCAATAAAGCTAAACAAAACAAGAGAACCAAACAGGATATACTACCAAAATAAAACAGGAACCCAGAACCAAGGAAAAAGCAAACCACCACATCATAACAGTACCACATCATAACAGTACCCCCCCCTCAAGGGCCAGCCACCGGATGGCCCCAAAA
Organism: Telmatherina bonti; assembly: GCF_933228915.1. Taxonomy (NCBI): domain Eukaryota; kingdom Metazoa; phylum Chordata; class Actinopteri; order Atheriniformes; family Telmatherinidae; genus Telmatherina; species Telmatherina bonti. The sequence goes on from NC_136619.1 coordinate 43,381,369, forward strand.
ACGTCCAGAGTCCCGAGACGGGCGGGAGGAGGGGGCCCGGAGGAGGGACCAGGGGAAAAAACAAAGTCCAGGGGCACAGGGCCGGGGAAAGAGTCCAAAGGGCCTAGCTCTGGAGGGCGGCCGGGAGGCCGAGACGACGAAGGCAGGCCAGGCAATGGAGGACGGCCGGGAGGCCGAGACGACGTAGGCAGGCCAGGCTCTGGATCCCCCACGTTGGACACTGGAGACGGAGGAGAAGGAGCGACCTCCTCGCCGCACACTGGAGACGGGGGAGAAGGAGCGACCTCCTCGCCGCACACTGGAGACGGGGGAGAAGGAGCGACCTCCTCGCCGCACACTGGAGACGGGGGAGAAGGAGCGACCTCCTCGCCGCACACTGGAGACGGGGGAGAAGGAGCGACCTCCTCGCCGCACACTGGAGACGGGGGAGAAGGAGCGACCTCCTCGCCGCACACTGGAGACGGGGGAGAAGGAGCGACCTCCTCGCCGCACACTGGAGACGGGGGAGAAGGAGCGACCTCCTCGCCGCACACTGGAGACGGGGGAGAAGGAGCGACCTCCTCGCCGCACACTGGAGACGGGGGAGAAGGAGCGACCTCCTCGCCGCACACTGGAGACGGGGGAGAAGGAGCGACCTCCTCGCCGCACACTGGAGACGGGGGAGAAGGAGCGACCTCCTCGCCGCACACTGGAGACGGGGGAGAAGGAGCGACCTCCTCGCCGCACACTGGAGACGGGGGAGAAGGAGCGACCTCCTCGCCGCACACTGGAGACGGGGGAGAAGGAGCGACCTCCTCGCCGCACACTGGAGACGGGGGAGAAGGAGCGACCTCCTCGCCGCACACTGGAGACGGGGGAGAAGGAGCGACCTCCTCGCCGCACACTGGAGACGGGGGAGAAGGAGCGACCTCCTCGCCGCACACTGGAGACGGGGGAGAAGGAGCGACCTCCTCGCCGCACACTGGAGACGGGGGAGAAGGAGCGACCTCCTCGCCGGACACTGGAGACGGGGGAGAAGGAGCGACCTCCTCGCCGGACACTGGAGACGGGGGAGAAGGAGCGACCTCCTCGCCGGACACTGGAGACGGGGGAGAAGGAGCGACCTCCTCGCCGGACACTGGAGACGGGGGAGAAGGAGCGACCTCCTCGCCGGACACTGGAGACGGGGGAGAAGGAGCGACCTCCTCGCCGGACACTGGAGACGGGGGAGAAGGAGCGACCTCCTCGCCGGACACTGGAGACGGGGGAGAAGGAGCGACCTCCTCGCCGGACACTGGAGACGGGGGAGAAGGAGCGACCTCCTCGCCGGACACTGGAGACGGAGGAGAAGGAGCGACCTCCTCCTCGGACACCGGGGCTGGCGCTGGGGCCGGTGGGGGAGAATCCCAACCTGGGACCCCCTCGGGAACTCGGGACAGAGGAGGAGCGTCCCAACCTGGGACCCCCTCGGGAACATGGGTCAAGGGAGGAGCGTCCCGTCCTGGGACCCCCTCGGGAACATGGAGCAGGGGAGGAGCGTCCCGTCCTGGGACCCCCTCGGGAACATGGAGCAGGGGAGGAGCGTCCCGTCCTGGGACCCCCTCGGGAACATGGAGCAGGGGAGGAGCGTCCCGTCCTGGGACCCCCTCGGGAACATGGAGCAGGGGAGGAGCGTCCCGTCCTGGGACCCCCTCGGGAACATGGAGCAAGGAAGGTGGACGAGCTCTGGGCGCTGGCGTGGGAGCCTGCAGCGCCGGACGGGTTCTGGGCGCTGGCGTGGGAGCCTGCAGCGCCGGACGGGTTCTGGGCGCTGGCGTGGGAGCCTGCAGCGCCGGACGGGTTCTGGGCGCTGGCGTGGGAGCCTGCAGCGCCGGACGGGTTCTGGGCGCTGGCGTGGGAGCCTGCAGCGCCGGAGACGTGGGCCTGGGCGCTGGCGTGGGAGCCTGCAGCGCCGGAGACGTGGGCCTGGGCGCTGGCGTGGGAGCCTGCAGCGCCGGAGACGTGGGCCTGGGCGCTGGCGTGAGAGCCTGCAGCGCCGGAGACGTGGGCCTGGGCGCTGGCGTGAGAGCCTGCAGCGCCGGAGACGTGGACCTGGGCGCTGGCGTGAGAGCCTGCAGCGCCGGAGACGTGGACCCGGGCGCTGGCGTGGGAGCCTGCAGCGCCGGAGACGTGGACCCGGGCGCTGGCGTGGGAGCCTGCAGCGCCGGAGACGTGGACCCGGGCGCTGGCGTGGGAGCCTGCAGCGCCGGAGACGTGGACCCGGGCACTGGCGTGGGAGCCTGCAGCGCCGGAGACGTGGACCCGGGCACTGGCGTGGGAGCCTGCAGCGCCGGAGACGTGGACCCGGGCGCTGGCGTGGGAGCCTGCAGCGCCGGAGACGTGGACCCGGGCGCTGGCGTGGGAGCCTGCAGCGCCGGAGACGTGGACCCGGGCGCTGGCGTAGTAGACCGTGGACCAGGCGGGGACACTGGATACGTGGACCGTGGAGCTGGTGGCTTGATAGCCAGTCTGGTTCCCCAGAACCGCGACTGGACCTCAGTGTCGACTGGTTCCGGTTCTTCGTCCAGCCCCAGCAGCATTCCCACCAGTTCGTCACTCGTCATGCTCACTGGGGGTTTTTGCTTACGGCGCCTGGAGTGTCTCTTTCGTCGCGAGGTCCAGAGAGGGTCTGGGTCCAGAGGCTCGTAGGTCGGGAGGTGTTTGGCTGCCTCCCGACGAAGAAATTCAAAGAGAGTGATCATCTCCGCTGGGTCCTCGTTTGGTTGGTTCATTCTGTTACAGTGGCTGGAGGGAGGTGGACCCAAATGCAGGAGTCAGGGCGCCAGTCTACAGAACTCAGGTTTATTCGCAGGGTAGAGCAACAAAATGACACTTAACAGAATGACAATGAACCAACAAACACAACTGAAACCGAGGGGTATAAATACACAGAAAAACCAAACAAGAAACAGGTGAAGCAAATTAACTAAGTGAACGCAGGTGAACTCAATGACCGGGAAATCAATAAAGCTAAACAAAACAAGGGAACCAAACAGGAAATACTACCAAAATAAAACAGGAACCCAGAACCAAGGAAAAAGCAAACCACCACATCATAACAGTACCACATCATAACACCTAGTCCATCATCACACTCAGATATCTGGCGTGGTTGGTGGGTTTTAGATCCTACTCTATAACTGCACCCAGAATTCTAGCCTGGTTGGTGGGTTTTAGGACCTACTTCATCATCACCCCCAGATTTCTGGCCTGGTTGGTGGGTTTTAGGACCTAGTCCATCACCACACCCAGATTTCTGGCCTGGTAGGTGGGTTTTAGATCCTAGCCTATAACTACACCCTGATTTCTGGCCTGGTTGGTGGGTTTTAGGTCATAGTCCATTACTACACCCAGATTTCTGACCTGGTTGGTGGGTTTTAGGTCCTAGTTCATCATCACACCGAGGTTTCTGGCATGGTTGGTGGGTTATACGACATAGTCTATCATCACACCCAGATTTTTGGCCTGGTTTGTTAGTTTTAGGACCTAGTGCATCATCACACCCAGATTTCTGGCCTGGTAGGTGGGTTTTAGATCCTAGCCTATAACTACACCCTGGTTTCTGGCCTGGTTGGTGGGTTTTAGGACCTAGTCCATCATTACACCCAGGTTTCTGACCTGGTTGGTTGGTTTTAGGACCTACTCCATCATCAAACCCAGATTCTGGCCTGGTTGGTGGGTTTTAGGTCATAGTCCATCACTGCACCCAGATATCCGGCCTCGTTTTCGGGTTTTAGGACCTACTCCATCATCACAGCCAGATGTCTGGCCTGGTATGTGGGTTTTAGGTCCTAGTCCATTACTACACCCAGATTTCTGACCTGGTTGGTTGATGTTAGGTCATAGTCCATCAGTTCACCCAGATTTCTGGCCCGGTAGGGGGGTTTTAGGTCATAGTCCATTCCTACACCCAGATGTCTGGCATGGTTGGTCGGTTTTAGGTCATAGTCCATCATCACACTCAGATTTCTGGCCAGGTTGGTGGGTCTAAGGACCTAGTCCATTACTACGCCCAGATTTCTGACCTGGTTAGTGGGTTTTAAGTCCTCGTCCATCATCACACAAAGATTTCTGGCCTGGTCGGTGGGTCTAAGGACCTAGTCCATCACTACACCCAGATTTCTGACCTGGTTGATGGGTTTTAGGTCCTAATCCATCACTAAACCCAGATTTCTGGCCTGGTTGGTGGGTTGTAGGGCCTGGTCCATCACTTCACCCAGATATCTGGCCTGGTTGGTGGGTTTTAGATCCTAGCCTATAACTACACCCAGATTTCCGACCTGGTTGGTGGGTTTTAGGACCTAGTCCATCATCACACCCAGATTTCTGGCCGGGTTGGTGGGTTTTAGGGCCTAGTCCATAATCACACCCAGGTTTCTGGCCTGGTTGGTGGGTTTTACGACCTAGTCCATCATCACACCCAGATTTCTGTCCTGGTTGGTGGGTTTTAGGACCTACTTCATCATCACCCCCAGATTTCTGGCCTGGTTGGTTGGTTTTAGGACCTAGTCCATCATCACACCCAGGTTTCTGGCATGGTTGGTGGGTTATACGACATAGTCTATCATCACACCCAGATTTTTGGCCTGGTTTGTTAGTTTTAGGACCTAGTCCATCATCACACCCAGATTTCTGGCCTGGTAGGTGGGTTTTAGATCCTAGCCTATAACTACACCCTGATTTCTGGCCTGGTTGGTTGGTTTTAGGACCTAGTTCATCACTAAACCCAGATTTCTGGCCTGGTTGGTGTGTTTTTGGTCCTAGTCCATCACTGCACCCAGATTTCTGGCCTAGTTGGTGGGTTTTAGGTCCTAGTCCATCATCACACCCAGATTTCTGGCCAGGTTGGTGGGTCTAAGGACCTAGTCCATCACTGCACCCAGATTTCTGACCTGGTTGGTTGGTTTTAGGTCATAGTCCATTACTGCAAGCTGATTTCTGGCCTGGTTGGTGGGTTTTTGGACCTAGTCCATCATCACACGCAGATTTCTGGCCGGGTTGGTGGGTTTTACGACCTAGTCCATCATCACACCCAGATTTCTGGCCTGGTAGGTGGGTTTTAGATCCTAGCCTATAACTACACCCTGATTTCTGGCCTGGTTGGTTGGTTTTAGGACCTAGTTCATCACTAAACCCAGATTTCTGGCCTGGTTGGTGGGTTTTAGGTCCTAGTCCATTACTGCACCAAGATTTCTGACCTGGTTGGTGTGTTTTTGGTCCTAGTCCATCACTGCACCCAGATTTCTGGCCTAGTTGGTGGGTTTTAGGTCCTAGTCCATCATCACACCCAGATTTCTGGCCAGGTTGGTGGGTCTAAGGACCTAGTCCATCACTGCACCCAGATTTCTGACCTGGTTGGTTGGTTTTAGGTCATAGTCCATTACTGCAAGCTGATTTCTGGCCTGGTTGGTGGGTTTTTGGACCTAGTCCATCATCACACGCAGATTTCTGGCCGGGTTGGTGGGTTTTACGACCTAGTCCATCATCACACCCAGATTTCTGTCCTCGTTTTTCGGTTTTAGGTCATAGTCCATCACTGCACCCAGATTTCTGGCCTGGTTGGTGGGTTTTAGATCCTAGCCTATAACTACAGCCAGATTTCCGACCTGGTTGGTGGGTTTTAGGACCTAGTCCATCATCACACCCAGATTTCTGGCCGGGTTGGTGGGTTTTAGGTCCTAGTCCATAATCACACCCAGGTTTCTGGCCTGGTTGGTGGGTTTTACAACCTAGTCCATCATCACACCCAGATTTCTGGCCTGGTTGGTGGGTTTTATTTTCTAGTCTATAAATACACCCAGATATCCGGCCTGGTTGGTGGGTTTTAGGACCTAGTCCATCACCACACCCAGATTTCTGGCCTGGTAGGTGGGTTTTAGATCCTAGCCTATAACTACACCCCGATTTCTGACCTGGTGGGTTGGTTTTAGGTCCTAGTCCATCACTGCACCCAGATATCCGTCCTGGTTGTTGGGTTTTAGGACCTACTCCATCATCACACCCAGATATCTGGCCTGGTTGGTGGGTTTTAGATCCTACTCTATAACTGCACCCAGATTTCTAGCCTGGTCGGTGGGTTTTAGGACCTAGTCCATCACCACCCCCAGATTTCTGGCCTGGTTGGTGGGTTTTAGGTCCTAGTCCATCATCACACCCAGATTTCTGGCCTTGTTGGTTGGTTTTAGTACCTTGTCCATCATCACACCCAGATTTCTGGCCTGGTTGGTGGGTTTTAGGTCATAGTCCATCACTGCACCCAGATTTCTGACCTGGTTGGTTGGTTTTAGGTCATAGTCCATTACTGCAAGCTGATTTCTGGCCTGGTTGGTGGGTTTTTGGACCTAGTCCATCATCACACGCAGAATTCTGGCCGGGTTGGTGGGTTTTACGACCTAGTCCATCATCACACCCAGATTTCTGTCCTCGTTTTTTGGTTTTAGGTCATAGTCCATCACTACACCCAGATTTCTGGCCTGGTAGGTGGGTTTTAGATCCTAGCCTATAACTACACCCCGATTTCTGACCTGGTGGGTTGGTTTTAGGTCCTAGTCCATCACTGCACCCAGATATCCGTCCTGGTTGTTGGGTTTTAGGACCTACTCCATCATCACACCCAGATATCTGGCCTGGTTGGTGGGTTTTAGATCCTACTCTATAACTGCACCCAGATTTCTAGCCTGGTTGGTGGGTTTTAGGACCTAGTCCATCACCACCCCCAGATTTCTGGCCTGGTTGGTGGGTTTTAGGTCCTAGTCCATCATCACACCCAGATTTCTGGCCTTGTTGGTTGGTTTTAGTACCTTGTCCATCATCACACCCAGATTTCTGGCCTGGTTGGTGGGTTTTAGATCTTAGTCCATCATCACACCCAGATTCCTTACATGGTTGATTGGTTTTAGGTCATAGTCCATCACTGCACCCAGATTTCTGGACTGGTTTGTGGGTTTTAGGACCTAGTCTATTACTACGCCCAGATTTCTGACCTGGTTGGTGGGTTTTAAGTCCTCGTCCATCATCACACCCAGATTTCTGGCCTGGTCGGTGGGTCTAAGGACCTAGTCCATCACTACACCCAGATTTCTGACCTGGTTGATGGGTTTTAGGTCCTAATCCATCACTAAACCCAGAGTTCTGTCCTGGTTGGTGGGTTTTAGGACCTACTTCATCATCACCCCCAGATTTCTGGCCTGGTTGGTTGGTTTTAGGACCTAGTCCATCATCACACCCAGGTTTCTGACATGGTTGGTGGGTTATACGACATAGTCTATCATCACCCCCAGATTTCTGGCCTGGTTGGTTGGTTTTAGGACCTAGTCCATCATCACACCCAGGTTTCTGGCATGGTTGGTGGGTTATACGACATAGTCTATCATCACACCCAGATTTTTGGCCTGGTTTGTTAGTTTTAGGACCTAGTCCATCATCACACCCAGATTTCTGGCCTGGTAGGTGGGTTTTAGATCCTAGCCTATAACTACACCCTGATTTCTGGCCTGGTTGGTTGGTTATAGGACCTAGTTCATCACTAAACCCAGATTTCTGGCCTGGTTGGTGGGTTTTAGGTCCTAGTCCATTACTGCACCAAGATTTCTGACCTGGTTGGTGTGTTTTTGGTCCTAGTCCATCACTGCACCCAGATTTCTGGCCTAGTTGGTGGGTTTTAGGTCCTAGTCCATCATCACACCCAGATTTCTGGCCAGGTTGGTGGGTCTAAGGACCTAGTCCATCACTGCACCCAGATTTCTGACCTGGTTGGTTGGTTTTAGGTCATAGTCCATTACTGCAAGCTGATTTCTGGCCTGGTTGGTGGGTTTTTGGACCTAGTCCATCATCACACGCAGATTTCTGGCCGGGTTGGTGGGTTTTACGACCTAGTCCATCATCACACCCAGATTTCTGTCCTCGTTTTTCGGTTTTAGGTCATAGTCCATCACTGCACCCAGATTTCTGGCCTGGTTGGTGGGTTTTAGATCCTAGCCTATAACTACAGCCAGATTTCCGACCTGGTTGGTGGGTTTTAGGACCTAGTCCATCATCACACCCAGATTTCTGGCCGGGTTGGTGGGTTTTAGGTCCTAGTCCATAATCACACCCAGGTTTCTGGCCTGGTTGGTGGGTTTTACAACCTAGTCCATCATCACACCCAGATTTCTGGCCTGGTTGGTGGGTTTTATTTTCTAGTCTATAAATACACCCAGATATCCGGCCTGGTTGGTGGGTTTTAGGACCTAGTCCATCACCACACCCAGATTTCTGGCCTGGTAGGTGGGTTTTAGATCCTAGCCTATAACTACACCCCGATTTCTGACCTGGTGGGTTGGTTTTAGGTCCTAGTCCATCACTGCACCCAGATATCCGTCCTGGTTGTTGGGTTTTAGGACCTACTCCATCATCACACCCAGATATCTGGCCTGGTTGGTGGGTTTTAGATCCTACTCTATAACTGCACCCAGATTTCTAGCCTGGTCGGTGGGTTTTAGGACCTAGTCCATCACCACCCCCAGATTTCTGGCCTGGTTGGTGGGTTTTAGGTCCTAGTCCATCATCACACCCAGATTTCTGGCCTTGTTGGTTGGTTTTAGTACCTTGTCCATCATCACACCCAGATTTCTGGCCTGGTTGGTGGGTTTTAGGTCATAGTCCATCACTGCACCCAGATTTCTGACCTGGTTGGTTGGTTTTAGGTCATAGTCCATTACTGCAAGCTGATTTCTGGCCTGGTTGGTGGGTTTTTGGACCTAGTCCATCATCACACGCAGAATTCTGGCCGGGTTGGTGGGTTTTACGACCTAGTCCATCATCACACCCAGATTTCTGTCCTCGTTTTTTGGTTTTAGGTCATAGTCCATCACTACACCCAGATTTCTGGCCTGGTAGGTGGGTTTTAGATCCTAGCCTATAACTACACCCCGATTTCTGACCTGGTGGGTTGGTTTTAGGTCCTAGTCCATCACTGCACCCAGATATCCGTCCTGGTTGTTGGGTTTTAGGACCTACTCCATCATCACACCCAGATATCTGGCCTGGTTGGTGGGTTTTAGATCCTACTCTATAACTGCACCCAGATTTCTAGCCTGGTTGGTGGGTTTTAGGACCTAGTCCATCACCACCCCCAGATTTCTGGCCTGGTTGGTGGGTTTTAGGTCCTAGTCCATCATCACACCCAGATTTCTGGCCTTGTTGGTTGGTTTTAGTACCTTGTCCATCATCACACCCAGATTTCTGGCCTGGTTGGTGGGTTTTAGATCTTAGTCCATCATCACACCCAGATTCCTTACATGGTTGATTGGTTTTAGGTCATAGTCCATCACTGCACCCAGATTTCTGGACTGGTTTGTGGGTTTTAGGACCTAGTCTATTACTACGCCCAGATTTCTGACCTGGTTGGTGGGTTTTAAGTCCTCGTCCATCATCACACCCAGATTTCTGGCCTGGTCGGTGGGTCTAAGGACCTAGTCCATCACTACACCCAGATTTCTGACCTGGTTGATGGGTTTTAGGTCCTAATCCATCACTAAACCCAGAGTTCTGTCCTGGTTGGTGGGTTTTAGGACCTACTTCATCATCACCCCCAGATTTCTGGCCTGGTTGGTTGGTTTTAGGACCTAGTCCATCATCACACCCAGGTTTCTGACATGGTTGGTTGGTTTTAGGTCATAGTCCATTACTGCAAGCTGATTTCTGGCCTGGTTGGTGGGTTTTTGGACCTAGTCCATCATCACACGCAGAATTCTGGCCGGGTTGGTGGGTTTTACGACCTAGTCCATCATCACACCCAGATTTCTGTCCTCGTTTTTTGGTTTTAGGTCATAGTCCATCACTACACCCAGATTTCTGGCCTGGTAGGTGGGTTTTAGATCCTAGCCTATAACTACACCCCGATTTCTGACCTGGTGGGTTGGTTTTAGGTCCTAGTCCATCACTGCACCCAGATATCCGTCCTGGTTGTTGGGTTTTAGGACCTACTCCATCATCACACCCAGATATCTGGCCTGGTTGGTGGGTTTTAGATCCTACTCTATAACTGCACCCAGATTTCTAGCCTGGTTGGTGGGTTTTAGGACCTAGTCCATCACCACCCCCAGATTTCTGGCCTGGTTGGTGGGTTTTAGGTCCTAGTCCATCATCACACCCAGATTTCTGGCCTTGTTGGTTGGTTTTAGTACCTTGTCCATCATCACACCCAGATTTCTGGCCTGGTTGGTGGGTTTTAGATCTTAGTCCATCATCACACCCAGATTCCTTACATGGTTGATTGGTTTTAGGTCATAGTCCATCACTGCACCCAGATTTCTGGACTGGTTTGTGGGTTTTAGGACCTAGTCTATTACTACGCCCAGATTTCTGACCTGGTTGGTGGGTTTTAAGTCCTCGTCCATCATCACACCCAGATTTCTGGCCTGGTCGGTGGGTCTAAGGACCTAGTCCATCACTACACCCAGATTTCTGACCTGGTTGATGGGTTTTAGGTCCTAATCCATCACTAAACCCAGAGTTCTGTCCTGGTTGGTGGGTTTTAGGACCTACTTCATCATCACCCCCAGATTTCTGGCCTGGTTGGTTGGTTTTAGGACCTAGTCCATCATCACACCCAGGTTTCTGACATGGTTGGTGGGTTATACGACATAGTCTATCATCACACCCAGATTTTTGGCCTGGTTTGTTAGTTTTAGGACCTAGTCCATCATCACACCCAGATTTCTGGCCTGGTTCGTGGGTTTTAGATCCTAGCCTATAACTACACCCTGATTTCTGGCCTGGTAGGTGGGTTTTAGGTCCTAGTCCATCACTACACCCAGATTTCTGGCCTGGTTGGTGGGTTTTAGGTCCTAGTCCATCACTACACCCAGATTTCTGACCTGGTTGGTGGGTTTTAGGACCTTGTCCATCATCACACCCAGATTTCTGGCCTGGTTGGTGAGTTCTAGGTATTCGTCCATCACTACAGCCAGATTTCTGGCCTGGTTGGTGGGTTTTTAGTACTTAGTCCATCATCACACCCAGATTTCTGGCCTGGTTGGTGGGTTTTAGGTCTTAGTCCATCATCACACCCAGGTTTCTGGCATGGTTGGTGGGTTATACGACATAGTCTATCATCACACCCAGATTTTTGGCCTGGTTTGTTAGTTTTAGGACCCAGTCCATCATCACACCCAGATTTCTGGCCTGGTAGGTTGGTTTTAGATCCTAGCCTATAACTACACCCTGATTTCTGGCCTGGTTGGTGGGTTTTAGGACCTAGTCCATAATCACACCCAGATTTCTAGCCTGGAAGGTGGGTTTTAGGTCCTAGTCCATCACTACACCCAGATTTCTGCCCTGGTAGGTGGGTCTTAGATCCTAGTCCATCACTACACCCAGATTTCTGACCTGGTTTGTTGGTTTCAGGTCATAGTCCATCATTACACCCAGATTTCTGACCTGGTTGGTGGGTTTTAGGACCTAGTCCATCACCACACCCAGATTTCTGGCCTGGTTGGTGGGTTTTAGGTCTAGTCCGTCATCACACCCAGATTTCTGGACTGGTTGGTGGGTTTTAGGTTCTAGTCTATAACTACACCCAGATATCCGGCCTGGTTGGTGGGTTTTAGTACCAAGTCCATCATCACACCCAGGTTTCTGACCTGGTTGGTTGGTTTTAGGTCATAGTCCATCACTGCACCCAGATTTCTGGCCTGGTTAGTGGGTTTTAGGTCCTAGTCCATCACTACACCCAGACTTCTGGCCTGGTTCGTGGGTTTTAGGTTCTAGTCTATAACTACACCCAGATATCCGGCCTGGTTGGTGGGTTTTAGGACCTAGTCCATCATCACCCCCACATTTCTGGCCTGGTTCGTGGGTTTTAGGTTATAGTCCATCATCACACCCAGATTTCTGGCCTGGTTGTTGGGTTTTAGGTCCTAGTCCATCATCACACCCAGATTTCTGGCCTGGTTAGTGGGTTTTAGGTCCTAGTCTATCACTACGCTCAGATTTCTGGCCTGGTTGTTGGGTTTTAGGACGTAGTCCATCATCACACCCAGATTTCTAGCCTGGTTGGTGGGTTTTAGGACCTAGTCCATCACCACCCCCAGATTTCTGGCCTGGTTGGTGGGTTTTAGGTCCTAGTCCATCATCACACCCAGATTTCTGGCCTTGTTGGTTGGTTTTAGTACCTTGTCCATCATCACACCCAGATTTCTGGCCTGGTTGGTGGGTTTTAGATCTTAGTCCATCATCACACCCAGATTTCTTACATGGTTGATTGGTTTTAGGTCATAGTCCATCACTGCACCCAGATTTCTGGACTGGTTTGTGGGTTTTAGGACCTAGTCTATTACTACGCCCAGATTTCTGACCTGGTTGGTGGGTTTTAAGTCCTCGTCCATCATCACACCCAGATTTCTGGCCTGGTCGGTGGGTCTAAGGACCTAGTCCATCACTACACCCAGATTTCTGACCTGGTTGATGGGTTTTAGGTCCTAATCCATCACTAAACCCAGATTTCTGGCCTGGTTGGTGGGTTTTAGGGCCTAGTCCATCACTTCACCCAGATATCTGGCCTGGTTGGTGGGTTTTAGGTCCTAGTCTATAACTACACCCAGAGTTCTGTCCTGGTTGGTGGGTTTTAGGACCTACTTCATCGTCACCCCCAGATTTGTGGCCTGGTTGGTTGGTTTTAGGACCTAGTCCATCATCACACCCAGGTTTCTGACATGGTTGGTGGGTTATACGACATAGTCTATCATCACACCCAGATTTTTGGCCTGGTTTGTTAGTTTTAGGACCTAGTCCATCATCACACCCAGATTTCTGGCCTGGTAGGTGGGTTTTAGATCCTAGCCTATAACTACACCCTGATTTCTGGCCTGGTTGGTGGGTTTTAGGACCTAGTCCATCATCACACCCAGATTTCTAGCTTGGTTGGTGGGTTATAGGTCCTAGTCCATAATCACACCCAGATTTCTAGCCTGGTAGGTGGGTTTTAGGTCCTAGTCCATCACTACACCCAGATTTCTGGCCTGGTTGGTGGGTTTTAGGTCCTAGTCCATCACTACACCCAGATTTCTGACCTGGTTGGTGGGTTTTAGGTCCTATTTCATTACTATACCCAGTCTTCTGGCCTGGTTGGTGGGTTTTAGATCCTAGCCTACAACTACACCCAGATTTCTGACCTGGTTGGTGGGTTTTATTACTTAGTCCATCATCACACCCAGATTTCTGGCCTGGTTGGTGGGTTTTAGGTCTTAGTCCATCATCACACCCAGGTTTCTGGCATGGTTGGTGGGTTATACGACATAGTCTATCATCACACCCAGATTTTTGGCCTGGTTTGTTAGTTTTAGGACCCAGTCCATCATCACACCCAGATTTCTGGCCTGGTAGGTTGGTTTTAGATCCTAGCCTATAACTACACCCTGATTTCTGGCCTGGTTGGTGGGTTTTAGGACCTAGTCCATAATCACACCCAGATTTCTAGCCTGGAAGGTGGGTTTTAGGTCCTAGTCCATCACTACACCCAGATTTCTGCCCTGGTAGGTGGGTCTTAGATCCTAGTCCATCACTACACCCAGATTTCTGACCTGGTTTGTTGGTTTCAGGTCATAGTCCATCACCACACCCAGATTTCTGGCCTGGTTGGTGGGTTTTAGGTCTAGTCCGTCATCACACCCAGATTTCTGGACTGGTTGGTGGGTTTTAGGTTCTAGTCTATAACTACACCCAGATATCCGGCCTGGTTGGTGGGTTTTAGTACCTAGTCCATCATCACACCCAGGTTTCTGACCTGGTTGGTTGGTTTTAGGTCATAGTCCATCACTGCACCCAGATTTCTGGCCTGGTTAGTGGGTTTTAGGTCCTAGTCCATCACTACACCCAGACTTCTGGCCTGGTTGGTGGGTTTTAGGTTCTAGTCTATAACTACACCCAGATATCCGGCCTGGTTGGTGGGTTTTAGGACCTAGTCCATCATCACCCCCACATTTCTGGCCTGGTTCGTGGGTTTTAGGTTATAGTCCATCATCACACCCAGATTTCTGGCCTGGTTGTTGGGTTTTAGGTCCTAGTCCATCATCACACCCAGATTTCTGGCCTGGTTGGTGGGTTTTAGGTCCTAGTCCATCACTACACCCAGATTTCTGGCCTGGTTGGTGGGTTTTAGGTCCTAGTCCATCACTACACCCAGATTTCTGGCCTGGTTAGTGGGTTTTAGGTCCTAGTCTATCACTACGCTCAGATTTCTGGCCTGGTTGTTGGGTTTTAGGACGTAGTCCATCATCACACCCAGATTTCTAGCCTGGTTGGTGGGTTTTAGGTCCTAGTCCATCACTACACCCAGATTTCTGCCCTGGTAGGTGGGTTTTACGATCTAGTCCATCACTACACCCAGATTTCTGGCCTGGTTGGTGGGTTTTAGGTCCTAGTCTATAACTACCCCCAGATATCCAGCCAGGTTGGTGGTTTTTAGGACTTAGTCCACGTTCTTGACTACCCAGGTGTAAAGTTACCTCCTGACACAACGTGCTTCCTGTTCCCTAAGTACATTTTGAACCAGGAAGGACCAGACCAAGTGTGGTTCATCAACAGGCCTGAGCCTGAGGCAGTGGCTCATGGGCAAACATCTGGTGGCCGGGCCTTTGCCCGTGGGGCCTAGTTGGGCTCTGCCCGAATAGGTTACATGCCCCCCCTACCTGGACAGGTACACCCTATGTTACACATTTTTACCAGGAAAACAGAACATCTTCGATGTCTTTGCAGGAACATGAAGTATCTAAAGCTTCAGAAGAAACGCTGCAGATACAGAACAGTAACCATGGATGGCTACATTCAGAGCAGCTCCCAGTATGTGTGCAGGAATGTGGGTGTGTGTTGGCATGTGTATGTAGGAATGTGTGTGTGTGGGGTGGTGGGGGGGACGCTGGGAGTGGTGGGCGGTAATTATGGGGGCCCTGATCGGGGCCATCCTGTCCTCTGCCCCCTCTGAGGTATCTCACATGGGACATGATGGAGGGGTGAGGTGAGGATGTGTGGGAGTGGGTGTATGGGGTTACAGATGGATGGTGGGATGGCTGGGGGGGGATTAGGGTTGGGGATATAGGTGGGTAGGGGATAGGGATGTGTGAGGATGAGTAGATGTGTGTGTGGAGGGGTATGTTGGCGCGTGGGTTGTATTGGGGTGTGCCTGTGTTGGAGGAGTGAGGGTATGTGTGTGTGTGTGTGTGTGTGTGTGTGTGTGTGTTGGAGGGGGGGTGTATATGCGGAATGGGATGTGTGAGTGAGGGTGAAGTTTGGAGGGGGGCTATGGGTGGTGGAGGGGTGTTTGGTGGGGCATGTGTGGTTGGGTAGAAGTAGAGGGATGGGGTGGCGGGGTGTGAGTGTGTGTGGGGGGGGTGAGCGTGTGTGGGGGCGGGGGCGATTGGGGTTCGTGTGACTTGGTATGGGTGAGTGAGTAGAGGTGGGGTGGGGTTGTATATGTGATGGATGATGTGCATGGATTGCAGAGGGTTGTGTGGATGGGGGTTGAGAGGGGAGTGCGTGTTTGGGGGGGGGGGGGGGGGGGGGGTATGCATGTATATGTGTGAGGGGAGTGCATGTTGGGGGGGGGTATGCATGTATATGTGTGTGTGGTTTGGTGGTGGGGGGGTGGTGTCCTGTACCCGGGGAGCGCAGCTGGTGTACTGGGGTGCGACCTGGCTGCCGCTGGGTGGCGGTCTGGGGATCCTGGTCCTCCGTCGGTGTGGGCTGTACCCTCTGCCTGCGGGGGCGGGGGGCTGCTCACGGGCTCTTGGGGCCCTGGGGCCTGCGCTCTGTCTGCCCTAGGTGGCCGGTGCCCGGCCTGCTGGGGCCTGTTCCCCCTGACTGCGGGGGACTCTGGTTGGGGACCTCCTTCGCCACCTCCTGGGCAGATGCATGGCTGGCTCTGGAGTGGGGGGGTTGGGATCTGTACCTGGGGGTGACTGTCGGTTACCCGGGTCTCTGGGTTCTCCTGGCCTTCCTCTAGCTGTAGGCGGGCGGGGTCACATTGGCATGATCACTCTTCTCTGAACACGTTCCACTCTGAATGTTCTGCATGAATGTTCTGCATGTGTCACAGTCACTGAGTCATCCAGCAAGTTTATTCACTAACAGCAGGTAGCTCTCTTTCTGTCTTTTTGACTTAACTTGCTAGTTTCTGGTCCTCATGATTGTCAACGGTTTTGTTCTCCACGAATCTAGAGTTGGCTTGTGTGGGTGTATATATTTATGTGTGTGGGTGGGTATGTGTGTGTACTTATGTGTATGTGTATGTGTATGTATGTATGTGTATGGATATGTATATATGTATGCATATGTGTGAGTGTATGTGTATGTGTGTGTATGTGTATGTGTATGTGTATGTTTATGTGTATATGTATTTGTATGTATGTGAGTATGTATATGTGTATATATGTATATATATATATATATATATGTGTGTGTATGTATGTGTATATGTATGTATGTATATCTATCTTTATGTATGCATGTATGTGTACATGCGTGTGTATGCATGTGTATGTATGTGTATATGTATATATATAATGTATGTGCGAGTGTATATACATATATATGTAGGTGGGTATGTATGTGCATATACATGTATGCATTGATCTCTTTCTTTTGTTTTTTTTTTGTTTTTTTTATGTTCTCTTTTCTGTTCTCTTTCTGCCCCTTTCCTGTCCTTTCCGGTCGGGTCCAGCAGCATAAACTCTGTAATACAAGCTATTATCCAAAACAAATTGAAAAATAAAATAAGAATCAAGAAATACAAGGGGATCATTACATCTACAAAAGTTCCCCTTGGCAAAATAAATTTGCTCAGCAGAACATCAGTCTGCTTGCTTAAATGCTGGACAAGACAAAAAAAAAAAAAAAAAAAGGAATGTGTGTGTGTGTGTGTGTGTGTGTGTGTGTGTGTGTGTGTGTGTGTGTGTGTGTGTGTGTGTGTGTGTGTAGAGGGATGTATGTGTGTGTGTGTGTGTGTGTGTGTAGAGGGATGTATGTGTGTGTGTGTGTGTGTGTGTGTGTGTGTGTGTGTGTGTAGAGGGATGTATGTGTGTGTGTGTGTGTGTGTGTGTGTGTGTGTGTAGAGGGATGTATGTGTGTGTGTGTGTGTGTGTGTAGAGGGATGTATGTGTGTGTGTGTGTGTGTGTGTGTGTGTGTGTGTGTGTGTGTGTGTGTGTGTGTAGAGGGATGTATGTGTGTGTGTGTGTGTGTGTGTGTGTAGAGGGATGTATGTGTGTGTGTATGTGTGTGTGTGTGTGTGTGTGTGTGTGTGTGTGTGTGTGTGTGTGTGTGTGTGTGTGTAGAGGGATGTATGTGTGTGTGTGTGTGTGTGTGTGTGTGTGTGTGTGTGTGTAGAGGGATGTATGTGTGTGTGTATGTGTGTGTGTGTGTGTGTGTGTGTGTGTGTGTGTAGAGGGATGTATGTGTGTGTGTGTGTGTGTGTGTGTGTGTGTGTGTGTGTGTGTAGAGGGATGTATGTGTGTGTGTTCTGGTTTTTGTTACGGTATGGGGACATCAATCTGTTTACACAGTCACGTAATGGGGACCAATGTCCTTGTGGGGACCTAAAAGCTGGTCCCCAGAAGGAACTCCACTTTAAATGACTCTAAAAGGTAAAATGAAGGTGCTGGCAAAGTTTCAGGCATTGGCCCATAAGTAATGTTTATCTGTCTTTTTGTGTTAAGGTGTGTGTACTGAGAGCGCCCCCTCAAAGGTCATATGTGGTATAGCACCTGATTGTAAATTCACACACTTTTCCAAATATGGTTAGGCACCGCCTTCTTCCTGGTCCCCACAGATATGGATTGTGACCATAGCATGAAATGATCAGTTTTAAAAGATTGTTTCAATTTAAAAGACAATTTCGAACTCAAACTAGGAGTGGACATTTATCTATAAAGATGGACTTCTGTAATTCAGTACTTAAACATTTGAATTTTCACTTAGATAATTGTCTGTTCACTGAACTTTCATGAAAATTTAACAAAAGGCAAAAATGGGGTTCATAGTGTAAATTTATTAGAGATTTAATTCATTAACAGGTTTTGAAACTCGTGCAGACTGCATAAAAACATAACAGGGGTGAGCATTTGTGCAATTTTTTTATAAGGTCATATTCCACACTGCAGTTTTAGGACAGACAACACATATACACATGCTCTATCTATCTATCTATCTATCGATCTATATATATATATATATATATATATATATATATATATATATATATATATATATATATATATATATATATATATATATATATAATTTATGGGGGGGGGGGGGTTTATGGGGAGAGAGAGATGCTTTATTCATTCCCAGGAAGGAGATAAGGGGTGGGGATTCAGGTTGTTCCAACAGTTCCCTTTTTCACAAAAATTTGTTACAATGATAAATAGATAAAATTAAAGATTAATATTAAACAGTTTAATGGCTGCTGGAATAAAGGACTTGCTGAACCTTTCAGTCCTGCATCAAAATGAGACCAGTCTCTCTGTCCTTCCAGAAGAATAGCTATCGTTGCTCCACCACAGTTCTGATAGGGTCCAGACTTCTACTAAGGACAGAACTAGCTTTTCTGACCAGTTTGTCCAGTCCTTTGCAGTCCTTGTTTGTAATGCTGCTCCTCCAGCAGACACCAGCGTAAAACATCACACTTTTGATGACTGTGTTATAGAACATCTGCAGCAGGTCACTGCAGACATCAGAGGACCTGAGCCATCAGAAGAAGATAAGGTGACTCTGTCCCTTCCTGCATGTTGTGTCTGTATTGGCTAACTATTCCAACCTCTGGTCCTGAAACACCCCCAGGTACCTGTAGGTCTTCACAGTCTCTATTTTCTCTCCATCAATACACACTGGCTTTCTGTATGATGCAGATCTCCTGCAATCAACCACAACCTTCTTGGTCTTGGAGATGTTCAGGAGAAGACAGTTCTTTTTAACACTAAAAGGCCCAGAGCTACGAGAATTTTTGTCAGCCTGCAGTCCCCCCACAAATCACTAATCCCGTTTTTCATGTAAAGGCCCCATTTAGCGCTGTCATGAGGAACCATTCCACCCCCTCCAGTGCAAAGTTTTAGCTCATGCCTCTGTCTTGAGAGTTTTACCTGAGAGCACTGAAAAAACTCATGTGTTGAAACATGATGAATGAAACATTTCTAATGAAACATTTGTGTCGCCAGATCTGCGGGATTGGAGTGATTTTACATGGCAGCTGAGTCATCAGCACATCAGCTGATATAACGGACAGTTCTTGATCTGTACAAAGAAAATAAAAAATATCTATTTATATAGGCTATATATAAATATATATGCAGCTGTATTGCGGAGGATAAAACTATTTAGAAGCGCAGCGCAGTTTCTGCTCCACGCAGCACCAGCAGCACTGCTTTGCTAGTAAAAAAAAAAAAAAAAAAAGTGGGAAAGAAACGACAAAAGTGTGAAACGTTTTTGGAGTTGTTGCATGCTTTTATCTGGACTCCACAGCACTGCCGCATGTCATTGGACCAAACAGTTGCACGCAGCAGCAATGTAAATTCTGAATTGAGTGTAGCTGCGTGATATGTGTCAACACTGGCTGCGTCGTCAGGTCTCTACACCAGAATATGATGTCAATGAAAAAATCAGATCCGCTGCAGCACTGGGAAGTTCAGACACCAGCATGAAACGTGTCTGTCCAGCTGTTGCTCCTTTCATACCCCTCAGATTCACACGTCCGCTGAACTGATGCGCTCTTTTATATTAAAAATATAACAATGAACACCAGATGCACATGCTGGCTAAACTGATGAACGGATGGATAGATGGATGGCAAGATAGATGGATGGATGGATAAATGGATGATAGCTGGATGGCGGAATAGATGAAAGATAGATCGATAAATGGATAGGTGGATGGATAGATGGATGGACAGATAGATGGATAGATGGATGGATAGATGGATGGACAGATGGATGGATAGATTGATGGACAGATGGATGGATAGATGGATGGACAGATGGATGGACATATGGATGGAAAGATAGATGGACAGATGGATGATAGATGGATGGAAAGATAGGTAGATGGATGGAAAGATGGATCGATTGATGGATGAAAATTTAGATGGATGGATGGATAGATGGATGACTGAATATATAGAAATATAGATAGATAAATGGATAGATGGATAAATGGATGGACAGATGGATAGATAAATGGATGGATAGATGGATGACTGAATATATAGAAATATAGATAGATAAATGGATAGATGGATAAATGGATGGACAGATGGATAGATAAATGGATGGATGGATGGATGGATGGATGGATGGATGGATAGATGGATGATAGATGGATGGCTGAATAGATGGAAAGATAGACAAATGGATAGATGGATGGATAGATTGATAGATGGATGGATAGATGGATGAATGAATGGGGTGATGGATAGATGATAAATGGATGGAAAGATAGATGGGTGGATAGATGGATGAGTAGATGGATGGATAGATGGATGGATAGATGGAAAGATGGATAGATGGATGGAAAGATGTATGGCTGAATAGATGGAAAGATAGATAAATGGATAGATGGATGGATAGATGGATAGACTGATGATGGAAAGATAGATAGATGAATGGATAGATAGATAGATGGATGGAAAGATAAATGGACAGACAGATGGATAGATGGATGGACAGATGGATGGATAGATGGATCAATTGATGGATGAAAATTTAGATGGATGGATGGATAGATGGATGATAGATGGATGACTGAATAGATGGAAATATAGATAGATAAATGGATAGATGGATAAATAGATGGACAGATGGATAGATAAATGGATGGAAAGGTGGATGGATGGATGGATAGATGGATGATAGATGGATGGCTGAATGGATGGAAAGATAGATAACTGGATAGATGGATGGATAGATGGATAGATGGATGAATGAATGGGGTGATGGATAGATGATAAATGGATGGAAAGATAGATGGATGGATAGATGGATGAGTAGATGGATGGATAGATGGATGGAAAGATAGATGGACAGATGGATGGATAGATGGATGGAAAGATGGATGGCTGAATAGATGGAAAGATAGATATATGGATAGATGGATGGATAGATAGATAGATGAATGAATAAATGGGGTGATCGATAGATGGATATATGGATGGATAGACTAATGGAAAGATGGATGGATAGATGCATGAGCTCTGCATGAGCGTCTTAAAAACACAATGCCCCGCCCCTTCCCATGAACTTCCCATTACTACAAATAAAAGAGATTTTCCCCCAAATTTCCCAATAATATATCAACCACCCAAAGAAACCATATCAACAAAGTTCATTAACGTAACCCCATACATATTTCCACAGATGAACATAGAAAAACATAATACTACGGTGTATTAATCTGAAAATCCGTTAGTCACGGGACGATGACGTCTTTGCCGCATTGCGGCATACTCCAGCCATAAAACACAGGTAAACCTCTTAACCCAGTTTTCACCAACCCCCCAGAAGATGAAGATGACACCCCAGTAGTGCTCCCAGTATTTGTAGCAAAACCAATAGGTGTGCATCCCTATTAGTCTGCTACCTGACAGGTGGCATGACTGAACTAAAGCAGCTACATGGGACTGCGAAAGATTTGCTGGGCCTGACGACCCGGAACACAGTCAGGTAGGTGGTTGGGGGTGTGGATGTCAGTGACAAGGCAGCTTTGTCACAGAACATGAAAATTTTACCAGGTAGAGTTAAGGTCCAATTTGACCATGAGTTCTTGTAGGGCTTCCGGTCCCCAGGGGACCTTTTTTTGTTTTAAATTTTTACTTATATTTCACTGACACTACTAACAAATACAAAAAAATTAAATAAAATATGTCAATAATTGATACTATTTAAAAGGGTTACAACAATATGAAAAAGAAAGCCTTTTTTAAAATGCTGATCTGATGTGAAAGTAAATCACAGTAAAAGCACTAAATGTTTCTAATAAAGACACACCAAA
Source organism: Telmatherina bonti (assembly GCF_933228915.1). Taxonomy (NCBI): domain Eukaryota; kingdom Metazoa; phylum Chordata; class Actinopteri; order Atheriniformes; family Telmatherinidae; genus Telmatherina; species Telmatherina bonti. The sequence goes on from NC_136619.1 coordinate 43,403,399, forward strand.
GTATCTTGAATCATTTGACAAAATTAGGAGATTCAATAAATAATTAGGTGGTGAGCTTAAACCCCCAATGGTGTAGCTAAAATTGAGCCCTTGCATGGCAGTAGAATCCAAAAGAGGGAGGAAACCTGGAAATTCAACGGGATATCTGTCTAAAATTATGCTGTTAAAACAATGGTAGATTTTTTTAAAAAATATGTAAAGACAACATCTTTTTTTAAAATGTTAACTGCTGTAGCTTTGAGATGTAGATTTTGATGTTATTTTTATTTAATGAATTCAGTTGAATAGAAACACCAACATTTAAATCTGATTTTACAAAGAACTGTAACTGTATTCCATACTATCCATTTAAAATAGATAGAATACGCCAAAAAATTAACAAAAACACACTATATTTTGTTCTCAAATCAAATCAAATCAAATTTGATTTGATATCTTTTGTTCTAATCTTTACTTCCTTTCGCTGGCTTTTATTTTTGAAACAGCAGGAAGTAGCAACTATTTAGCAGTAGCTTAATTTCTCACAATTTTTCGAAGGGCAGTTGATGAGGAAATGAGACCGGAGTTTAAAGCTGTGACTACTAAAGAACATGTCCGTAAGTATTAAGATTTTATTATTTAAGTTATGCATTGACAACATAGCATTGCTGTCTGTCTGTTGTGATTTCTTTGAGAATGTGCAGCTCAGCTAGCTAGGTAGCTAGCTTGTGTCACAGATTTTGGATATATCCATTTGTTGCTTTTAAATTTGGCAGTGTTGTGTGGTTAAACATGAATTTCATTGTAGGTAGGGAAAATTCCATCCAAAATAATTTGGGATTTATGATTTGGTTTATTATCTTAAGGCTTAAATCACACATGTAGGTAGCAGCAGGCATGGATTACTGGTATGACGATGTCCCCATAAGTGACATTTTTCCAAAATCCATAAAAGAACATGGGAATCATATTGTATGCTCATTATCAGTTAAGAATAGGCTGGCTACAGGCTTCAAGGTATACCACAGTATGAAAAAGTCATGGTTTCAAAACCACTCCAACATACCATTCCTGAATTATTATTATTATTATTATTATTATTATTATTATTATTATTATTATTATTATTATTATTATTAATATGTGACATCTCGTTAAGGAGAAAGTAGAGGTCCTTCACTTGTGCAATTATAGCAGCCCGCCCCCCCCTGCGTTTCTTGACAAACAGACGAGTCTGTAGGCTGTGTGATTATTGGAGGCTTTCACGCTGCACTTTAGCCTAAGATGCCAGAATCTCATTGCCTCAGTTGCCAAATCTTCTAAGCATGTTGGGTATTTATTTGTATATGTTCACACTGTTGTTGACGTTTTTTTTTTCTTTTGTTTTTTTTAAACTTTTGTTCGGCACTAGTCTACTGTCTTGGTATATCACAGAGCCTCAATTTTACAACTAATACTGTAATATTAGACCTGATTAATCCAGGTGTGTCTGATCATTGCCGTTGTGTCAACCGAGGTCAAGCAGACCTGGATTTATAAATTCATCCTGTAATGTAAGACAGGAGACAAAGGAGCTTCCTTAAAATTTGCGGTTCATGTAGACTTTTCAGTGACAAGCAAAGAACTGGTCATGTGTACCAACAAGTCTTTCTTAAATGTTCCAGCCATTGACCAGTGCAAACATGGAACCAACAGAATTGACTTCCAGTCTTCCATCACCTCGTTCAGGCTCCCAGCAGACCAACAATGGCCCTGAGGATAACAGACCTTTCGAACAGGTAATTGCATACAATATATAGTCCCACACCTACCTAGTTTTTGTTTTACATATATATTTTTCTATTCAAATCTTTCTTATACATCCTGGTTCTTAGAGAAAGATTTAGCAACTGAGTCTGCATTTTGGACAGCTAAGTGGCATGTTTTAGATGCTGTTGAGTAGGACAGTGTCCCATAATTCTGGTCCTCGGGGCCCACTGCCCTGCATGTTATGGTTCCTACCAACTCCACTGCACATGATGCAGATGAACTTCACTGCTTGCCAAGTTCTATTAAATTCGGATAATGAGCCATTGATTTGAGTCAGGTGTGTTTAAAGTAGGGTTACCTACAACACGTGCAGGGCAGTGGGGCCCAGGTCATAGGTTAAGTAACACTGCAGTAGGATTTGAAAACTTGGATACAGATAGTAATAGAAGCAAATGTAATAGTAAGGCTAAGATGTCCTTAACTATGAGATGTGTTGACATGGCGTAGGTCTGACTGACATTTGATGGCCAGATGTCCTTAACTGTAGCAATCAGTTAAATGTTCTGTGTATGCAGTTGCCGAGCTGCATCTGGGTAAAATTTAATGCAACGCCATGGTTTCTAAATGTGTTTATTAAGTGTCTTTTGTGGACATTGCGGACGTTGCGGTAACATATTGTCATTTCCTGTTTGCCTAGCGAGTGTCACAGCGGATTGCTACGAGCCGTTGGCTCCTTTAACTTCTTTCTAACTTCTATCTATTGTTAACCAACCACTCACTTCAGCGCACAATACCTTCCCAAACCACTCTTCTATATATTGCATTTATTTTCGGGATCTTTGGCTTTCTGTTTACTTGACTTAAACAGCTCAAGCACTCGGTTTTAGCATGGCTGCTAGCTCTCTTCCCACACCCCGGTCCCCTGCCTTTTCTTGCTCGGTGTGTCTGATGTTTAGCTACTCCTCCGCCTCCTTTAGTGATAATGGTAGGTGTATTAAGTGTAGCAGCTTGGCAGCTTTGGAGGCGAGGCTCTGCTAGTTAGAAGCCCAGCTCCGCACTCAGTTAGGAAAGCAGTTAGTCAGCAAGCCCCCATTAGCCAGTGCGGCGCTACCAGCCAGGGCAGCTAGCCCACCTAGTGGTCCTTCAGCAGTTCCCGCGCAGCCGGGAGCCGAGGCGGGCTGGACGACGGTCAGGCGGAAGCGTAGCCCCAAACCAAAACCCACTGGCCACCACCGACCTGTTCACGTTTCTAACAGATTTTCCCCTCTCGGCGACACACCCGCTGAGGCAGAAACCCTGATTATAGGTAGTTCCATAGTCAGAAACGTGGCTCTAGAGACACCGGGGACCATAGTCAGATACATTCCTGGGGCCAGAGCGGGCGACGTTGAATCGTATTTGAAACTGCTGGCTAAGGCTAAACGTAAATACCGTAAGATTGTAATTCACGTCGGCGGTAACGACACCCGGTTACGCCAATCGGAGGTCACTAAAATTAATGTTGCTTCGGTGTGTAACTTTGCCAAGAGCATGTCGGACTCCGTAGTTTTCTCTGGTCCCTTGCCAAATTTAATCAGCGATGACATGTTTAGCCGCATGTCATCCTTCAACCGCTGGTTGTCTAGGTGGTGTCCCGATAACAACGTGGGTTTTATAGATAATTGGAGCGCTTTTTGGGGAAAGCCTGGTCTTATTAGGAGAGATGGCATCCATCCCACGTTGGATGGAGCCGCTCTCTTATCTAGCAATATGGACTCTTTCATTAGTCAGCTAAATTGACAACTCAGGGTTGGGACCAGGAGGCAGAATTGTAGTCCTACACACTTTTCTGCAGCTTCCCACCTGCCGCCGCTCACCCAAAACCCCATTCCGACCTTATACAACTCCCCAGCAGTAAGAATTAAACAACACAAAAACACTTCTGGGGTTAATCGTGAAAACCTCATAAAAATAAAAACAATGGATCTAATAAAATCTGAAAATAAGACGATAAAGTGTGGCCGACTGAATATCAGATCCCTCCCAAATAAGTCTTTATTAGTCAATGACTTGATAGGTGATCACCACATTGATTTACTCTGTCTTACGGAAACCTGGTGACAGCAAGAGGATTATGTTAGTATTAATGAAGCTACGCCAGCTAACTATTTAAACTTTCACATTCCTAGAACTACAGGCAGAGGAGGAGGTGTTGCAGCTATTTTTCAGTCAGAATTTTTAATTAATCCTAAGCACAAAACGAACTATAAATCCTTGGAATTCCTGACATTATATTTATCTCATCCAAAATGGAATTCAGAGAAACCGCTCCTTTTAGCATTAGTGTATCGCTCACCTGGACCTTACTCCGAGTTTCTGACCGAATTCTCTGATCTCTTGTCTGAGTTAGTGCTGAGTACTGATAAAGTCATTGTACTAGGTGATTTTAATATTCATGTTGACGATGAAAATGATAGTTTAATCATTTCCTTTAGCTTTATTCTAAACTCAATTGGGTTTTCACAAAATGTCCATGCTCAAAGTATTTCCTCAAAACCCTGTCTTGCCTGATCACTTCTTATTAACCTTTGAATTCACTTTATTTGATTACTCACTGACCAAAAATAAATTCTACTATAGTAGATGTTTATCAGACAATATTACAAAATTTAAACAATCAATTGAATCAATTTTTTCACCTCTACCATGTGTTAGCATGTCTGAGAGTCCCCCTTTAAGCTTTACTCCCACTCAGATTGATCAGCATGCTGATACTATAATAGCTTCAATGCGTACAATCTTGGATAATGTTGCTCCCCTAAAGAAGAAGAAATTAGGTAAGATTATGAAGGCTCCCTGGTTTAATTCCCAGCTTCGAGCTCTAAAACAGGCGTCAAGGCGTTTGGAAAACAGATGGCGTTCATCAGAATTAGAGGAGTCTCGCTTAACCTGGAAAGAAAGTTTAATTGTATACAAAAAAGCCTTACGTACGGCAAGAACAGCTTATTATTCATCATTGATAGAGGAAAACAAAAACAACCCTCGGTTTCTTTTCAGCACTGTAGCTAGGCTTACTAGGAGCCGGAGCGCTGAGGAGCCATGTATTCCTTTCTCACTTAGCTGTGATGATTTCATGTATTTTTTCAGGAATAAAATTCACTGTCGCACTGTCTTCTCACTTCTCACTGTCGCCTGTGTGCTTGCTCAGGATGGGAGATTGAGTTGGACTCAACTCAATCTGTTGGTTTCCTTATATAGGTTGTTATGAATTGGCTTTCATTATGTTTTCCCCTCTGTCTGTAAAGTGTCTTGAGATGGCATTGCCGGGATTTGAGGCTATATAAATAAAGTTGAATTGAATTGAATGGACACTCACGGGGTCCCCACAGCACATGTTAACAAGTGTAAACTAGTGTGTTCAGAGCTGGAGCAAAGTCAGTCCCCTTAAGGACATGTAACTAAGGGTGTGTGTTGGGTCCCCATGACTCATGTCTGAGGGGTGTTAAACACCAAAACCAGTTGTAATACCTGAACAATGTGGATGCTTTGGATTATTTCTGTGATGTGTATTTTAATGTACATTAGGACTTCAGCAGGATAATTTGACTTCATGTTTTTATTGTATTCTTTCAAATATTAGGCTTGAAAGAAGCAATTTGTTGTCCATGTTTGTGTACCAACAACCCTTTCTTAAATGTTCCAGCCATTGACCAGTGCAAACATGGAACCAACAGAATTGACTTCCAGTCTTCCATGGACTCCTTCAGGCTCTCAGCAGACCAACGATGGCCCTGAGGATGACAGCCTTTCTGAACAGGTAGTTGCATACGATATATAGTCCCACACTTACCTAGTGTTTGTTTTTTACATATACATTTATCTATTCAAATCTTTCTTATACATCCTGGTTCTCAGAGACAGATTTAGCAACTGAGTCTGCATCTTGGACAGCTAAGTGGCATGTTTTAGATGCTGTTGAGTAGGACAGTGTCCCATAATTCTGGTCCTCGGGGCCCACTGCCCTGCATGTTATGGTTCCTACCAACTCCACTGCACATGATGCAGATGAACTTCACTGCTTGCCAAGTTCTATTAAATTCGGATAATGAGCCATTGATTTGAGTCAGGTGTGTTTAAAGTAGGGTTACCTACAACACGTGCAGGGCAGTGGGGCCTGGGTCATGGGTTAAGTAACACTGCAGTAGGATTTGAAAACTTGGATACAGATAGTAATAGAAGCAAATGTATTAGTAAGGCTAAGATGTCCTTGACTATGAGATGTGTTGACATGGCGTAGGTCTGACTGACATTTGATGGCCAGATGTCCTTAACTGCAGCAATCAGTTAAATCGTCTGTGTATGCAGTTGCCGAGCTGCATCTGGGTAAAATTTAATGAGACGCCATGGTTTCTAAATGTGTTTATTAAGTGTCTTTTTTGGACACTCACGGGGTCCCCACAGCACATGTTAACAAGTGTAAACTAGTGTGTTCAGAGCTGGAGCAAAGTCAGTCCCCAGAAGGACATGTAACTGAGGGTGTGTGTTGGGTCCCCATGACTCATGTCTGAGGGGTGTTAAACACCAAAACCAGTTGTAATACCTGAACAATGTGGATGCTTTTGGATTATTTCTGTGATGTGTATTTTAATGTACATTAGGACTTCAGCATGATTATTTGACTTCATGTTTTTATTGTATTCTTTCAAATATTAGGCTTAAAAGAAGCAATTTGTTGTCCATGTTTGTGTACCAACAAGTCTTTCTTAAATGTTCCAGCCATTGACCAGTGCAAACATGGAACCAACAGAATTGACTTCCAGTCTTCCATGGCCTCGTTCAGGCTCTCAGCAGACCAACGATGGCCCTGAGGATGACAGCCTTTCTGAACAGGTAGTTGCATACGATATATAGTCCCACACTTACCTAGTGTTTGTTTTTTACATATACATTTATCTATTCAAATCTTTCTTATACATCCTGGTTCTCAGAGACAGATTTAGCAAATGAGTCTGCATTTTGGACAGCTAAGTGGCATGTTTTAGATGCTGTTGAGTAGGACAGTGTCCCATAATTCTGGTCCTCGGGGCCCACTGCCCTGCATGTTATGGTTCCTACCAACTCCACTGCACATGATGCAGATGAACTTCACTGCTTGCCAAGTTCTATTAAATTCGGATAATGAGCCATTGATTTGAGTCAGGTGTGTTTAAAGTAGGGTTACCTACAACACGTGCAGGGCAGTGGGGCCTGGGTCATGGGTTAAGTAACACTGCAGTAGGATTTGAAAACTTGGATACAGATAGTAATAGAAGCAAATGTAATAGTAAGGCTAAGATGTCCTTGACTATGAGATGTGTTGACATGGCGTAGGTCTGACTGACATTTGATGGCCAGATGTCCTTAACTGCAGCAATCAGTTAAATCGTCTGTGTATGCAGTTGCCGAGCTGCATCTGGGTAAAATTTAATGAGACGCCATGGTTTCTAAATGTGTTTATTAAGTGTCTTTTTTGGACACTCACGGGGTCCCCACAGCACATGTTAACAAGTGTAAACTAGTGTGTTCAGAGCTGGAGCAAAGTCAGTCCCCAGAAGGACATGTAACTAAGGGTGTGTGTTGGGTCCCCATGACTCATGTCTGAGGGGTGTTAAACACCAAAACCAGTTGTAATATTTTTTTTTATAGTTTTATTGTATTCTTTCAAATATTAGACTTGAAAGAAGCAATTTGTTGTCCAAATTTATATTCCTTAAAAATTATGAACATCAACTACAGTCAGTTGCATCACATGCCTCATCCTCCACAAACATGGTAATTGAGTCTAGCATTTATTTAAACTGTTTTTGTTACCTAAACAGAAAATATTCTCAACCTGCATGAAAAGGATAGTGGCAGTGAAGATGACGACAACAATGCTGTCGAGGAAAATTCCTCCGCTATTGGTAAGAGTGTTAAAAAGTTAATATGCTACCAGTACAGAAGTTGCCTTATATTAACTTTTTGCCATTGTAACTAAATGTACCTTTTGGAAAGAGAAACACTAACAGAATGTGGCAATGCTGAGAATTGAAATATATTTTTGAAATTGAATTATTCTTTAAAAAATCTTTAATTTGCCTTTTTCCCCAATTTCAACGCAATGTCTGAATTGTTACATTAACTTTTAATTTTACCATTAAAAACATGTTGCTTTAATTTTCATAGAACCATCGGCAGTGCAAATCCTTCCTGAAAGTGGGAACAAGATGGCATCACCACCGTCCAGGAAACCTAAAATATTACCCTCATCTTCATCAGATGATGATCAGGAAGTCAATAAAAGTTGTTCTGCAATGTTTGTTTTTCCTAGAATTTTTTTTATTTATGTTAGCAACAGTTGTTATTGATGGTTTGGTTTAAATCAAATATGACTGAGTAAATATCTCAAACAGAGGTATGGTCCCCACTTGGTAAGTTAGTATGTGTAAATTATGCAAATTATATGTAAATCTGGTCCCCATCTGTCATGTTTTTTCGAAAGTTAATGAGTCCTCATAAAGCATTGTCCAGACAGGTTGATGAACTTACTTTTGAAATTCAGTTATTTGAAGCCGTGTATAGGACAATACAGCTTCAAATGTTATCCCTGATTTTTTATTAGTCTGTAGATCCACCAGAAAGGGTGGTCCCCACAAGTGATGCTTAAAAAGTTGGTCCCCATGCCCCACGGAAACCAGTATGTGTGTATGTGTGTGTGTGTGTGTGTGTGTAGAGGGATGTATGTGTGTGTGTGTGTGTGTGTGTGTGTGTGTGTGTGTGTGTGTGTGTAGAGGGATGTATGTGTGTGTGTGTGTGTGTGTGTGTGTGTGTGTGTAGAGGGATGTATGAGTGTGTGTGTGTGTGTGTGTGTGTGTAGAGGGATGTATGTGTGTGTGTATGTGTGTGTGTGTGTGTGTGTGTGTGTAGAGGGATGTATGTGTGTGTGTGTGTGTGTGTGTGTGTGTGTGTGTAGAGGGATGTATGTGTGTGTGTGTGTGTGTGTGTGTGTGTGTGTAGAGGGATGTATGTGTGTGTGTATGTGTGTGTGTGTGTGTGTGTGTGTAGAGGGATGTGTGTGTGTGTGTGTGTGTGTGTGTGTGTGTGTGTGTGTGTGTGTGTGTGTGTGTAGAGGGATGTATGTGTGTGTGTGTGTGTGTGTGTGTGTGTGTGTGTGTAGAGGGATGTATGTGTGTGTGTATGTGTGTGTGTGTGTGTGTGTGTGTGTAGAGGGATGTGTGTGTGTGTGTGTGTGTGTGTGTGTGTGTGTGTGTGTGTAGAGGGATGTATGTGTGTGTGTGTGTGTGTGTGTGTGTGTAGAGGGATGTATGTGTGTGTGTATGTGTGTGTGTGTGTGTGTGTGTGTGTGTGTGTGTGTGTAGAGGGATGTGTGTGTGTGTGTGTGTGTGTGTGTAGAGGGATGTGTGTGTGTGTGTGTGTGTGTGTGTAGAGGGATGTGTGTGTGTGTGTGTAGAGGGATGTGTGTGTGTGTGTGTGTGTGTGTAGAGGGATGTATGTGTGTGTGTGTGTGTGTGTGTGTGTGTAGAGGGATGTGTGTGTGTGTGTGTGTGTGTGTGTGTGTGTGTGTGTGTGTGTGTAGAGGGATGTGTGTGTGTGTGTGTGTGTGTAGAGGGATGTGTGTGTGTGTGTGTGTGTGTGTGTAGAGGGATGTGTGTGTGTGTGTGTGTGTGTGTAGAGGGATGTGGGTGTGTGTCTGTGAATGGATGTGTGTTTAATACATATGAGGAGGGTTATTGCGCAGTGATATTGCGAATGCAACCACGTCCCCTCCAAGGATCGGGGCGGACCAAGAGGGTCCCAGGAAACCTGCATCCAACGCAGAGCGCAGAACTTCAGCCGCACAATGACGACCACGCACCCGCCCAGCAGCGGAGGAAAGCCGTCACCAGAGCCACCATCAGGCACCCACCCTGGGGAAGGCCCAGGTCATCACAAGGGAGAGCAGGACCAGTCCAGACAGCCGGTATCTGCAGGCCAGTGCCCACCCCAGCACCCCAGAGACCGCAACGCCCCCCAGTGTTCTGGGGTCGGCTTTAAGGGTTTCGGAGTCCTGCTGGCTTTACATTCAGTGAACACATCACAGATGGATTGTGGATCCTGAAAACCATAAATAGGATTTAAAATCTCTTGTGTGACCGACTGGCAGCCAGAATAAAGTTCTGGAGGTGGGCCAGCGGCTTCACGGCGTGGCATCAAAGCTAAGAGGCCTGGTCATGTGACACACCACACCTCCCATCACACTGACAGAACATAAACTTTCCTTTTACTTTAAAACGTGCATCAGCTCCCCAAACAGAAAGGTTTTCATTGTCCCCGAAGTAAAAAGCAAAACTGCAGAGTTTCCAAACTTCTTCTTACGTTGCTGCTGTCGCGACGCCTCAGCGTCATCGACAAACTGAAGATCTGGTGCACGGTAAGCGCTCGCCGGACGCTCCTCCTGCTGTAATTAATCACCAGTCCTACCAAGCGCTAACTACAGGCCTGACAGCGCCGCGTTAATTAAAGGAGCTGACGATCCCACTCAGACAGCAGGCTGAGGCGCGGAACATAAGAAGCCGAGAAGAAGATAATGATGATGATGATGGTGATGACATGCGGGTGCACAAAGCATCCCTCCCCTACCAGCCAAACACATGTCTTATTAACACCCTGAATGAATTCATCAGATGATGAAATGCTGTGAAATGTTTTCACAAACTTCCCGAAGAGGACGACTGGAGGGACGATCACACATAAAACTTTCTGATTTTTTTATTGGTTTTAATAAAACAGTTGAGATAAAACATGAAAATTCAGCCAAAAAAAATTCAATCTAAAAGACCAGAAATATAAAAACTGATGTTTTGTTTGTATGAGGTGGACATGAAGCAGATTATTCATCAGCAAATGTTTCCCTCTGTTCTGCAAAGTCAGGAAAATAAAACCTTTCAAATCTTCTGTTTGACCTGAGAAGCCTCGGCTTCGTCCCGTCTCTTCTCTGAGATCCCTCCAGCCAGAAAAAGTCCGCCTGATATTGATTCTTCCTCCGGTGACGTTTCTCTGTGGAATCTCTGTGCCTGTGGGTTGACAGCCAGTTGCTGGGATCCGACACGTTGCTGTAAAGCAGCTTCTCGGCCTCCACACGCTGCAGGACAACACCGTGGCATCAAGGCGAGTCAGAAACAGAAGTTGGAACGGTGCGTCCTGCTGCTTCACCTGAGAAGATCCCAACGAGTCCAACATGACAAATTTATCATTTCATCTCCAGACATGACGAGATTCATTTTAAAGAGAAGCTCTGGAGCAGCAGATCACAAATAATGTTCATTTATCTCAGGGCTGAGCTGAGCCTCCAGACCCGCTGAAGGTCTCCAGTCCGACACTGCGGAGAGTCAGAACCCGACCATGTTTGGTGATGTGGAAACCGGTTTTCCTGGAACCCCTTGAGGACCGACATGGCTGCAGGACCTTTTCCCTTCACACTGTCGGCGCTCCTGATGATCCTGTTGGCTCCTGGCCGACGGGCCAACAACAGGATCATAGATGTGTGGGGTTTTTATGAGAAGCTGCGAGGTGTTAGCTTACAGCCGAAGGTGGAGATGAGGTTTCTGGCTGGCAGGAAAATGCAGCCGGTTGGATCCTCAGAAACGGGAGCGGCAGAGGCCACTTGGAAGTTTGGTCTGGAACAATGACGCTGCTTCGTTTAGCTCGATTAGATTCCGTTTTTATAGATGTGCGGGGTTCAGAGAGGCAACCGTCTGCTCGCTGCAGGCCGTCCATCACGCTCAGCTGCAGCCCGGAGGGCGGAGGTTAGTCAGTGGGCCTGTGAAATAAAACGACACTAATTCACTGGCAATAAAAGCACAACCTCCCCTTGTTCCCAGGCAGGCTGTACCTCCTCCTCTTCATCCTCCTCCTCCTCTTCCTCGTCCTCCCCCTCCCTCTGTTAATGATGACATGGGGGGGGGGGGGGGGGGGGGGGGGGGACAGCTCAGGGCCGGATCTGTGTGAGGAAGTACGAGCACAAAGAGGAGGAGGGAAAGTCTCGAACCCATCCCAACCAGTTTTCCAGACTGCTGCTGGTCCCAGTGGAAGTGTTCCCCCTGCGGGGGGGTGGGGGGGTGGGGGGAGGAATCACTCAGATCTGCTCCTCCGTTAGAAAACTGGCTGAATGTTGAGCGGGAACGACACGGTGGCATGACGAGCCTGATGCAGATCAATAACATAAATGGGCAACAGGACCACCTGGACAGGACCACCTGGACAGGAACACCTGGACAGGAACACCTGGACAGGAACACCTGGGCAGGTACACCTGGGCAGGTACACCTGGACAGGAACACCTGGACAGGAACACCTGGGCAGGTACACCTGGGCAGGAACACCTGGACAGGAACACCTGGGCAGGTACACCTGGGCAGGAACACCTGGGCAGGAACACCTGGGCAGGTACACCTGGGCAGGTACACCTGGACAGGTACACCTGGACAGGACCACCTGGACAGGTACACCTGGACAGGTACACCTGGACAGGACCACCTGGACAGGAACACCTGGGCAGGTACACCTGGACAGGTACACCTGGACAGGTACACCTGGACAGGACCACCTGGACAGGTACACCTGGACAGGACCACCTGGACAGGAACACCTGGACAGGAACACCTGGGCAGGTACACCTGGACAGGACCACCTGGACAGGAACACCTGGGCAGGTACACCTGGACAGGTACACCTGGGCAGGTACACCTGGACAGGACCACCTGGACAGGTACACCTGGACAGGTACACCTGGACAGGACCACCTGGACAGGTACACCTGGACAGGTACACCTGGACAGGACCACCTGGACAGGAACACCTGGGCAGGTACACCTGGACAGGTACACCTGGACAGGTACACCTGGACAGGACCACCTGGACAGGTACACCTGGACAGGTACACCTGGACAGGAACACCTGGACAGGAACACCTGGGCAGGTACACCTGGACAGGACCACCTGGACAGGAACACCTGGGCAGGTACACCTGGACAGGTACACCTGGGCAGGTACACCTGGACAGGACCACCTGGACAGGTACACCTGGACAGGAACACCTGGGCAGGTACACCTGGACAGGTACACCTGGACAGGAACACCTGGGCAGGTACACCTGGACAGGTACACCTGGACAGGAACACCTGGACAGGTGGCCATCCCCAATCGCTTCGTCCAATCAAGCGTGGCGAGAAGTCCATCACAGGGACACACAGAGAGACACACTCTGAGATCAGCGGTGCCTGGAGGTCTGCTGTCCTGCAGGTGTTCCATGTATCCCTGCTCCAACACACCTGGCTTCCATTAAATGGATCCAACAGCCTATGAAGTTCAATACAGTGACTGATTAATTTGATTCAGGTGTGTTGGAGCAGGGAAACATGGAAAACCTGCAGGATTGTGGTCCTTGAGGACACCGGACACCCCCCTGATTCAGAGTAACCAGTTCACATCATGTGTTTGGATGGTGGGAGGAACCTGGAGGGAACCCGGAGAGAACCCGGAGAGAACCCGGGGAGAACCGAGAGAGAACCCGAAGAGAACCCGGGGAGAACCGGGACAGAACCTGGAGAGAACCAGGAGAGAACCGGGAGAGAACCCAGGGAGAACCGGGAGAGAACCCGGAGAGAACCCGGACAGAACCAGGAGAGAACCAGGAGAGAACCCGGATAGAACCCGGAGAGAACCCAGGGAGAACTGGGAGAGAACCGGGAGAGAACCCGGAAAGAAACGGGAGAGAACCCGGAGAGAACCCAGGGAGAACCGGGAGAGAACCCGAAGAGAACCCGGGGAGAACCCAGAGAGAACCCAGAGAGAACCCGGGGAGAACCCGGAGAGAACCCGGGGAGAACCCGGGGAGAACCGGGAGAGAACCCGGAGAGAACCGGGAGAGAACCCAGGGAGAACTGGGAGAGAACCGGGAGAGAACCCGAAGTGAACCGGGAGAGAACCAGGAGAGAACCCGGAGAGAACCCAGGGAGAACTGGGAGAGAACCGGGAGAGAACCCGAAGTGAACCGGGAGAGAACCTGGAGAGAATCATGAGAGAACCCGGAGAGAACCCAGGGAGAACCGGGAGAGAACCCGGAGAGAATCATGAGAGAACCCGGAGAGAACCGGGAGAGAACCCGGAGAGAATCGGGAGGGAACCCGGAGAGAACCCGGAGAGAACCAGGAGAGAACCCAGGCAGAACTTTGAGAGAACCCGGAGAGAACACGGATAGATCCCGAAGAGAACCCAGGGAGAACCGGGAGAGAACCCAGACACACACAAGGAAAACATGCAAACTCCAGAAAGACCCTGTTTTGAGCCTGGACTCGAACCAGCGACCTTTTTGCGACCCACAGTGACCCACCAATCCAAATTGTAGCACATCAGCAAACATTATTTACGAATTAAATTAAATAAGACAGCTGCAGGTCCAACATCCGTAGCCATGACGACGGCTGCAGGTCCAACATCCGTAGCCATGACGACGGCTGCAGGTCCAGCCTACGTAGCCATGACGACGGCTGCAGGTCCAACATCCGTAGCCATGACGACGGCTGCAGGTCCAGCCTACGTAGCCACGACGACGGCTGCAGGTCCAGCCTACGTAGCCATGACAACGGCTGCGAGTCCAACATCCGTAGCCATGACGACGGCTGCAGGTCCAGCCTACGTAGCCACGACGACGGCTGCAGGTCCAGCCTACGTAGCCATGACGACGGCTGCAGGTCCAACATCCGTAGCCATGACGACGGCTGCAGGTCCAGCCTACGTAGCCATGACGACGGCTGCAGGTCCAACATCCGTAGCCATGACGACGGCTGCAGGTCCAACCTACGTAGCCATGACGACGGCTGCGAGTCCAACATCTGTTGCTATGACAACGGCTGCCTCCAATGAAACTCGCCTGATCTTCAGCAGACAGAAAGCGGAGCAGCGGCTGAGACGAGCTCATGCGACGCCGTCCCTCCGGCGCCGTCAGGCTCGTAACCAAGAACACAATCTGTCGCCGAGCTGAGCGTCTGCCAGCGTCTGAATAAATCATCCATCTCAGCTAGAGGTGAAATGTGCGACCCAGATAAGCGGGTCCTGGTAGAACCGGGTCTCTGCAGGTCACCGTGGATCTGCTTCAAAGCCACCTCAATGTGTTTCCATTAACATTTGATCCAAAGCTTCCAGACGGTTCTGGTTCCGCTCCCGGAGAAGCAACATGGAGATAAAAACAATTTAATGAAACAGAAAAATTATACAAACAATAAAACTTTATTTAAAAAAACATGCAGAACAACAAACTGGATCCTCATCCGAAAGAATCGTCTCGCATCAGAACTTCGTCCTCTCCATCAGAACCTTCCGGTTCCAGTTTGTCCTCTCCATCAGAACCTTCCGGTTCCAGTTTGTCCTCTCCATCAGAACCTTCCGGTTCCAGTTTGTCCTCTCCATCAGAACCTTCCGGTTCCAGCTGTTTCAGGATGGATCCATGTTTTCATTTTGTTTCTCAAACCCGTGACCCGTGCCCTGGATCAGAATGTAAAAATGATAGCTTAAAGGTGTGAAAGGTGGATCTGGCAGTGATTCATACCGATGTTTCTCACACCTCACACCTGCCTGCAGAAAAGCCTGCAGCTCGCCGGGTCAGAAGGTCAAAGTTCCCTGACAGGTGAGCCGTTAATCAGCAGCTGTATGTCCTGCCTACGACACGTTCAAGCTGCAGGTCTGGAACAATCAGCAATTATTTGCTCAGGTCAGGTGTTGGGGGAATTTAGTTGAGCTGCAGAATAGCGTGGGATCTCCCGTACGCTCTGGACTGGCTGATTTATGGATCTGAGTTGTTCTTTTGGAAACATGAAGAAGTTTTCCTCTACAGGTTCCTGTGATTGTGATGTAGCTTGCTAAAAGCTTTATCTGATAAGAAACCAGAGTCTCCACCTTGTTTCCAGCTGTGGCCAACAAACGACCTCGCTGCTTGACTTGTCAAATAGCCATGAGAAATGTTTCTGTCACCCTGGAGAAGCTCGGTTGCAATGCAGCTTCCTAGCACCTGGTGGCGGCAACGAGTCCGTTAGCTCTGCAGCTAACTCCAATAAGCAGAAAGAGATGCTAAATTAGTCGCTAGCCGTTAGCCTCTAGTGACAGCATGAAGAAGTGTCCTAAACTAAAACACGAAGACAAACGTAAAACCCAGACCTTCGTAAAGGCAAGATATCGGACATGAACAGTCCAACTCATTAAGTCTGCTTTTATAATGAGGCGTGTAACACTCCATACACAACAGGTGAGTACAGCGTGTTAGCTGACGCTAGCTACAGAACAACAAGGTCTAATTAAAAATAATGCATAAATTGAATCAATAAATATAATGCCAAAAATTTGGGGAGAAAAATAAATAAAATGAACAAAGAACGAGGTCTAATAAAGCTAGCGACATTAACTAACACTAATTACGTTAGCTAACGTAGTGATGAATGAATCTTCCCCACTGAAGCAAACTTAAAGGAATTTCAACAAAAATAAAAGCAAAAAATGTGTTCTTTAAAAGGGTGAATGAATGTTTAATTTAAGCTTTTCTAATTAAACATCTAATTGAACAATAGCTTTTATTTAGTTAATTTAATTAAAACCTTTTAATAATGCATTTTTATAGGCAGCAGTTTCGCCATTACGTTTCCATCCTTTTAAAATTGGTTTCTATGATGTTCCTCCGTTTATTCTGTAGTAAAAAAAAAATTTTTAAAAAGTAATATTCAATAGATTTTGTGTTTACAAGCCCAACTTCCATGTTTTATCAGTCTATTGGCGACTTATAGTATGTACAGTTTCACATAATATAAATGTGATGTATAAAGGTCTTTTTGTCAAGTCGTTTCAACCTAAAATGCTACATTTTATTTATTAATTTGTTTATTTTTGCAGCTACAGCTTTTGTGTAGAGTTTTTTTTTTCTTCTAGAAGCACCAAAAAAGATTTATCAGATGTAAGATTGTTTATTGAAATTTGCAGACTGTTCTGGATACTACCATCCAGAACAGGAATGACGTTTCATCACTCCAAGAGAACAAACATGAAACAAACACCACAATGCAGCCAAGAACTGTGGATTCATTATCAATGGATCTGGAATCTGATAGTCGATCCATAAAAGATGGATGTGGGACCAGAACATCGGCTACTGGATGGAGGTCTGAGCTCACTGGGATTTCTGGAGTTTATTGTTTATATTCATTGCTTTTGCATTGTTTGATCGGTAAATCCTGTGAACTTTGCATTATTCAGGAAAAGATGGTCAGAGAAAGGAGGAAGGATGTGCAGCAGCTGGGATTTGAACATGCGTCAGCTGTTTGGAGAGGCTGTGGTCTCTAAATGTGAGGCTGTGCTGGAAAACCATCTCACACGGTGATTTTTGACATTTCACATGCAGAAATATTTTATGATGTCATGCACCAGGTAACTCAAAGATTTGTTAAAGAGAAAGCGATTGGACTAAAGGACCTGTAAAATTTACGACGGCTGACTGAATTTGTGGTTTTCTGGAGGACTAGGGTTCATGTTTTTCATCACCTTTGGAATTACTGCAGTTTGACCTTTTCTTACTCGATCTTCTCTCAGGTTTGTGTTTTTTACTTTCTACAAACATTGATGTGAATCATCTGGATTGTGAGTTAGCGTTGTTTCATGGAGCAGAATTCTTCCACAGCCATGAGAAGCTTTCCTGCAGAGGAGAAAGATGCGTTTTCAAACCTTTCCTTTCTTTTTTGTCTTTCTTTATGACCCGCCGTCCTGCACCTGCAGTGGTTTTATCAGGACCTTCAACATGCAAAGGGACTGGATTAGACCATATTCAGCTTCCTCCGGGGTTGAACAGACATGAGGGCTCTAAGGGCTCCTCTCCTGATGGGGGGGGACACAGCCAGCCCATTGTGTTCCTCTCAACAGCTGATTCCTCTTAATGCACCCCAGAGACTCTTAGTCGCCTGTGTTTGCATCCAAATGGCGTCTTTGTAGTTTTTTAATGAGACTATTTTAACATGTAATTGAAACGAGCTGTTTAAACGCTCGAACCTGCTCTGGATGCTGATTAATCCCAACCAGAAGAATTTTCACCTCTCAAAGTAAAGAGGTTAACAAACTGATTGAGTTCACCTTTACTTTCTGCAGCTTTCTAGGAATTCCTATAGATCTGATTCAGATGTGCGTGGAGAACCACTCGGACTCTAAGCTGCTGGGAAAACTGAAAAAATAAAGGTTTGTTTATGTGTACTGCACGATTCAACAACGGGGTGAAAGAACAAGCTGAGTTTCCATCACCTAAACATTAATGGAAATCCAGACATTTACAAAAGCTCTTAAACATAACTAAAACCTTTTTACGCTCTCATTAGGAAGTTCTTCAAACGTTTCCATACCGGAGTATACCGGAGGAGTGCTACAGAAAAAATGTTCGCATTTGCATGTCACCAGATGTGATGCAGGAAGGTCACGTAAACAGTTCATTTCCGGTTAAGATAGCGCTGTGTGCCCTGCAATGGACTGGTGAGCTGTCCAGGGTGTACCCTGCCTTTCGCCCAAAGACTGCTGGGATAGGCTCCAGCTTCCCTGCAACCCTTCATTGGACTAAGCGGTTAGGATAATGAATGAGTAAATGGATGAATGGCACAGTGTGTAGGATGGATGAGGAGACAGATATATGTAACCTGCATCCTTGAATACAGATTTTTACAGGGAGTTATAGGAATGAGGGTCCATAGAGAATCCTGCACAGCAAGAAGAAAACCCTGAAAGAACCTGAATACCTGAAAGCCGACAACCTGGCAGACCCACTACCTAGCGAACTGACTACCTGGCTAACTGACTACCTGGTTAGCTGATTACCTAGCTAACTGACTACTTGGCTAACTGACTACCTGGTTAGCTGATTACCTAGCTAACTGACTACTTGGCTAACTGACTACCTGGCTAACTGACTACCTGGCAGACCCACTATCTAGCTAACTGACTACCTGGCTAACTGACTACTTGGCTAACTCACTACCTGGCTAACCAACTTCCTGGTTAACTGACGACCTGGCTAACAGACTTCCTGACTAACCAACTTCCTGTCTAATCCACTACCTGGCTTACCGACTACTTGGCGACCAACTACCTGGCTAACTGACTACATAGCCAATTGACTACCTGGCAGACCCACTATCTAGCTAGCTGACTACCTGGCTAACTGACTACTTGGCTAACTCATTACCTGGCTAACCAACTTCCTGGCTAATCCACCACCTGGCTAACTGACAACCTGGCTAACTGGCTATGTGGCTAACTTACTAACCAGCTAACCGACTTCTTGCTAATCAACTATCTGGCTAACTGACAACGTGACGAACCGACTTACTGGCTACACTGGGGCCACACTTCCCCATACACACACATTTAACTGGCTGACTGACTACCTGGTTAACTGATTGTGACCAACTTACTAACTGGCTAACCAAGTCCCTGGCTACACTGGGGCCACATTTCCCCATACACACAAACATAAGTGGCTAACCGACTACCTGGCTGACCGACTACCTGGCTAACCGACTACCTGGCTGACCGACTACCTGGCTAACCGACTACCTGGCTAACCGATTACCTGGCTGACCGACTACCTGGCTAACCGACTACCTGGCTAACCGACTACCTGGCTAACCGACTTCCTGGCTGACCGACTACCTGGCTAACCGACTACCTGGCTAACCGATTACCTGGGTAACCAACTACCTGGCTAACCGACTACCTGGCTAACCGATTACCTGGCTAACCGACTTCCTGGCTGACCGACTACCTGGCTAACCGACTACCTGGCTAACCGACTACCTGGCTAACCGATTACCTGGCTAACCGACTACCTGGCTAACCGATTACCTGGCTGACCGACTACCTGGCTAACCGACTACCTGGCTAACCGACTACCTGGCTAACCGATTACCTGGCTGACCGACTACCTGGCTAACCGACTACCTGGCTAACCGACTTCCTGGCTGACCGACTACCTGGCTAACCGACTACCTGGCTAACCGATTACCTGGGTAACCAACTACCTGGCTAACCGACTACCTGGCTAACCGATTACCTGGCTAACCGACTTCCTGGCTGACCGATTACCTGGGTAACCAACTACCTGGCTAACCGACTACCTGGCTAACCGATTACCTGGCTAACCGATTACCTGGCTAACCGACTTCCTGGCTGACCGACTACCTGGCTAACCGACTACCTGGCTAACCGATTACCTGGGTAACCAACTACCTGGCTAACCGACTACCTGGCTAACCGATTACCTGGCTAACCGACTTCCTGGCTGACCGACTACCTGGCTAACCGACTACCTGGCTAACCGATTACCTGGGTAACCAACTACCTGGCTACACTGGGGCCACATTCCCCCGTACACACACACACACACACACACACAACTGACTATCTGACAACCTGGGTAACAGACCAACTGGGTAACAGACTACCTGAGCACATAGCTACATGGACTACTTTACTTGTGTCTAGGACTGCGTTTCTCAACTCTGGTCCTCAGGCCCCCCTGCCCTGCATATTTTATCGGCAACCCTACCTTAACACACCTGAATAAAATAAAGACTCGTTAACAGGCTGCAAACAACTTGATGAGGAAGTTCACTAATCTGACTCAGGTGGAAGAGGATCATGTATAAAACAGGCAGGGCACGGGGGCCTGGGGACCGGAATACAGAAACACTGGTCTAGGACAACTTAACTCGATCACAGGTGAATTGAGCTGCAATCTCCGGATATCCACTGAAAGTAATATAGTTTTATTTAAGAGATCATTGTCTCAGCTTTTGTTATACATTTTATCTCTCGGTACCATTTAAGTTTACATATGATCTTGTAGTTACGAAGATAAACTTTATAAATTATATGTATGTAATTTCACACAGCTGACATGACGGATCTGGTCAGGAAAAGGTTAAATGTTGATGCAACAGTTTAAAAAATAACCTTAATAATGTTTTACATCGTCTTTTAAATCCTGCAACTTCAACAAAGAAACTTATTTTCCTGATAAAAGAGGAAACGCGCTTTATTTATCTTCCAGCTGAAGTGTGCCAATGAGTAAATATAATTGTTTGGAAAAGATCTCACTGACTCTTTGTCTGGCGCTTCATAGTTAAAATCAGTAAAACCAACAGAGCACTTCCAGCCGTATTTGCCCCCAGCTATTCATTCCGGAACAAAGAACGCTTCAGTCACTTTCTTCCACAAGTGGGACTCTCACTTTGTTTGGACAAAATAAACTAGCGAAGCCGTCTCCTTCTTTCTTTCAGCCTCCTTGCGGCTTTATTTCACGGCTGCCCCGACCCTGAATGAGAGCGTCATGGCTGAATAATGGCGGCCCTCCTCCTCCTCCTGCTCCGCTCGCCAGGATTCAGCCAGCTGACAGCATCCCTCCACATCGCCTGGCGACTGAAGGGACCACACACATCCTCCGTCTTCTCAGGCTGTTCTGGAGGGGTGAGACACTCTGCAGATGCACATCTTTTCTCTCCAGCAGCTTTTCACCCTCCAGGACTTCCAAACAGATTTCAAGCACACATGTAAAAGCTGTCGAGTTTCAAGACAATGAAAATCTCCCCGTTTCCCCGTCAGGTTGGAACTTCACGGCGCTCGAACATGTTCACACATCAGGACCACACAGGAAGGAAACGGCAGATTTCTGATGCTTTAAACCAAACACATCAAGTTGCAGAAACCCCACAAAAACAAATCCTGGAGAACTGAGAGACGGCTGAAACTTCGGACCTTTCTGTGGCTTGTTCTCAGTTACGTCACATTGTTTGTTGCGCCATATTGGGGAGGCGAAAAGTTTGCTGGTGCGGGCAAACTTCCCACTTTCCAGACAAGTTGAACTGTAATGTATTCAGGTCAGACAGCGATATGTAAAAAAGAAATGTGCTTGTTTGTTCCCAAGACCTGCAGGATTTTCCAGAATCCTGGTTTACAAACCAAAAAACTGCAAACTGATGAAGATTGAGTTTTTATACCAGCTGGTCGGTTTCACAGGAGCAGAACTAAAAGCTCACAATGGTTGGAGGTTTACTAATGTCTGGTGGCAAGATGGGAGTCAGACCTCCAGCTGTGGAAAATTCCCAGAGGGTTTCCTCCTCATGCCAAAGTAAAAACCAGCAAACAGATAATGTCAGCGTGATGTTGAAATGCACAAGGCAGTCTGGGAATTAAAATGCAGCATCGGGAAGCTGACTGGAATGTCAAAAAACACAATACATATGTAATATATATAATAGCAGCCAGGCTGTTTATTTTCAGACTTTGTACAACTGTATCTCTATATTGATAAATTAATAAACGTAAATAAAAGAAAGAGTCAACTGTAGTCAAGAGAAAGCAGTAACTATTCCTGTATGTTGTTCAGCATACGGTTGCAATAACCGGCGAAATATTGAAAGCAGATCATGTGGAATTACATTTCACAAGGTTGAATAATGATTTATTTGGCCAGATAAAAATAGATAAATCCAAATGCATCAATAAACAATCAAACATGTTCGTATCAAATTCATTTATACATTTATTTATATTGCAGCTACGTTATGTCTTTGTTAAAAAGCATTATAAATATATTTTAGCATAAAAGCACGTAGTTTTTAATGTTTTACAGTGATCTGTATCATAATATCTCTGCCCTTTGTAACAAACCAAACCGTGAGAAAAAAAAACAGGTAAAATTGGTGAAATCATTGTCGTGGTTGGACCTACACCTTACAGATAAATGCATTGGAGGCGCATGGAGACCCATCCAAGATGGCGGCGCGATGAGACGTCAGCGTGATGCTATGCGGTGTCTATGGTTTTACCAGCCAATCAGCTGTTAGCAGTGAAACCAATCAAGTCCAGCTTTTCCTTCTGAATACAGAAGGAAGTCTGGGTTGACCCAGCAGTTCCTGGGATCCACCTAGACCTCAGAACACTGATAGAAGGTCCGTCTTGCTTGGAGGATCTGGATGACAACCAGAAGGGTCAGTTTCAGCATTGACATGCAGCCGGTAAACACGGGAAGCCATTTTCCCATCATTCAACCTCTCCGTTGTTCCCCTAACGGAGCCCGCTGAGCGTTATAAAGTCGTCGGTTTATCTGACGTTTTCATGCGTCATTAACACGAAGTTTTATACCTGACAGTAAAATATCTAAATACAGCACAATCGGCTGGTATCAGTCACACGGAGAAGCACGGTTGAGACATATTTTATCATAATCCGCGAGACCTTGTACACATTCTGTCCGTTACGTCCTGAAGGTCAAAGTTCCTGCAGCCTTTTAACGCCTCTTTAACTTTAAGAAGGATTGCGAGACACGAGCGAAACCTTTTTTCCTCCTCCGTCAGTCATCGGGTCCAAGGCATCCTCTTCATCAGGGCCACCTTCTAGTACCGGACCAGACCCCAGAACCAGACCCCAGGACCAGACCCCAGGACCAGACCCCAGGACCAGATCCCAGGACCAGACCCCAGGACCAGATCCCAGAACCAGACCCCAGGACCAGACCCCAGGACCAGACCCCAGGACCAGACCCCAGGACCAGATCCCAGAACCAGACCCCAGGACCAGATCCCAGAACCAGACCCCAGAACCAGACCCCAGGACCAGACCCCAGGACCAGATCCCAGAACCAGACCCCAGGACCAGACCCCAGGACCAGACCCCAGGACCAGACCCCAGAACCAGACCCCAGGACCAGACCCCAGGACCAGACCCCAGGACCAGATCCCAGAACCAGACCCCAGGACCAGACCCCAGGACCAGACCCCAGGACCAGACCCCAGAACCAGACCCCAGAACCAGACCCCAGGACCAGACCCCAGAACCAGACCCCAGGACCAGACCCCAGGACCAGACCCCAGGCCCAGACCCCAGAACCAGACCCCAGGACCAGACCGCAGGACCAGACCGCAGGCCCAGACCCCAGGCCCAGACCCCAGGCCCAGACCCCAGGCCCAGACCCCAGGACCAGAGATCTCATTTTTAAAGATGTTGTGTTCACAAAACTAAGCGTACGGCTACCTAGTCAACTTCTGGGAAAAATGTCCCATCTCCACGCCAAGTCTGACCTGCCGTACGCCCAACATCCAAAGAAATGGAAAACGGCGACACCAACGAAGAAGAATAAAACTAAAGAAATGGTGTGAAATTTAATCTATGGTGGACATGGTCTACCTGTCCCTGATGGA
This sequence comes from Telmatherina bonti, assembly GCF_933228915.1. Lineage (NCBI taxonomy): Eukaryota > Metazoa > Chordata > Actinopteri > Atheriniformes > Telmatherinidae > Telmatherina > Telmatherina bonti. The sequence goes on from NC_136619.1 coordinate 43,427,398, forward strand.
GGACATGGTCTACCTGTCCCTGATGGTGGACATGGTCTACCTGTCCCTGATGGAGGACATGGTCTACCTGTCCCTGATGGAGGACATGGTTTACCTGACCCTGATGGTGGACATGGTCTACCTGTCCCTGATGGAGGACATGGTCTACCTGTCCCTGATGGAGGACATGGTTTACCTGTCCCTGATGGTGGACATGGTCTACCTGACCCTGATGGTGGACATGGTCTACCTGTCCCTGATGGAGGACATGGTCTACCTGTCCCTGATGGTGGACATGGTCTACCTGTCCCTGATGGAGGACATGGTCTACCTGTCCCTGATGGAGGACATGGTCTACCTGTCCCTGATGGAGGACATGGTCTACCTGTCCCTGATGGAGGGCCTGGTCTAGCTGTCCCTGATGGAGGACCTGGTCTAGCTGTCCCTGATGGAGGACCTGGTCTACCTGTCCCTGATGGAGGACCTGGTCTACCTGTCCCTGATGGAGGGCCTGGTCTATCTGTCCCTGATGGAGGGCCTGGTCTACCTGTCCCTGATGGAGGACCTGGTCTACCTGTCCCTGATGGAGGACCTGGTCTACCTGTCCCTGATGGAGGACCTGGTCTACCTGTCCCTGATGGAGGACCTGGTCTACCTGTCCCTGATGGAGGACATGGTCTACCTGTCCCTGATGGAGGACATGGTCTACCTGTCCCTGATGGAGGGCCTGGTCTACCTGTCCCTGATGGAGGACCTGGTCTACCTGTCCCTGATGGAGGGCCTGGTCTACCTGTCCCTGATGGAGGGCCTGGTCTATCTGTCCCTGATGGAGGGCCTGGTCTACCTGTCCCTGATGGAGGACATGGTCTACCTGTCCCTGATGGAGGACCTGGTCTACCTGTCCCTGATGGAGGGCCTGGTCTACCTGTCCCTGATGGAGGGCCTGGTCTACCTGTCCCTGATGGAGGGCCTGGTCTACCTGTCCCTGATGGAGGACCTGGTCTACCTGTCCCTGATGGAGGGCATGGTCTACCTGTCCCTGATGGAGGACATGGTCTACCTGTCCCTGATGGAGGACATGGTCTACCTGTCCCTGATGGAGGACATGGTCTACCTGTCCCTGATGGAGGGCCTGGTCTACCTGTCCCTGATGGAGGGCCTGGTCTACCTGTCCCTGATGGAGGACATGGTCTACCTGTCCCTGATGGAGGACATGGTCTACCTGTCCCTGATGGAGGACCTGGTCTACCTGTCCCTGATGGAGGACCTGGTCTACCTGTCCCTGATGGAGGACATGGTCTACCTGTCCCTGATGGAGGACATGGTCTACCTGTCCCTGATGGAGGACCTGGTCTACCTGTCCCTGATGGAGGACATGGTCTATCTGTCCCTGATGGAGGACCTGGTCTATCTGTCCCTGATGGAGGACCTGGTCTACCTGTCCCTGATGGAGGACCTGGTCTACCTGTCCCTGATGGAGGGCCTGGTCTACCTGTCCCTGATGGAGGGCCTGGTCTACCTGTCCCTGATGGAGGGCATGGTCTACCTGTCCCTGATGGAGGGCATGGTCTACCTGTCCCTGATGGAGGACATGGTCTACCTGTCCCTGATGGAGGGCCTGGTCTACCTGTCCCTGATGGAGGGCCTGGTCTACCTGTCCCTGATGGAGGGCATGGTCTACCTGTCCCTGATGGAGGGCATGGTCTACCTGTCCCTGATGGAGGACATGGTCTACCTGTCCCTGATGGAGGGCCTGGTCTACCTGTCCCTGATGGAGGGCCTGGTCTACCTGTCCCTGATGGAGGACATGGTCTACCTGTCCCTGATGGAGGACATGGTCTACCTGTCCCTGATGGAGGACCTGGTCTACCTGTCCCTGATGGAGGACATGGTCTACCTGTCCCTGATGGTGGACATGGTCTACCTGTCCCTGATGGAGGACATGGTCTACCTGTCCCTGATGGAGGACATGGTTTACCTGTCCCTGATGGTGGACATGGTCTACCTGTCCCTGATGGTGGACATGGTCTACCTGTCCCTGATGGAGGACATGGTCTACCTGTCCCTGATGGAGGACATGGTCTACCTGACCCTGATGGTGGACATGGTCTACCTGTCCCTGATGGAGGACATGGTCTACCTGTCCCTGATGGAGGACATGGTCTACCTGTCCCTGATGGAGGACATGGTCTACCTGTCCCTGATGGAGGGCCTGGTCTACCTGTCCCTGATGGAGGACATGGTCTAGCTGTCCCTGATGGAGGACCTGGTCTACCTGTCCCTGATGGAGGACCTGGTCTACCTGTCCCTGATGGAGGGCCTGGTCTATCTGTCCCTGATGGAGGGCCTGGTCTACCTGTCCCTGATGGAGGACCTGGTCTACCTGTCCCTGATGGAGGACCTGGTCTACCTGTCCCTGATGGAGGACCTGGTCTACCTGTCCCTGATGGAGGGCCTGGTCTACCTGTCCCTGATGGAGGACATGGTCTACCTGTCCCTGATGGAGGACATGGTCTACCTGTCCCTGATGGAGGGCCTGGTCTACCTGTCCCTGATGGAGGACCTGGTCTACCTGTCCCTGATGGAGGGCCTGGTCTACCTGTCCCTGATGGAGGGCCTGGTCTATCTGTCCCTGATGGAGGGCCTGGTCTACCTGTCCCTGATGGAGGACATGGTCTACCTGTCCCTGATGGAGGACCTGGTCTACCTGTCCCTGATGGAGGGCCTGGTCTACCTGTCCCTGATGGAGGGCCTGGTCTACCTGTCCCTGATGGAGGGCCTGGTCTACCTGTCCCTGATGGAGGACCTGGTCTACCTGTCCCTGATGGAGGGCATGGTCTACCTGTCCCTGATGGAGGGCATGGTCTACCTGTCCCTGATGGAGGACATGGTCTACCTGTCCCTGATGGAGGACATGGTCTACCTGTCCCTGATGGAGGACATGGTCTACCTGTCCCTGATGGAGGGCCTGGTCTACCTGTCCCTGATGGAGGGCCTGGTCTACCTGTCCCTGATGGAGGACATGGTCTACCTGTCCCTGATGGAGGACATGGTCTACCTGTCCCTGATGGAGGACCTGGTCTACCTGTCCCTGATGGAGGACCTGGTCTACCTGTCCCTGATGGAGGACATGGTCTACCTGTCCCTGATGGAGGACCTGGTCTACCTGTCCCTGATGGAGGACATGGTCTATCTGTCCCTGATGGAGGACCTGGTCTATCTGTCCCTGATGGAGGACCTGGTCTACCTGTCCCTGATGGAGGACCTGGTCTACCTGTCCCTGATGGAGGGCCTGGTCTACCTGTCCCTGATGGAGGGCCTGGTCTACCTGTCCCTGATGGAGGGCATGGTCTACCTGTCCCTGATGGAGGACATGGTCTACCTGTCCCTGATGGAGGGCCTGGTCTACCTGTCCCTGATGGAGGGCCTGGTCTACCTGTCCCTGATGGAGGACATGGTCTACCTGTCCCTGATGGAGGACATGGTCTACCTGTCCCTGATGGAGGACATGGTCTACCTGTCCCTGATGGAGGACCTGGTCTACCTGTCCCTGATGGAGGACATGGTCTACCTGTCCCTGATGGAGGACATGGTCTACCTGTCCCTGATGGAGGACATGGTCTACCTGTCCCTGATGGAGGGCCTGGTCTACCTGTCCCTGATGGAGGACCTGGTCTACCTGTCCCTGATGGAGGACCTGGTCTACCTGTCCCTGATGGAGGACATGGTCTACCTGTCCCTGATGGAGGACATGGTCTACCTGTCCCTGATGGAGGACATGGTCTACCTGTCCCTGATGGAGGACCTGGTCTACCTGTCCCTGATGGAGGACATGGTCTACCTGTCCCTGATGGAGGACCTGGTCTATCTGTCCCTGATGGAGGACCTGGTCTACCTGTCCCTGATGGAGGGCCTGGTCTACCTGTCCCTGATGGAGGGCCTGGTCTACCTGTCCCTGATGGAGGACATGGTCTACCTGTCCCTGATGGAGGACATGGTCTACCTGTCCCTGATGGAGGACCTGGTCTACCTGTCCCTGATGGAGGACATGGTCTACCTGTCCCTGATGGAGGACATGGTCTACCTGTCCCTGATGGAGGGCCTGGTCTACCTGTCCCTGATGGAGGACATGGTCTATCTGTCCCTGATGGAGGACATGGTCTATCTGTCCCTGATGGAGGACATGGTCTACCTGTCCCTGATGGAGGGCCTGGTCTACCTGTCCCTGATGGAGGACATGGTCTATCTGTCCCTGATGGAGGACATGGTCTATCTGTCCCTGATGGAGGACATGGTCTACCTGTCCCTGATGGAGGACATGGTCTACCTGTCCCTGATGGAGGACCTGGTCTATCTGTCCCTGATGGAGGACATGGTCTACCTGTCCCTGATGGAGGACCTGGTCTACCTGTCCCTGATGGAGGACCTGGTCTACCTGTCCCTGATGGAGGACCTGGTCTACCTGTCCCTGATGGAGGACCTGGTCTACCTGTCCCTGATGGAGGACCTGGTCTACCTGTCCCTGATGGAGGGCCTGGTCTACCTGTCCCTGATGGAGGACCTGGTCTATCTGTCCCTGATGGAGGACATGGTCTACCTGTCCCTGATGGAGGACCTGGTCTACCTGTCCCTGATGGAGGACCTGGTCTACCTGTCCCTGATGGAGGACATGGTCTACCTGTCCCTGATGGAGGACATGGTCTACCTGTCCCTGATGGAGGACCTGGTCTACCTGTCCCTGATGGAGGACCTGGTCTACCTGTCCCTGATGGAGGACCTGGTCTACCTGTCCCTGATGGAGGACCTGGTCTACCTGTCCCTGAATGAAGACGTGGCACATGGAGACTCTGTCATCTGACTTTTAATCACCAACATGTTATTTTATTTACATGCATTCAAACATGATTTATATTGACTTCATTTTATTTTCCAGACGTTCTACTGAGTTCTAGTGGTTGATTGGATTCTATGTGGTTCCATATTTTCTTTTTGTTTAAAAATGTTATTCATATAAATCAGACTTTAAGGTCTTTTTTAGTCTAATCTTGATGTGTTTTTTATCCTTTTAATATTTAGTCATATTTCCAGTTTAAAGTGGCGAGTGAAAGCGACTCCTGGTGGGACGTTCCTCCCTTCGTAAGGTCAAAGCCATGATGTGCAGATGTGCAGACCTTAAAAAGAATCAGATCTCTGAAGTGAACCAGGTCTTTCCATCATGTCCACACAGTTTTACGGGGACTCCTTGTCCTTGCAGAGCTTTGATGTGATCGGATTGGAGGATAGTCGGAGCCGATTCTGGTTCTGGATGTTATAAATGAGACGGTGAGTTGCTGATGATGATGATGAGGAAGCTTGTCCCAGAGTCTCGCCGTCTTCTTCGGCGTTGGCAGATTTTTTGTTTACACGCGCTGATCTGATCCCGCTTTAACGGAGCAGCTCTCATCTGACTGGCAGTCCTGCCGTCTTTGTAGTGGCACAGCTCTAAAAACTGACACCTCGGGGGCCTTGAGGGCCTTGGAGGCCTTGGGGGCCTTAGGGGCCTGGGTCCGTTGGTAATGGGGAACCGTGAGGCCTCGCCTTCCAGCCACCATATGTTCGGAATAGCAAGTCAAACATGGGACGCTTTTCTTGGCTCATTAAGAAGTTGGACATGTGGCAGCAGACGCCTCGACCCAGTTTTCGGGTTCATTCTGCAGAGTAACAACCACAGAAGAAGAAACAAAGACAGACATATGTTGGGACACCATGGCAAGCACAACATGCTTCTACCGCTTTTTATTATAGACATATATACACTGATATGACAAGAGCAGTAACTTCTTCACAGGCGACTAAATCCTTGTGGTCATTTCTGTAACACACTGCCTCTTCCTCAGCTTCCTATCATCATCATCCATCATCATCATCATCATCATCATCATCATCATCATCATCATCTGGGAGTACAACAGATATGGAGGTGATGTTTTCAGGTACTTCCTGTCTGATGATAGTAGGGAATTAATAAACTGCCAGTTTTACAGTCAGCGGGATGTTTATCTGCATTGGAAAGAATGATTAGCTATGACTGTTAACTAACCTTTGTCTAATTAAACCTCAGATGTCCTGGTGTCAGTGAATGCAGCATGTCTTTTTTTTTTTTTTTTTTTTACAAAAAAGTCCATCTTGCTGTTTAACTGTCATCAGATACCCGGATCAGATTCATCTGGCTCGTTATGATCTGCAGATTTTATAGCTGTGACTCCAGCCAACCAGTTTTTACTATTTCTTACATACGTAAATCGTAACATTTCGTCCATTCCAAATGTTGTCGAATGCCGTCTCCCTCATACTTCACTGCTTTTACGTTGCCAAAAGTTGATAAGTCGGTTTATCCACTAGGGGGCAGTTCTGAGTTCAGCATTCTGACACCTGTTTTTATCAGTAATGCTCCGCTAAAACGATGGCTGTGTCTGAATATCCATGCTAGTCCCGAATCTTTCATTTACTATGTAGCACACTACGTAGTGAACTTATCCTGTTGGCCATTTGGACACGAAGCTGGCTGTTTTCTCCTCGTTGCAGATCACTCAAGTACCACCTCTCACCACGGCAACCTTGACGCTTCGTTCTAAATCCAGTCCAGTCTTACTGGTCCAGTTTTCATTGTTAACTCCACCAAGGAGATGGGGGAGAATGTTTCTTCTGGCATTTGTCTGTTTGTATGTTTGCTCGCAACTTATATTTTTTTGTCTTGTCCAGCATTGAAGCAGCACAATGATGGTCTGGATGCTGTTCTGCTAAACAAATTTACTTTGCAAAGAGGAGCTTTATAGATATAATGATCCCCTTCATATTCTGGATTATTTTATTTTCCGATTCATTTAGCATAAATGTTTGTATTCCAAAGTTTGTACTGCTGGACTGGAGAGGATAGATAAAGGATAGAAAGAAAACAGAAAAAAAACCAAACAAAATAAATACATTTTTAAAAAAAGAGAAGACAGCAGAGAGACAAAAAAAACACATATACAGGACAACCGTAGATTCATGTTCCCCTGCAGGAGGACGAGGCCAACAACTGTCAGGAGCATCAGAAACCAACCAGTTAAACCACAAAACAGAGAAATAAACCAGCTGCTATTAGTAAATAAACCTGCAGGCAACTCAGTGACTGTGTCACATGCAGAACATACAGAGTGGAACGTGTTCAGAGAAGAGTGATCATGCTAATGTGACCCCGCCCATACAAAGACAAGAGGCAGGCCAGGAGAACCCCGAGACCAGGGCAGTTGGCGGCCACCCCCAAGCAGAGACCCCAACCACCCCACTCTGGAGCCATCCATGCATCCACCCAAGAGGCAGCAGAGGGGGTACCCAGGGGGAACAGGCCCGAACCGGGAAAGGCTGGCCCTGCTGGGCACCAGATGCACTGGGCAGACAGAGCGCGGGCCCCAGGGCCCCAAGAAGCAAATAGCAACCCCTCACCCCCGCAGGCAGAGGGCCCAGTCCACGCCTACCGAGAGCCAGGACCCCCAGATCGCCACCGAGCAGCAGCCATGCTGCACCCCCACCAACACTTACACACACACTCCCGCCTCACTTGCTCCCTCCCTACACAAACTGTACCCTAAATATACTCAAACTCACGCTCCCCCACCCCTCTGGCCCCCTCACATAGTCCCCTATATAGATACCCTCGCGCCCATCAAGCACCCCCCTACCTCTACACACACACACCCCAACCCACCCCTCCATTTGTACTCACACTCCTTGCACACACACACATCCCATCATGCCCCATCACAACCCCTAACCCACAGCACATCCCTTCATACACATCTCCACCCCATAACCCACCCACATACCTAAATTCTTTCACCCTGATTCCTCCCGTTACCCCTCATTTTTTCATTTTCCATTTGGAACTTCATCCATGCGCTCCATCACACTCATCTCTCCCCCCCAACATGCATCATGTGAGACACCCCTGGCGTCAAAGGTCAGGAAGACCCCAATGAAGGCCCTTACGACCACCATTTTTTGCAACTTTAAGTAAAAACGCCTGGATGGTTTTCTGGATACTACCATCCAGAACAGGAACAACCTTCTGGATACTACCCTCCAGAACGGGAACAACCTTCTGGATACTACCATCCAGAACGGGAACAACCTTCTGGATACTACCCTCCAGAACGGGAACAACCTTCTGGATACTACCCTCCAGAACGGGAACAACCTTCTGGATACTACCCTCCAGAACGGGAACAACCTTCTGAATACTACCCTCCAGAACGGGAACAACCTTCTGGATACTACCATCCAGAACGGGAACAACCTTCTGGATACTACCCTCCAGAACGGGAACAACCTTCTGAATACTACCATCCAGAACGGGAACAACCTTCTGAATACTACCCTCCAGAACGGGAACAACCTTCTGGATACTACCATCCAGAACGGGAACAACCTTCTGGATACTACCCTCCAGAACGGGAACAACCTTCTGAATACTACCCTCCAGAACGGGAACAACCTTCTGAATACTACCATCCAGAACGGGAACAACCTTCTGGATACTACCCTCCAGAACGGGAACAACCTTCTGAATACTACCATCCAGAACGGGAACAACCTTCTGAATACTACCCTCCAGAACGGGAACAACCTTCTGGATACTACCCTCCAGAACGGGAACAACCTTCTGGATACTACCCTCCAGAACGGGAACAACCTTCTGAATACTACCCTCCAGAACGGGAACAACCTTCTGGATACTACCCTCCAGAACGGGAACAACCTTCTGGATACTACCCTCCAGAACGGGAACAACCTTCTGGATACTACCCTCCAGAACGGGAACAACCTTCTGGATACTACCATCCAGAACGGGAACAACCTTCTGAATACTACCCTCCAGAACGGGAACAACCTTCTGGATACTACCATCCAGAACGGGAACAACCTTCTGGATACTACCCTCCAGAACGGGAACAACCTTCTGGATACTACCCTCCAGAACGGGAACAACCTTCTGGATACTACCCTCCAGAACGGGAACAACCTTCTGGATACTACCCTCCAGAACGGGAACAACCTTCTGGATACTACCCTCCAGAACGGGAACAACCTTCTGGATACTACCCTCCAGAACGGGAACAACCTTCTGGATACTACCCTCCAGAACGGGAACAACCTTCTGGATACTACCCTCCAGAACGGGAACAACCTTCTGGATACTACCCTCCAGAACGGGAACAACCTTCTGGATACTACCATCCAGAACGGGAACAACCTTCTGGATACTACCCTCCAGAACGGGAACAACCTTCTGGATACTACCCTCCACAGACACTGTGGATTCATTATCAATGGATCTGGAATCTGATCCATAAAAGATGAATGTTGCACCAGAACGTCATTTCAAAACCAGCTGCTTGGTGGGGTCTGACTATTCATTTTCTTGTTTGGTCTTTTGTTAGTTCAGGTCCTGGTGTTCTTGCTTCTGCAGCGTTTTCTGTTTAATTATTTTCTGTTTAGTTCTCTATGTATCTGCCATCATTTACCTGGTGTAACATGCAAAGAGGAAAAGCAGATTAAATTTAGTTTCAGATTCTCCATCCTGCCAGGTTTCTGCTCGTGGCGCAGAGATAAACCAACTGGTTAGGGTTAGGAAGACTATTACATTTTTATTCCAGTTATGTTTTATTCTGAATTTAAAAATAAATCTAATCTTTTTTTCATAGAAAAGTAGCCACATCAACTTTAAAAATTATGGAGCAGTACGATTCATTTTGCAGGATTTCAGGAAGTTTTTTACTCATGTTCGAAGGCTGCAGCAGCAGCACGTCATCATGTTAATCAGCTAAAAACAGTTCATATCCCCTTTCGTTTAAATCTTAACCCTTTTTTACAAGATCAAAATTTGCAGAAGTAATAAAAAAACAATCTTTACTGAAGAATAAAATACACAATAAATCTAGTTCAGTAAAATTTAATAAATAAAATCACGAATAAATCTACACAAATGACTGAATTCAACTGAATTTAGTGTTTTCACTTGAAATAAAGATTATTTTTCATCAGATGTGACCCCAAAATAAGGTGAAGATTAACAAACTCTTCCCTTCAAATGAGAATAAAACATTAACAAGAAACCAAAACAAATACATGAGATTTAAAGCGACTGTCTGTGGTATTATTATTAATATTAATAATAATAACACCTCCTCCTCTCATCGTCCCGGCGGAGCGGCGTCTCCTTTTATTACCCTGCTGGGTCATTTACAACCACATCCCATCTCCTCATTGGTCCAGCAGATAATCCTGCCATAAATCCTCCGCCATGCCCTTCACAGTTGTCATAGCAGGACCATAAACAGCATTTATAACAATCTGAGGGGGCGTGGGGGGGCTCTGCTTAGCATGCAGAACAGATTAAGATGGGACAGCGCCGCTTGGAGCCCACCAGTCCATCCGTGACAGACAGACGGACTCATGGGAAATGTCTTCTCCACGGAGACAGAACAGCTCTGCTTCTCCTACACATCTTCTCTTCCATCTCTGGCGTTACTTACAACCTGAATTCACAAACAATCCATTCATTTAACATGAAAAAATTAGTCGAAAAGTAAATTAACATTTAATAAAGAATCAAAATACAATGAATATGATGTATGTAAACATGATGTATGATGTATGTAAATGTAAACAAATGTGAAAGCAAAAGACTTCAACACTTTACAACCTAGGACAGAAGAAATCCTGCAGAGAATATTTTCATATTTTGCCAACTGGAGACTTTTTCAGGAACATTTTAATTTTCTACTCAACCGTAAAATTCCAGATTTTATTCAGCTGTAAGAATCAAGTCTAAATGTTTAAAAAACTGCAGGAAACCACAATGAAAGTAAATAAAACGGTAATAAATACATAAAGATTATTAAAACCCATGTGGGCCACGGCTCCAGGAATCCACCACTGGCTGACGAGACACGTGGCGACGGAGGTTGGAGGCCATTTCTGAAGGAGACTGAAACATGTCAAAAGGTAAAAACACAAAACTTTCAGTGAAACAAAGATGGATGTGAACACCTGAGAAAATCAACGTTAATATTTAGTACAGTAGCCTTAGTTTGCAATTACAGAGGTCAAAGGTTTTTTTGTAGTTTCCACCAGGTTTACTGCAAGATTCTGGTGTTTTATGTAGTTTATCAGGTTTAATTCAATTTTTCAATTCAACTTTATTTATATAGTGTCAAATCACGGCAACGCCATCTCAAGACGCTTTACAGACAGAGGGGAAAACATAATGAAGGCCAATTCATAACAGCCTATATAAGGAAACTATCAGATTGAGTTGAGTCCAACTCAATCTCCCATCCTGAGCAAGCACACTGGCGACAGTGGGAAGGAAAAAACTCCCTTTTAACAGGAAGGAAACCTCCGGCAGAACCCGGCTCAGGACAGGCAGCCATCTGCCTCTGCTGTGTGGGGGGAAGAGGACAGAAAGACAACAGACAACAGGAACTGCTACTCCCGGCCAGGGAGACCTGCTGAGACGGGAGACATACATGTTATACAGGAATACAGGATTCAGTGTTGTCGGGGAAAGGAAGACAATTCCATATATGGTCATGCTGTGTGTGTGTGTATGTAGAGAACTTTTTGTGGGAACATTTATTTAACTGTATGTATCGCTCCACCCATAATGATTTAATAAAAACAGCCTGTGTGAAAAGAAGGCGGATTCTTCTGCAGCAGACTGCGGTGCTGGCGGCTGGGCAAGGAATCCCCTTTGCAAAGGCGAAACTGATATGGACTCCGACTTTTGTTGCAACTGATTTACCTGATTTCATCCAGCAAATCCTGAACTTGGGAGAAGGCTGTGAGGATTTCACAGCACTTCAACAGTTGACATGCTTCTTATGGAGCCGCTCCTTGGTGATCCTGGCCCGGTGCTTCGGGTCATCGTCATGTTGGAAGACCCGGCCCATCTTCAATGCTCTGATATCTGGTAGTAGTTGGAGTCGTACTGGTTGTATGGGGAGGACAGGTGTCTTTATGCAGCTAACCGCCTCAAACAGGTGCTTGTGATTTATGATAAGTGGCGTGGAGGTGGACTTTCTGAAGACGGAATAACAGGTCTCTGAGGGTCAGAATACTAGCTGATAGACAGGTGTTCACATACTTATTGGCAGCAGTACCATACAAATAAATGTCTCTCTCAGTGGACATGCAGCTAAGAAGAAGATTTCAGACCCTCCATGATTTCTAAGTGGGAGAACTTTAAAAATTGCCCGGTGTTCAACTATGATGTGGTACATCAATAAGAGTAAATATAAGCTGATAAACCACTAAATGAATGGAAATTTGTGACACCAGACATTAAGGGGTTAAATGTTATGACATAAACAGGTAAACAACAACATGGATGCAAAATGAAGTTTAATTCATCGTCATTTATTTCTAAGTCTACTTCTCTCATGATTATTCTAAAAATCTTTATTTAGTTTCTGTTTATTTAAGAGCTGTCATGTCCTCCCCCACCAGACATCCTGTGTGACGGGGTCCTCATAAACCCTTAATTCTTCTTTATTTGGGTGACACACACACACACACACACACACACACAGACGTGACGTTTCCACGGAGACGTGACGTTTCAGCCTCAGCTGTCTGATTCTGGGGCTAAAATGATGTCAAATGAACGTATGAACAGATAAAGCAGCATAAAGAGCAACCAGAAGTTTGTAGACATAACACACATAGATCAGCAGCGACAAACAAACCTTTGGTTTGTGGACAGGAAAACATCACAGCGCACAACAAAAGCAAGCAGGAAACAGACATGTTGCAATTCAGTCCGCGGTTCAGTCGCTGTTGGAAAGATAGAAGAAAAAGAACGTCTGCAAACAATGGCCTGGTCACGCCTGGAACTACAAACTTTCCCAGATATTTTCGTTTTTCCTGCTCCATGCTAATCAGCTGGATCGTTCTAAACCTTCTGAACCAAACAACTCAGTTTGAACGGTACCTGAGCAACATGGTGATGAAGATGTGATAAATAATGGTGTTAACATGGATCATCGTGGCTTCATCATGTAGAGTCTGTGAATAAACAACCTGGAAGGAGGGAGATATCTGATTAAAAATGTAGCCAATAATATCACCAGGAAAACAGGGTTTCTTCCTTAAATAACACAGTAGTATAAAACTATTTGTTTCAGAAAGTATGTAAATCTGCTGAAGACAAACTGTGTGCATTGTGCATGCAGACCTGACTAAGCTATTCGCACACGTCTGCATGGAAACGGGAAAACGCACGTCAGTGTAAAGTCTTAAAATCTGCAAGCAGCCTGGCTGTGTGGAGGCAGTCATGTCCAGACAGGGAGGACACGAGTAGCAGACCTAATCTGTCTGTAGAAACCTGCAGAAAGGTTTCGTGGCAGCCCTTACAGAAACAACACAGAAGCACATAAATTTACATACACTGGAACAAAATGTGTGGTTTTGGAACATTGTCATGTGATGCACATGTCATTCACATGTGCATCACATGACAATGTTCCAAAACCACGCTTGCAGATGTGGTTTGCTGAGTTGCTGAAGTCATCGTGTCCGACTGACGGAAAAGATTTCTTCTGAAACATCCAAATGCAAATCCCATAAACATCAGGAAACTCACTTCACTTCATTACTCCTGGAAGTTTAATCATTAAAAACACATTAAGCATTATTAAATACCTTCTGGAACCTGAATGCACCATGAAAGACTGAGTGGGTCAGAACGTCTGAGGAAGATGGCCACCATTCAGCAATGAAATCCTCATTTATTTCTGCAAATGATTAAAAAATGTTTATCTTAATCTTTTATACCTGCTGCCTCTTCAGGGGGTTCCTCTTAAATGCAGTCACATGACTAAACGGTAGAAAAACTAATAAAATGATCAGAAAATGTTTGTTCAGAGCTGGTAAACAGCTGCTGATCATCATGGATCATGTGGGAAGAAATATGACTTCTGAATGTGTCGACCTCTCTGTAAGGAAAACAAAGGACAAAAAGGCAATTAAATCTACCAGTCAAAGCCAAAGTACCATAACATGCTACATTAAATATCCACTCAGATCCATAAATTAACACTAAGCAGCTTCTTAAGCACTTTGTCTTATTGAGGTTGTTCAGTGAAGGAACAAACTTAAATGTTTTTCTGCAACATTGCAGTCAACACTAACGACTACGGAAGCCCAAAGGTGCCAAATACATCAGAAATAACAGTAGATCTCCTTATGTGAAAGACAACATGTCCGCCTTTTAATGTGTCACAATTATATAAAATAACAACGTTAAGCTTGTTCCATCCTCCATGAGAAGCTGGAACTGACTTCTAGTTCTCCAGCCTGCATGAACAAAAAAAACCTTCTTGTTCGGCAGGTCCACCCATCCTCCAGGAGAAGCAGGTCTGCAGCGGGGAGGGGTCACTGCGGGGGGGCGATGTCTGCTTTATGTGCCATGAACCCGGTTGTTACCTCCATCAGGTTGTGTTTTTACCGTCTTTGTGTTCAAGATAACTCAAAAGGTTACGGACGGATTTTTATAAAAACTTCCAGAGTTGTTGGAAATGTGAAAATGAAGAAGTGATTAAATTCTGGAGGTGATCCGGATCACCGTTTGGATCCAGGAATGTTTTAAAAGGATTCTTTAACATCGTGCTCGGCGGAGGTTTCTGCTCTCCGAGTTGCTAGTTTCATATTTAACGAGCAGCTTCGTCCGCGGCGGGGCGGGTCGCGCACGCGGCGGCGGGGCGGGTCGCACACGCGGCGGCGGGGCGTGTCGCGCACGCGGCGGCGGGGCGTGTCGCGCACGCGGCGGCGGGGCGGGTCGCGCACGCGGCGGCGGGGCGGGTCGCGCACGCGGCGGCGGGGCGTGTCGTGCACGCGGCGGGGTCTGAGTGTTTTAATGTAAAAATGTTGGTACTTTCTCTCCACTTCGATCAGCTGTTTTATCAAAACAATCCGTTTTACCTGCAGCAGTAAAAACGCGGAAACAGCAACTCCGCTTCCTGTTTTCTCCGTTTTAACCACGCCCACCTCACATTAGTCAAAAGTATGGACACTTAACCCTTTAAATTCAGCCAAGGTTTTTTATTAAAATATATTTATTCCAACAAAATGATAATATGATAATCAATGAATGTTATATATATATATATATATATATGTATATATATATATATATATATATATATATATATATATATATATATATATATATACATATATATATATATATATATATATATATATATATATATATATATACATATATATATATATATATATATATACATATATATATATATATATATATACATATATATATATATATATATATATATATATATATATATATATATATATATATATATATATATATATATAATTTATCAGAGTGCCTAAATCCAGTTAAAAGCCATGTAGGACAAACATCTTCAGGGGTATTTTATAATTATTTATAAAATTAAAGAACTTAATGACTAAGAAGGTAACAGCCGAAACATAAGTAGCTAATAGCTCCAACATCAGCAGCAAAACCAGCCGCTAACAACTTTTCACCCAGTTTGTTGAATTATAAGCTGTAATCAGAAGAAACGCAGTCATTTCATTTTAATGATTAGTTTATACTCAGAGAATTAGTGAATTGATGCTTTGCTCTCAACATTGGCTGACGTCCCACCATCGGGATGATCCTGCTACAGAGTCCTAAACAATGTTCATGTCTTTCTTTTGAAGCGAAACGCCACCATACGCTGCTGGTTGTCATGACATACAAAGTTAAATAGTCTGGGGACTGCTTCTGAATCATTTAGCTTTGCAAGTTTTTAATGCTGTCTTACAATCTTGACTGTGTTAGATTAACCAGGCACTTACCTGTTTGCACATTTAAAGTCCCGCCCCAGTGAAAGTCATGTTTTCTGTGCTGTTTACATGTCTATTTAGCATTTTTCTGGCTCTAAAGGACTGATCTAGTGAAAAATGGGATCAAAACAGATTTTCTGAGTATTTCCGCGTTTAAATCCTTACGAACCAATGGCAGGCCACAAAAGGCGAGCTCAGACAGAACCTCACTAATACGTCATCAGCCCACACAGCGGCGCCACCAGCTCCCGCCCCTCCGCCCAATCACAGCCTGAGATGGCAGGTCAATGTGTGTGTGTGTGTGTGTGTGTGTGTAGTGGGTTGCAAAATGGCTTCACCAGCAAGTTAATTGTGAACCTTGGTGCAATGTCGTCCATCAAGTGGACATCTTGCATGTTTATGGTAAGTTTCTTTTTATTTTGGGTGCCGATAATTCAGTAGAGCGAGTCTGTTAGCGTTAGCTAACGCTACATTAGCTGTCTGTGGAGCAACACGCCAGAGCTGTATGCTATAGCAGCTCATGCTAACTTTAGCTGCATGGTGCTCAGGTTGCTCTCAAATAGAAACACACAGATTTAATGAGTCACTTTTCATCTGATTTTTATTGACAAACTAGAGTTTTGAGAACACAAACTGTCATATTATCCTCCGGGAGACGGGTAACCTGATCCGTTCAGTAGCGGCTGCTTATCTCCACATGGCTAATTTACAAAATAAACCAGCGTATGATCCCGCACTGTTTTACCGTAGACAAAGGCAAAGCTTTGGCAGCGTTGTCATCGTTTATTCCTCTAAAATCCAAACCAGGTGAGAGTTCGGGTGTAAAGGCAGCGCCTGGTCGCCTCATAATGCTTTCATGACGTAGCAGCAGATATATAATACTGTATTGTTGTTCTGGTATTGATCTCGAGCTGGGAAAATTGTAATATAAAGAGACAAACAAAACAACTTTGTTTATGTACAATTGGGTTACTTCGGAGATTTAGTCTTTTTTATTTTTTGGACAATTATTTCATGTAAATATTGTTAAAATACGTCTTCTTCGGTTGTGTCTGGCTTTGGAACAGCTGACGATCTGAGAGGAACACCAGTACAGGAGGGAAACACTCATCCAGCCATCAAATGGTACATTAAAGACGGATAAAAATCATTGGTGTTTTTTCAGCACATACATGATAATGAATATCTTTTCTGTCCAGCCGACTAGAAGCAGAGAACCTGATGCTCCAGATCCCAGACCTGCTGCAGTTTCAGCTATATATATACATATATTATTGCGGCTTCCAAACCACCTTTGCCGCTGAGAGTTTGGGTCGGATCCTCTGGTTCACTTATGTGTGACGCGCTAGGAAGTTCTCTGACACATACGCTGAGATCCAGGAATGCGTTTTGCCTACTGTTTCCTAGTTATCACAGCGCAACCAAGACGGAATGAATGGATTGTTTTAACCAGGGAGATAACAGACAGAAATGATGTATGAATGTGTGGATAGCGGTCAACAAAATTATGTCGACTACCTTGCTCTCTCATCTGTTTCCCAGGTAAGTATGCGCCTTTATACACCTCTGTGCATGCACACGCCCAATCACACACAAACCACCACCTCTGCCACACACACCCCACACACACACTAACGCAGCAGGGTACTCCATCCTGTCCTGCAGGTTTTCCATGTGTCTCTGCTGCAACACATCTGATTTAAATCTATGTGTACTTAGCAGACGTGCAGAGCTTGTCTGAGTCTAAGTGCGTTGCAGCAGGGACACTTGGAAAACCGGCCGTCGAGGACCAGGACTGAGGATCTCTACCGACGGTGCATGCCTCATCTTGTTGGTTTGCGAGTGCCGTAGAAGAGCTGCGTGATGTTTGATGGGAAGGGTTAGGGTTGTATTTTTTGATGGAGAAGTGGAGGTTCGGATTCCTCCTCATGAGAGTGATGAAGGCAGACGCTTTTGTGTCACACTTGTGAAACTTGTTTGTTCTGCTGGATCCTGACAAACTCATAGCTGGAATTACTTATGGACTCATTAGCTTCCCTGCCAACGGATCATCATAAACACTAATCGATAATTCGTTAGCTTCCTCCCTAGCAGGTCATCCTTAATGCTAACTGATCATTTGTTAGCTTCTTCGCTGATGGATCATTGTTAACAGTAACGGATCATTCTTCAGCTTCGCCGCTAACGGATTAGCATCCTTCTGACTTCCTACATCAGCTGGAAGAAATTTCCATATCAGCAGATTCGGTCTACCTTCAGAGGAAGAGGATGCTGCCGTTATCGCTGTGAGCAAACGGCGCTTTAGGAAATGAAACGGCACCTCTGATGAATCTGCGCTCACGTCCAAACGGCTCATTTTGGCGACTTTGGCCTGCTATTATAGCTGCCATCTTCAGATGAATAACCTCCGCTCCGGACCAGTGTGGCGATTCAGCCGCGGGTTAATTAAACATTTACATACAGATGCTCGGGCATGTGATGTAGCAGGAGATAATTTATACCATCAGCATGCACTTTAATCAGAGGCTGCAGGAGGCCAAGCGTTAGCGTGCTCCATGCTAATTGGCACCATGCTGGCTCCTGTTTTGGAGCTCTGAACTCACCTCCACGGTTTCCTCGCTAATTTCCTTCCTCTTCACTCTGACAGGATCATCCTCTTCCCCCACATGGCCCCTGAATGAACCAAAACATGCTATTTTATACATTAAGTGTCCTTAATTTGTTCATTACATCCGGGTAGACGCGTCATGTATCAGCAGATCTGCAGAGGAGCTCTGTAACCAGGTTTCTAAGGGATTTATTTATGGATGTTGCCGCAATTAAAGCAACTTCTGAAGGCATTTTGTGCAGGTTTGCTGAGTTATTGATGGTAACTGATGTAAAGAGATGCATTAAACGACCCCTCACTGATTTAATGATTAAAACTCTTCACTTACTTGAATTGCTTCCTTTTAATTGTAACTCTTGAGTTCTTAATAAACCTCTAAATGGAGAAATAATTGAGTTGACAGGGTGATTCCACTCATTTCTCCGTGTTTCATTTTGTTTAATTCACTTTATATTTAAATCTCAACTAGAACATACAGCAACTTGTCTGCAACGCATCCTCCATTCTCCAACTGTTTGTTTCATACTCGCTAGATGGTTCAGATTCAGACTGAAATTTTCGTTCCTGAGAATGCTAAAGCTAAAGCTAATGCAAAGACACAAGCCTTTACGACCACAGTGTAGCATCTTCTGATGGCTACGCTGCTGATGGCTACCTTCATCAAGGTAAACATGATGAAGAGAATGGTACTAGAAGTGGCTGAAGGTTTGCTTGTGTTTGTATTTACATGAAATGTTGCAAAGCTGCAGGTGGAAAATCATTCTCATCACATTCTGCAGATCCACATCAGGACCAGACGCACTTCAGACGTGATCTCATCGTCTACCCGCTGCCTCCTGATCCAGCAAATGAAAATCAATCTGCTGGATCTGGACGAGCTGAGGTGACGTTTGCTGGGGAGATAATAAGTCCTCCTGTGGGATTAATCTGAGCCTGCCAGCCTTCCGAGGAAGAAAGCGACAGTGCTCCAGCACTTCATGGTAATGATGTTGCTCCTGGACGCAGAGAAAGCGAACATCTCCGATTGTTCCGCTTGTGGAGACGTCTGCTGAATTACTCGCCGACTCCTCGGAGACGACCTGAGGGGATTAAAGGAGCTCAGCAGAGTTGTGGACTCTCAGCAGGACAGATGATGGAAACAGGAATGTAGAAACACTCAGTCTGAGCTGAAACTATTTATCATCCACAATTATCTGTTCACACATCCAGTCTCCTTGAAGTTCCAATCATTTTTACTATTTCTGCACCACCTGAGCAGCGTAGATCCCTTTACTCCCATTCAGCATCCAGACATGATGTTTCCGTCCAGACGGGACGTTTCCACGCAGACGGGACGTTTCCACGCAGACGGGACGTTTCCACGCAGACGGGACGTTTCCACGCAGACGAGACGTTTCCACGCAGACGGGACGTTTCCACGCAGACGAGACGTTTCCACGCAGACGGGACGTTTCCACGCAGACGGGACGTTTCCACGCAGACGGGACGTTTCCATCCAGACATGATGTTTCCGTCCAGACGGGACGTTTCCACGCAGACGGGACGTTTCCACGGAGACGAGATGTTTCCATCCAGACGGGACGTTTCCACCCAGACGGGACGTTTCCACGCAGACGGGACGTTTCCACCCAGACGGGACGTTTCCACCCAGACGGGACGTTTCCACCCAGACGGGACGTTTCCATGCAGACGGGACGTTTCCACGCAGACGGGACGTTTCCACCCAGACGGGACGTTTCCATGCAGACGGGACGTTTCCACGCAGACGGGACGTTTCCATGCAGACGGGACGTTTCCACCCAGACGGGACGTTTCCACGCAGACGGGACGTTTCCACCCAGACGGGACGTTTCCATGCAGACGGGACGTTTCCACGCAGACGGGACGTTTCCATCCAGACGGGACGTTTCCATGCAGACGGGACGTTTCCACGCAGACGGGACGTTTCCACGCAGACGGGACGTTTCCACGCAGACGGGACGTTTCCATCCAGACGGGACGTTTCCACCCAGACGGGACGCTTCCACACAGACGGGACGCTTCCACGCAGACGGGACGTTTCCATCCAGACGGGACGTTTCCACCCAGACGGGACGTTTCCACGCAGACGGGACGTTTCCACGCAGACGAGACGTTTCCACGCAGACGAGACGTTTCCACGCAGACGGGACGTTTCCACGCAGACGGGACGTTTCCACGCAGACGGGACGTTTCCACGCAGACGGGACGTTTCCATCCAGACGGGACGCTTCCACGCAGACGGGACGCTTCCACGCAGACGGGACGCTTCCACACAGACGGGACGTTTCCACGCAGACGGGACGTTTCCACGCAGACGGGACGTTTCCATCCAGACGGGACGCTTCCACGCAGACGGGACGCTTCCACGCAGACGGGACGTTTCCACGCAGACGGGACGTTTCCACCCAGACGGGACGTTTCCACGCAGACGGGACGTTTCCATCCAGACGGGACGCTTCCACGCAGACGGGACGCTTCCACGCAGACGGGACGTTTCCACGCAGACGGGACGTTTCCACCCAGACGGGACGTTTCCACGCAGACGGGACGTTTCCACGCAGACGGGACGTTTCCACGCAGACGGGACGTTTCCACGCAGACGGGACGTTTCCACGCAGACGGGACGCTTCCACGCAGACGGGACGCTTCCACGCAGACGGGACGTTTCCACGCAGACGGGACGTTTCCACCCAGACGGGACGTTTCCACCCAGACGGGACGTTTCCATCCAGACGGGACGTTTCCACGCAGACGGGACGTTTCCACGCAGACGAGACGTTTCCACGCAGACGAGACGTTTCCACGCAGACGGGACGTTTCCACGCAGACGGGACGTTTCCATCCAGACGGGACGCTTCCACGCAGACGGGACGCTTCCACGCAGACGGGACGCTTCCACGCAGACGGGACGTTTCCACGCAGACGGGACGTTTCCACCCAGACGGGACGTTTCCACCCAGACGGGACGTTTCCATCCAGACGGGACGTTTCCACGCAGACGGGACGTTTCCACGCAGACGAGACGTTTCCACGCAGACGAGACGTTTCCACGCAGACGGGACGTTTCCACGCAGACGGGACGTTTCCATCCAGACGGGACGCTTCCACGCAGACGGGACGTTTCCATCCAGACGGGACGCTTCCACGCAGACGGGACGCTTCCACGCAGACGGGACGTTTCCACGCAGACGGGACGTTTCCACGCAGACGGGACGTTTCCACGCAGACGGGACGTTTCCACGCAGACGGGACGTTTCCATCCAGACGGGACGTTTCCACGCAGACGGGACGTTTCCATCCAGACGGGACGCTTCCACGCAGACGGGACGCTTCCACGCAGACGGGACGCTTCCACGCAGACGGGACGTTTCCACGCAGACGGGACGTTTCCATCCAGACGGGACGCTTCCACGCAGACGGGACGCTTCCACGCAGACGGGACGTTTCCACGCAGACGGGACGTTTCCACGCAGACGGGACGTTTCCACGCAGACGGGACGTTTCCATCCAGACGGGACGCTTCCACGCAGACGGGACGCTTCCACGCAGACGGGACGTTTCCACGCAGACGGGACGTTTCCACCCAGACGGGACGTTTCCACGCAGACGGGACGTTTCCACGCAGACGGGACGTTTCCATCCAGACGGGACGTTTCCACCCAGACGGGACGTTTCCACCCAGACGGGACGTTTCCACGCAGACGGGACGTTTCCACGCAGACGGGACGTTTCCGAAATAACACACAGATCAGCAATGACCAAGCCTTTTCTTATCTGCACATCATTCTCTCACGTCTGTAACACACACACACACACACACACACACACACACACACACACACACTGTTTACATATTTACTCTTTTTCCTCATTTATGCAACTATCTTGCCGCCATCCTCATAAAAGCAGCTCCAGCTGGATGATTGCGTGGACCACTTTGTTTCAGTAACTTTAGATTTACATGTGGAGTTCTCCGAAGCTCCATGTTGGGACCCCTGTTGTTCAGCATCGACTTGCCCCAACACAGCTGCATCAGAAATCAGCCACAGAGGACCCTGCTGATGGTTTACAGAATCACAGAATGGTTCAGTCCCACAATCCATCTCCAACTGTGTTTCCATTACACCTAGAGTTGCACAAAAACTAAATATCACAATGAAAAAAACTAATGTAAACACCTACCTTTCGAAAGAACTCTCAAATATTGCTTAAAAGGTTTTACGCTCCAGTTTAAGTGGAAACCTATTTATGCATTTAAGTGTCCCTGGACGTGACGTGGGGGAAACAGCCACAAAGCGCAGTTGTATCTTGTTGAGACTCACAAATATTGCTTTGTCTGTGAAAACTGGTTATGAAAACGCAGCTTGTGATAAGTTCTGGGTCAGTGTCTGGTTGAGTTCTTCTATGCGAGCCTCCTGATAACCACGGAAGGAGGAAAGGAGGAGGTTTGATCTGCGCCACCGGCAGCCATGTTTGTACTGGTGTTTGAACATGTCAAACTCTCACCACTAATAGTTGCTTAAGGAGCTGGAACTTTCTGCAAATGTTGGTTCCAGTACCAAACCCTCCTCTTCCTCCCATCATCTTCATCTTTTTGCTCCTGAAAGTGTCTGATGAATTTTTGATTTTTCCCCTCCTCAGCGCCGACTCTCAGCAGAAAGATTCTTCCAGTAATTCAAAGCGAAGGCTTTGAGAGGAAGAATGAAAAAGAATAATGTAGCAGCACTTCATGTTCGCTGGGAAAAAAAAGTCAAGTGTTGCTCTTTTTCATTCTTTTTTGATTAGTTCGGTTTCTCTTCTCCCTGTCTGGCTTTTTGTTCTTGACCCAGGAATCCCGGAGCGGCTCCCGGTGCTCACTCTGTGGTGGAGTTGGAATAATAATGTGCAGAGGAAGATGAATGGGAACAAGCACCGGCCTCGGGGCACCGTGCACCGCTCTCTTTGGGTCAATGCCGTTCCTTCTCACATGGCAATGCCGCCACTCAACTGGAGCTGCCAGTTGATTAATACCAATTAGACGGGCTGTCACTTTCCAGCAGAGATGGGGGGGTCTTCGCGTTTGACAGGAAAAAGGAGTTCTCCACGTCAACCTGTCTTAGTTTTAGAATGAAAGAACACTGCAGCTGTAAACCCACATCAGCTCAACTTCACCTGAACATGGGTCCCATATTAGTAGCAAACGCTAAGACCACAGGCGCTGCTGTGTTCAACAAAGACTGGAACAGGAAGTGACATCAGTGGAAAATGCAGACGGGGATGAAGAAACATGTTTCTCTTAACGAAGAGCGAAACAATGTGACATCACAGGAAAAGGCCCTAGTGTCCCTAGGACTACTTTGCACATCCCTAGGACTACTCTACTCGTCCCAAGAACTATTTTACTAGTCCCCTCTGATTACTTGTCTCTAGGAGTACTTTACTCTTCCCTAGGACGTCTTTATTTTTCTTTACTCGCTCCAACTGTACTCATTCCTAAGATTACTCTAGTCGTTTCTGAAATTACTTTACTCATCCCAAGAACCACTTTACTCATCCCTCAGACTACTTTACACCTCCCTAAGACAACTTTATTTCTCCCTCAAACTACTTTTTACTAGTCCAGAGGGCTACATTTACTCGTCCCTACTTTACTCATTTCAAAGATTACTCATTCCTGAAATTACTTTACTCATCCAAACAACTACTTTACTCTCCCTAAGACTACTTTACTCACTCCTAGGACTACTTTACACTTTCTGGAACTACTTTACTCATTTTTAGGACTACTTCACTTGTCCTTATGACTACTTTACACATTTCAAAGACTACTTTAGTCATTTCTAGGACTACTTTATTCGTTCCTGGAACTACTTTACTCATTCTTAGGACTAGTTTACTAGTCCCTACACTCTCAAAAATAGAGGTACAAGATGAGGACATTTCTGTACCTATAGGTACATTTTAAAGAAATGTTCTCTCAAAAGTACAATACTGGTCTTTAAGAGACCAGAAGCACCTTCAGAGGATGAAAAAGGGTTCAAAGTGACATAAAGTACAAATTTGTACCATTTTGACCATAAGGGTACCTGCAGCATTGAAAAATGTTAATGGCTGTAATGTTACAAACTAGAGCAGAGTTGAGTGATGACAGTAGAACTACTTAACAGTCATTTACTACACCAGACAATGAAGGTCAGATGCTGCAAACTAAGTGTACGGCTGGTCAATATTTTGAGTTTTTGAAGATTATTTCTAGATGAAAGATAAGATAAGATAACTAAGTTGCATGGACCAGGCCTAATGCTGTGGAAAACATAAAAAACATAACTTGATAAGGTGAGGTTGAACTTGATAAGGTACAAAAATAGACCAGAACTGAAGGGTACAGAAATGTCTCTCTAAAGAGTACACCCCCAGCGACAAGCATTTGTACCTTTTTAGGTACAAGCTGGTACCTCTATTTTTGAGTGTGTAGGACAACTTTACTCATCCCTAGGACTACTTTAGTTGTTCCTAGGACTACTTTACTCGTTCCTTAGAAGACTTTTCATGTTCCTATCCATACTTTACTAGTCTCTAGGACTACTTTACTTGTGCTTAGGACTACTTTACTTCTCCTTAGGACTACTTTACTTCTCCTTAGGACTACTTTACTTGTGCTTAGGACTACTTTACTTGTGCTTAGGACTACTTTACTTGTGCTTAGGACTACTTTACTTCTCCTTAGGACTACTTTACTTGTGCTTAGGACTACTTTACTTCTCCTTAGGACTACTTTACTTGTGCTTAGGACTACTTTACTTGTGCTTAGGACTACTTTACTTGTGCTTAGGACTACTTTACTTGTGCTTAGGACTACTTTACTTCTCCTTAGGACTACTTTACTTGTGCTTAGGACTACTTTACTTCTCCTTAGGACTACTTTACTTGTGCTTAGGACTACTTTACTTCTCCTTAGGACTACTTTACTTGTGCTTAGGACTACTTTACTTCTCCTTAGGACTACTTTACTTCTCCTTAGGACTACTTTACTTGTGCTTAGGACTACTTTACTTGTGCTTAGGACTACTTTACTTCTCCTTAGGACTACTTTACTTCTCCTTAGGACTACTTTACTTGTGCTTAGGACTACTTTACTTCTCCTTAGGACTACTTTACTTCTCCTTAGGACTACTTTACTTCTCCTTAGGACTACTTTACTTGTGCTTAGGACTACTTTACTTGTGCTTAGGACTACTTTACTTCTCCTTAGGACTACTTTACTTGTGCTTAGGACTACTTTATACATTCCTTGAACAACTTCACTCATTCTTAGGACTACTTTACTTGTTCCTAGGACTAATTTACTTCTCCTTAGGACTACTTTACTTGTGCTTAGGACTACTTTACTTGTGCTTAGGACTACTTTACTTCTCCTTAGGACTACTTTACTTGTGCTTAGGACTACTTTACTTGTGCTTAGGACTACTTTACTTCTCCTTAGGACTACTTTACTTGTGCTTAGGACTACTTTACTTCTCCTTAGGACTACTTTACTTGTGCTTAGGACTACTTTACTTCTCCTTAGGACTACTTTACTTGTGCTTAGGACTACTTTACTTCTCCTTAGGACTACTTTACTTGTGCTTAGGACTACTTTATACATTCCTTGAACAACTTCACTCATTCTTAGGACTACTTTACTTGTTCCTAGGACTAATTTACTTGTCCTTAGGAGAACTTTACTTGTTTCTAGCATTTCTTTACTCATTCTTTGGACTACTTCACTCATTACTAGGACAACTTTACTCCTCTATGGGACAATTATATTAATTTTTAAGACTACTTTATCCAATCCTAGGACTATTTTACTCATTTCTAGGACTTTTTGTGCATAGGGCATATTTGCCCGTTCCTACAACTATTTTACTAATTCCTAGGACTAATTTAATTTGTCTCTAAGACAACTTTTTTTTTCTTCCCTAGGATTCAGATTTACACAACCATGGAGATTTTTTCTTCACTTCTGAGCTGTAAGCCTGTTGTTGCTAGTCAGTTTATTGAATTATATTTAGTCATATTTAACTTTCTTTCCGCCAGTCAAAATCCTCAGATTTTAATGATGTAAGTGGATAAGCGTCTGAAAGCTCCTCCGCACAGCGATCAAACCTGAGTTATTTGTGGAAAGTTTCCTGAAATCAGCTGAGACGCTGTATCAGAGTGGATGTGCTGTTTATTTGTTGTGTTGTTTGTGTGATGAACTGACGGCCTGCGGCTTAGCTTTAACATTTCTTCTTGTTTTTCAGTTTCCCCAGGCTGTAAACAGCTCTCACTCTTCAGATTACAGCTCATACATATTCAGCTGCTTCCTCCGTGTTTGCATTTTAACGACGTCGACATGGCAAATATTGAAAGCTGCAGATGCACACAGGTGTTGATGAGGAAAATGTTAAAACATTCAGTTGTCAGGAGCTTTGAGAGCAATGTCATGTAAACAGATCCAAGTCTCTGAACCTTATTAACCCATCAGGACCTTCCAGTACCGGGCCTTCCTCTCCATCGGGACCTTCCAGTACCGGGCCTTCCTCTCCATCGGGACCTTCCAGTACCGGGTCGTCCTCTCCATCGGGACCTTCCAGTACCGGGCCTTCCTCTCCATCAGGACCTTCCAGTACCGGGCCTTCCTCTCCATCAGGACCTTCCAGTACCGGGCCGTCCTCTCCATCGGGACCTTCCAGTACCGGGTCGTCCTCTCCATGTAAACAGATCCAAGTCTCTGAACCTTATTAACCCATCAGGACCTTCCAGTACCGGGCCTTCCTCTCCATCGGGACCTTCCAGTACCGGGCCTTCCTCTCCATGTAAACAGATCCAAGTCTCTGAACCTTATTAACCCATCAGGACCTTCCAGTACCGGGCCTTCCTCTCCATCGGGACCTTCCAGTACCGGGCCTTCCTCTCCATGTAAACAGATCCAAGTCTCTGAACCTTATTAACCCATCAGGACCTTCCAGTACCGGGCCTTCCTCTCCATCGGGACCTTCCAGTACCGGGCCTTCCTCTCCATCGGGACCTTCCAGTACCGGGCCTTCCTCTCCATCGGGACCTTCCAGTACCGGGCCGTCCTCTCCATCGGGACCTTCCAGTACCGGGCCTTCCTCTCCATCGGGACCTTCCAGTACCGGGCCTTCCTCTCCATCGGGACCTTCCAGTACCGGGCCTTCCTCTCCATCGGGACCTTCCAGTACCGGGCCTTCCTCTCCATCGGGACCTTCCAGTACCGGGTCGTCCTCTCCATCGGGACCTTCCAGTACCGGGCCGTCCTCTCCATCGGGACCTTCCAGTACCGGGTCGTCCTCTCCATCGGAACCTTCCAGTACCGGGCCGTCCTCTCCATCGGGACCTTCCAGTACCGGGCCTTCCTCTCCATCGGGACCTTCCAGTACCGGGCCTTCCTCTCCATCGGGACCTTCCAGTACCGGGCCTTCCTCTCCATCGGGACCTTCCAGTACCGGGCCGTCCTCTCCATCGGGACCTTCCAGTACCGGGCCGTCCTCTCCATCGGGACCTTCCAGTACCGGGTCGTCCTCTCCATCGGGACCTTCCAGTACCGGGCCGTCCTCTCCATCGGGACCTTCCAGTACCGGGCCGTCCTCTCCATCGGGACCTTCCAGTACCGGGCCTTCCTCTCCATCGGGACCTTCCAGTACCGGGCCGTCCTCTCCATCGGGACCTTCCAGTACCGGGCCGTCCTCTCCATCGGGACCTTCCAGTACCGGGCCGTCCTCTCCATCGGGACCTTCCAGTACCGGGTCGTCCTCTCCATCGGGACCTTCCAGTACCGGGTCGTCCTCTCCATCGGGACCTTCCAGTACCGGGTCGTCCTCTCCATCGGGACCTTCCAGTACCGGGTCGTCCTCTCCATCAGGACCTTCCAGTACCGGGCCTTCCTCTCCATCAGGACCTTCCAGTACCGGGCCTTCCTCTCCATCAGGACCTTCCAGTACCGGGCCTTCCTCTCCATCAGGACCTTGCAGTACCGGGCCTTCCTCTCCATCAGGAACTTCCAGTACCGGGTCGTTCTCTCCATCAGGACCTTCCAGTACCGGGTCGTCCTCTCCATCAGGACCTTCCAGTACCGGGCCTTCCTCTCCATCAGGACCTTCCAGTACCGGGCCTTCCTCTCCATCAGGAACTTCCAGTACCGGGTCGTTCTCTCCATCAGGACCTTCCAGTACCGGGTCGTCCTCTCCATCAGGACCTTCCAGTACCGGGCCTTCCTCTCCATCAGGACCTTCCAGTACCGGGCCTTCCTCTCCATCAGGACCTTCCAGTACCGGGCCTTCCTCTCCATCAGGACCTTCCAGTACCGGGCCTTCCTCTCCATCAGGACCTTCCAGTACCGGGTCGTCCTCTCCATCAGGACCTTCCAGTACCGGGTCGTTCTCTCCATCAGGACCTTCCAGTACCGGGCCTTCCTCTCCATCGGGACCTTCCAGTACCGGGTCGTCCTCTCCATCGGGACCTTCCAGTACCGGGCCTTCCTCTCCATCGGGATCTTCCAGTACCGGGCCTTCCTCTCCATCGGGACCTTCCAGTACCGGGTCGTTCTCTCCATCAGGACCTTCCAGTACCGGGCCGTCCTCTCCATCAGGACCTTCCAGTACCGGGCCTTCCTCTCCATCAGGACCTTCCAGTACCGGGCCTTCCTCTCCATCAGGACCTTCCAGTACCGGGCCTTCCTCTCCATCAGGACCTTCCAGTACCGGGTCGTCCTCTCCATCAGGACCTTCCAGTACCGGGTCGTCCTCTCCATCAGGACCTTCCAGTACCGGGCCTTCCTCTCCATCAGGACCTTCCAGTACCGGGTCGTCCTCTCCATCAGGACCTTCCAGTACCGGGCCTTCCTCTCCATCAGGACCTTCCAGTACCGGGTCGTCCTCTCCATCAGGACCTTCCAGTACCGGGCCGTCCTCTCCATCAGGACCTTCCAGTACCGGGCCTTCCTCTCCATCAGGACCTTCCAGTACCGGGCCTTCCTCTCCATCAGGACCTTCCAGTACCGGGCCGTCCTCTCCATCAGGACCTTCCAGTACCGGGCCTTCCTCTCCATCAGGACCTTCCAGTACCGGGCCTTCCTCTCCATCAGGACCTTCCAGTACCGGGCCTTCCTCTCCATCAGGACCTTCCAGTACCGGGCCTTCCTCTCCATCAGGACCTTCCAGTACCGGGTCGTTCTCTCCATCAGGACCTTCCAGTACCGGGTCTTCCTCTCAGAACCTTCCAGTACCGACTTGTCCTCATTTTTTCTTTTCTTTATGCACACTGACGGCTCCATCCTGCCACGCTGTGCACACCGAGGCCTGTACTGTGCACAGAGTCCACGGCTAAACACATATTAGCATTATAGAGCAAAGGAAGACATCATTGTGCATCTGATGCGACGGGATGGGCGGCTCGCTGCAATCAGTCATCCGGCGGGGGACAAACACAATTACAGAGAAACTCCTGACCTCTGCATCTCGCCTCCATCTAAATGTTTGATGTCTCATTGAATTAGTATCACAGTGTGAAAGACAAAGCTAATGGAAATGAGCCAGAGACGGGCCGTACTGCTGATTGGGCCTCATATAATTAGAATAATATCACGTCCGGCGTTAATAACAAGGAAAAGAAATAAATAACGGGGACATCAGCTAATAGCTGCTGCATTAAACTGGCTGCGTTTAAATGTGCCGAGGCTAGCGCTTCTTCCTGTTTACTCATGGGCCGCTGATCGTCTGAATATTGATGTGGCGGAGCGATCGGCAGTGAAGGATCCTCTGAGGAGGAGGAGGGGGAACTCTCTCCTCCTGATTATTCATCTTGATAAATACATAAGGACGGAGTAAATTATGGCTGTTTTTCAGGTGGTGCTGCTTCACACTGCTGTGAATTAGCTGAGCTGATGGATGGGAGACGCCGCCTGGCTGCTCCTCAGCACAATCTTCAGCTTTCCGTCTCCACAAATATTCATTTAGCCGCTGACAAGATGGAAGATGTGGTTTTGTTTTTTGCTGCTTTAATTGTTTCTCCTTCTGAGGAAATTATTATTTGGTCATTTTTGGGAAACGATCGGGAAATTGCAGCAACTTCTTCAGGAACATATTGGGTTTGGTTGCTCCCAAGTCCCGTTCCATCCCGACCTTCCCAGAGGGAACATTAACTCTTAAAGACGTGTTTCGGGTAAATGTTTTAGCTCAGTAAGAAAAATCAGCGGGGTTTTACTGTCAAGCCAAACCTGCAGACTGGTGGACGGGGTCAGAACCCCAACACAGGAACTGGCATGTGGTCTGCTTATACGGGACAAGAACTAGAACCGTATGTCCCTGCACATCCTTAAGAACTGGACCAGAGGTGTCCCAGACTCCGAGCCCCTCAAAGACAATCAGGCAGGAGATACGTCTCACATAAATTATGATATTACATTTTTCCTAAAACTTTAAAACAACAATAAGCAGGACAAAAGAAAAACTCTTCATGTGTCAGAGGTCAGAACCCTGGAACTCCGGCAGCAAACATGTTCCTCAGACAGCTTTCCTGATTCCCACAACCTCTCTACCTACTGCAGGGACCACTTTAGGGATCCTAGGATTGCTTTACTATGTCACCCTTTCCTTTCAGAAGCCCACCGATGTCGTTTGTTCTGGGAACATTTTAACACCACAAGTGTGCTGTTCCTAGTTTGCTCTGCAGTGATGAGGAGAAGCTGAAGGAGGAAGAGGAGGAGGAGGAATACTGATAATAGTATTTAATTTATCACTGAAACTGGAGGTCGACCTCTGGATGTCCCGCTCCCTCCATCACCTCCATCTTCTCCTCAGCTGCTCCCTTTAATTGTCGCAGACCAGAGAAAATGGAAATCAACTGACCTCATAATAAATGGAGGCCATTATTCTGCTTAAGCATACACCGTATCGATCCCCAGACGGCTGAAGCTGCAGCAGAGGAAATGTTGATTTGGGGGTAACGGAGATAAAACATGTTGCCTCCAGTTAGCAGCTTGTTACAGCTAGTTAGCAGCGTGTAGCAGCCAGTTAGCAGCTTGTTACAGCTGGTTAGCAGCTTGTTACAGCCAGTTAACAGCTTGTTACAAACGGATAGCAGCTTGTTACAGCCAGTTAGCAGCTTGTTACAGCCAGTTAACAGCTTGTTACAAACGGATAGCAGCTTGTTACAGCCAGTTAGCAGCTTGTTACAGCTGGTTAGATGCTTATTACAGCTGGTTAGCAGCTTGTTACAGCCAGTTAGCAGCTTGTTACAGCTAGTTAACAGCTAGTTATAGCTAGTTAGCAGCTTCTTTCAGCTTGTTTGAGCTTGTTAGTAGCTTGTTAGTACAGCCAGTTAGCAGCTAGTTACAGCTAGTTAGCAGCTGGTTATAGCTAGTTGGCAACTTGTTACAGCCAGTTAGCAGCTTGTTACAGCCGGTTAGCAGCTTGTTACAGCTAATTAGCAGCTTTTTACAGCCAGTTAGCACCTAGTTATAGCTAGTTAGCGGCTTCTTTCAGCTTATTACAGCTAGTTAGCAGCTTGTTACAGCTAGTTAACAGCTGGTTACAACCAGTTAGCAGCTTTTTACAGCTAGTTATAGCTAGTTAGCAGCTTGTTACAGCCAGTTAGCAGCTTATTACAGCTAGTTATCAGATTGTTACAGTTAGTTATCAGCTTGTTACAGCCAGTTAGCAGCTGGTTACAACCAGTTAGCAGCTTTTTACAGCTAGTTATAGCTAGTTAGCAGCTTGTTACAGCCAGTTAGCAGCTTGTTACAGCTAGTTATCAGATTGTTACAGCTAGTTATCAGCTTGTTACAGCCAGTTAGCAGCTATTTATAGCTAGTTATAGCCTGTTAGCAGCTTGTGACAGCCAGTTAGCAGCTTGTTAGAGCTAGTTAGCAGCCTGTTACCGCTACTAACTGCTGTCTGAAATTACTTTACTTTAGGTTAATCTCCACAACTGAGAGAACAGTGTGCAGAATCCCGGTCTTTACTGCAAGCTGAGCCGTATGAGATGACAACATGCATGTTGGAAGTCCAATTAAATTCACCTGGGACTCAGAAGAACATGGAAAACAATCTCCGCCTACAGAAGACCACATTACTTTCAGTGTAAACTTTTCTCTTTGTTTTTTTTTGTTTTTTTTTTACTAAATTCGGACGCAGATGCTCGGTAGAGTCTTTCAGCTGAGTTTCTCCCAGTCGTGTTGCTTCGTTACATGTTAGCATTGATGCTCTGCTACATGTTAGCATTACTACTTCCTGCCGGCATCTTCTGGAATTGAGGATCACATGTTGAACCCCTTCCAGAATAGTTGGCATTGACGCCTGGTTCTCCCTCAGAGTGACGATGAAGATGAGATTCTACCTGCGATCAGACGGTTCCCGCTTGATGCTCCAAAGCTGGTGAGTCAGGACGGATTGGTGGATGAACGTCTTCACTCAGGACGACATAATGAAAACCGGGCGAGTCTGCGTGTGCTAAAGAGTTCATTATACCCCGTCATCAATCCTTCCTCTTTCTGAAGCATTACATTCATCAGGAAAATTAAAAAAGTGTCATGTCTGCTGTGATTTGTATTCTTCCATCAAAAACACACCGTCAAGCTGCTTCCATTTGCATATTCTCTGGATGTTGTAATAACTCATTGAGTCTGGAATCAGCCAGAACAAGATGGACCTCAGCAGGAGGAACGAGAGCTAAAACCACATCAGGTCTGGTCTAAACTGGAACACTTCAGTCCTCTTCATGATGAACCGAAGGTTGATGAAGATGATGGAAAATCTGCTTTTGGTCTGAACAACAACTTCGTCACACTTCAGCTTTTAGATATGTTTTTTTACAATAAAACCCAAAATAAATGTTCAGTTCACAACTTTCATATTTTACATTTTAAATTGTTTTTGTTGCAAACCGGCAGTCGAAACTATTCACAGTAAGAGGATGGTGCTAAATGACAGACATTTGTACAGTTTGAAACACCGGTTACTCTTCTTTTTCAGGCAGACGTCAACCATCCATCAGGTGACAGAATAACCTGAGGATAGTCCCACCAGGACAGTCTGGGGGGCTCAGTGGGCTGAGCAGCGATTTTCTCAAAGTGTTGCATCTTTGGTTTGGTTTAATTGAAGCAAACTAAACCTCCTGGACGGCATGACGAAGTAACAGCAGCTGCCCGCTTTGGCGCAAAACTCCTAAAAACAGTTTTGCAGGTAAAAAGCATCAAACATCTTGCAGGCGGGTCACAGTTTTTTTTTTTGTTTTTTTCTTTTTTTAATTTCTCCTTCGTTTTCTTCTTTTTTTGTGGACATAATGATTCTCTTTAAAATGATCGCTCTGCAGGAGTTGATCCTGTGCATGTTGCGAGGAAACCCCCTCTCAGCAGAAAGAGACGTTTCTGCTGCTGGTTCTGTGATTCAGATGGAGAACACAGCTAGAACCAGGACCCTGGATAATCCATCACATGAATAAAGCCCCCAAGCAGCAAAGCTACAGACAACTGGAAGGTGCTCTGCCGGCCCGTCTGATTTCAAAATAAAAAAAAAAGAAGAAGCAAATTACTAAACTCAGATCGGCCGTATTTACTGCACTGTCGTTGCTTCCTTTCTTATTGCAAATGGCAAAACAACGTGAATCCTGCTAGATATAAGAACAAAGACAATAAAGTAATTAATGGACGGGGGTTATGCATATGCAGGATGTGTCCAGATATCGAAACAAGATAAACAGATCAGGTTGATTGTTGTGATGGATCTGGGTGGGTTCTGGTGGGTAAAAGTGGACCCGTGCAGGATTCTGGTCTTGGTTTTCTGAACACATGCTGTCAGCTTAGTTTTTCCTCCTAAACAATCCACTGCATCACTTCCTTCGTCTTCAGGCTTTAAGTCATTTAGCAAATGTCACGTCCTGGTTGGCTTTCAAGCGGACCAGAGTTTGTTTCTCTGAATCTAAGGTAATGTCCACGTCAGCCTTTCTGCTCCGAATCTGAATCCGTTTGCTCGGAAAGTCGCTTCATTTGGGAAAATGTGAACGCACCAAATGAATTCTGATTCGGACCAAAGTAGTAGACTCGGCCCGCCTACAAACGCAGGTCTTGGTCCGTTTCAAGTAGACCAAATACAGGAGGCGGACTACAAAAGTCCCTTCCTGCATGTGGCGTAGCGTTGCATTGTGGGTAAATCCATAGCGATGGCACAATAAAAACCCAAAACAGCCATAGTTTGGTCTCCATGTTTAACTGGCAGGTGGAGGAAACAGAGTTTTCTTCTTCACGCCGGTCTGGTCCTCTCTTCTGATAAATACTAGCGCAGCGCCACCTCTGGTGGGAACGGGGAGATATTATTCTAATGGTTTGACTGGTTTCACCAAAGCGTAGCGTGAACACGGTCTCGGTCCACATGGATACACCCCCCTTACAACTGGACCGAGTCCCCAATTGGACAGAGTCTAGCGGACTATCCTAATGGAGATGTACATTAAACCAGATGACTGGACCCACTTTGTATCCCTAGACCTGAACAAGAACTATCAGAGAAGCATGGTTAAAGATAGTGTTCTTCTGTCACAGACAAAGCAGGTTTTCCAGATCAGTAGTTGCCAGTCTGGGTTCCTACACCCCAAAGAGAACAGGAGTCCCCGAGGCTTCGACTATTCAGAGCCATTGTGGTTTAAATAAAGACCAGTTGGGGTGAATTCACTTCAGTTTTTCATCAAGTTGGTATTTATTCACATGCAACCTGAGCAGGGCTGCTTCACGTTTTCCAGGTATTTCAGAAACAGTCCTGATATCTGACATTTCCCCATAGGATAGCCAGGCCACTTGGGACATGTTGGATCCTCTGGAACATCTTTGATACTAAATCCCTGCTGCCATGGGGGTCTGTGGGGTCTCTGGTCACCTGGGGCTGGGTGGTGGAGTTATTATGTTGATGATAGATGAGCGGAGTCAAGATGGAGGACATGGCTGACTGAGTCCATTTACATGATGGCATTGTTAGAGAAATCTCTGAGCTGGTCCTGTTGGAGAGAAGCTAAGGTTGGTGGAACTGAAACTGTTTGGATAAAAGCACCGCTGGGAACCACAAGTAGCGCCGATGGACGGAATTTCCCACATCCGTAGTGAAAACCTGCACAGAACAGAGACCATGGTTAGATCCACTTCTCAGGCGTCTCAGAACACCAACGAAGAAGAAACATGAAACCCCATCAAGGACAGCGAGCTAAGAAATCCATCCATCCATCATCCATCCATCATCCATCATCTATCCATCCATCATCTATCCATCCAATTATTTGTCCATCATCCATCCCTCCATCATCCATCCCTCCATCATCCATCCATCCATCCATCATCCATCCCTCCATCATCCATCCATCCATCCATCATCCATCCCTCCATCATCCATCCCTCCATCATCCATCCCTCCATCATCCATCCATCATCCATCATCTATCCATCCATCATCTATCCATCCAATTATTTGTCCATCATCCATCCCTCCATCATCCATCCCTCCATCATCCATCCATCCATCATCCATCCCTCCATCATCCATCCCTCCATCATCCATCCATCCCTCCATCATCCATCCCTCCATCATCCATCCCTCCATCATCCATCCATCCTCCAGAGTCAGATTGGCGTTCGGCCGACTGGTTGTTTTGAAGAGCCAAACTGCAGCCTAAGGCGGGAACGGTGAAATGTTCTCCTTCTGTCTAATTTTAATGAAGCTGTGTCTCGATGGAAGTGAAGTCTTCCTCGGTGGAGACGATTTTACCTCCTTTGAAATCTCTTGTAAGTATATATTTAATTTATCTGCAGGCACTAGCAGACACTACAAGTAATTGGCTCGACGTTTCCTTGCCGACGCCATGTGACCGAGGGAAACTTGCTCTGTGAGTGTTCTGCACTTCTTACCTGAAAGTTTTTACTTGACGTCAGGCGCCGTTGGCTCAGCGAGTCGATTTATTTCCATCTAGAATGTAAATAAGTTTCAGCGAACAAGCAGGTTTGTATTCACTTCATAATCAAACTGCACTCTCTTTGCTTCCAAATATGTTCAATAACAGATTCCACAAAGGGAACATATGTTTGGCTGCTCGCCTCCTTCGCTTCATCTCTGTGTGTTCACGGGGAGAAAAGTGGTTTTCCGGCTCAGCCTTCCAGCCGGATCCTGCTCCGGCAGGGCGGAAAGGAGATCAAACATTTATGCTAATTACTGCAAAACTTCCCACAAAAGACGACAAGGGGCGCGTGATGCGGAGCTGTCAGCTGCGGCGGCGTCATGACGAGCGAGAATCAAAGGTGGAGGCTTTTCTAATGACGGGCTGGCATCAGGAGCGCGTCAGGGCCGATTAGCAGAGACGGGCGTCAACTTGGGCCTGCAGGCGAGCACCGCCACGATCCGACTCCTCAATCTCTGTCAGCGCCGTCGTCAAGACAGTGAGGCTGACATGAAAGCTGGGCGAGGCCTGCTAAATATTCCCCAAGAAGAAGAAAATGGGAGGAAGATGAATGGAGTGTGAATAAAAGTTTAAAAGTTGCAGACCTGGTTCAGAACCGGAGAGTTCTGCTGAACACTGCTGCAGATGAGTGTTTCAGCTTGTAACAATGATTTAACAAGGAAATATTTGTTGTTGAGTGTCAGTTTTTAGTGGCGTGTGTGTGTGTGTGTGTGTGTGTGTGTGTGTGTGTGTGTGTGTGTGTGTGTGTGTGTGATCTGTGATCTGTGTTTAACAGGAGGCGGTGCGCCGTAGCAGGGCTGTATCCCCACCGCTGGACCACCGCCAGCAGCCAAGCTTTGATCACAATGCCCTCCCTATTGCCCAGAGGGGGAAGCGGCTTGATCCTTCATTAGTGTTCGTTGTTCCAGATCATTGGGGGGGTGGGCTGGGGGGGTCTCCTGGTGGGCTGGGGGGGTCTCCTGGTGGGCTCATCACCATTCATGACTCAGAGGTTTGATTTCAGCTGAAAAGCCACTGATTGGTTTAAGTGGAGCCTGAAATGTGTTGCGCTGCATTGTTCATGACCAGAGTGGAGATGTTTCCACTGTCAGTGGCTCAGCAGGTCCACCAGGTCCATATGGTCCGGGTCAGTCCAGAGACCTCAGCAGGTCCACCAGGTCCACACAGTCCGGGTCAGTCCAGAGACCTCAGCAGGTCCACCAGGTCCACACAGTCCGGGTCAGTCCAGAGACCTCAGGAGGTCCACCAGGTCCACACAGTCCGGGTCAGTCCAGAGACCTCAGCAGGTCCACCAGGTCCATATGGTCCGGGTCAGTCCAGAGACCTCAGCAGGTCCACCAGGTCCATATGGTCCGGGTCAGTCCAGAGACCTCAGCAGGTCCACCAGGTCCATATGGTCCGGGTCAGTCCAGAAACCTCAGGAGGTCCACCAGGTCCACACAGTCCGGGTCAGTCCAGAGACCTCAGCAGGTCCACCAGGTCCATATGGTCCGGGTCAGTCCAGAGACCTCAGCAGGTCCACACGGTCTGGGTCAGTCCAGAGACCTCAGCAGGTCCACACGGTCTGGGTCAGTCCAGAAACCTCAGGAGGTCCACCAGGTCCACACAGTCCGGGTCAGTCCAGAGGCCTCAGGGGGTCTTTGTTGCAAAACAGCTGAGAGCGACATCATTATTAAAACCTAAGCTAACGGTCTCACACCCTGAAGGTCTCTTCATCTTCATCATTCTCCTCTTCATTTCAGGAAATACCCAGGAATCAAGCTGATGACTTAAACAACAGCATGATTCCCATCAACAGTGTCCAGAACAGTTCTCCTGCAAGGACTTTCCAAAGTTCTCATCCCGCACCACTTCAGTAATATGAAGGTCCGGTTTCTGGGGAGGACCCATCCCTCCACTGGGGCTGTCGTGTGAGCTGACCTCAGCCTTTTCTGGCTTCTTGAACCCATTTTTCCATGAATGAAGCCAATCGGCTCTGAAGCAGAGCTGGTGGACTCAGGGGTGGATTCTCCTATCTCTGGGGCTGAAGTCGCTGAGGTGGTCAAAAAGCTCCTTGGCGGCAAGGCCCCGGGGGTGGATGAGATCCGCCTGGAGTTCCTTAAGGCTCTGGATGCTGTGGGGCTGTCCTGGCTGACACGCCTCTGCAGCATCGCGTGGACATCGGGGGCAGTACCGCTGGACTGGCAGACTGGGGTGGTGGTCCCTCTTTTTAAGAAGGGGGACCGGAGGGTGTGTTCCAATTACAGGGGAATCACACTCCTCAGCCTCCCTGGTAAGGTCTATTCAGGGGTCCTGGAGAGGAGGGTCCGCCGGGTAGTCGCATCTTGAACTCCGCCAAGGCTGCCCTTTATCACCGATTCTGTTCATAACTTATATGGACAGAATTTCTAGGTGCAGCCGAGGTGTTGAGGGGATCCGACTTGGTGGCCTCAGGATTGGGTCCCTGCTTTTTGCAGATGACGTGGTCCTGTTGGCTTCATCTGGTCGTGATCTCCAGCTCTCGCTTGAGCGATTCGCGGCCGAGTGTGAAGCGGCTGGGATGAGAATCAGCACCTCCAGATCTGAGACCATGGTCCTCAGCCGGAATAGGGTGGATTGCCCTCTCCTGGTCGGGAGTCAGGTCCTGCCTCAAGTGGAGGAGTTTAAATATCTCGGGGTCTTGTTCACGAGTGAGGGAAGGATGGAGCGCGAGATCGACAGACGGATCGGTGCGGCGTCTGCAGTAATGCGGACTCTGCACCGGTCTGTCGTGGTGAAGAAGGAGCTGAGTCAGAAGGCGAGGCTCTCGATTTACCAGTCGATCTACGTTCCTACCCTCACCTATGGTCATGAGCTGTGGGTCGTGACCGAAAGAAGGAGATCTCGTATACAGGCGGCTGAAATGAGTTTCCTCCGCAGGGTGGCCGGGCTCTCCCTTAGAGATAGGGTGAGGAGCTCGGTCATCCGGGAGGAGATCAGAGTAGAGCCGCTGCTGCTCCGCATCGAGAGGAACCAGTTGAGGTGGCTCGGGCATCTGGTCAGCTGGCCTGGGAACGCCTCGGGATCCCCCCCGCAGAGTTGACAAATGTGGCTGGGGAGAGGGAAGTCTGGGCTTCCCTGCTTAGGCTGCTGCCCCCGCGACCCGACCCCGGATAAGCGGCAGAAGATGGATGGTTTCAGCCAACAGTTAATGGATCAGCTGAAGGTCCAGAACTCAAATCTTGCAGATGGTTTCTACAGAATCCAGGTTCATCAGATTCCTGATTGGATCTGACCAGGGGCCTCATCTCTAAAGCTGTCACACAAAACCCAGCGTATGCATATTCTAGTAAACTTCTGGGATTTATAAAACCAGGACTTGGCGGTAAAACGTCCCAACCTCCACGCCAACTCTGATCCTGGCATACACACAACCTCTGGAGAAACGGAAAATGGTGACACCAAAAGCAGAAAATAAAACCAAAGAAATGGCGTGAAATTTGAGACATTTGTTCAAATTCAAATCTAAACTTTCACACAGAATGTTGGAAATTACCAGGATTTGCAAAAAATGAGAAAATGCGTCTTTGATATTGTTCCTCCAACATGTAAAATGTCCAGCAGTAAAATGTGTTCTGAAACGAAGAAGTTCTACATGTTATAAAACCCAGATCACACAGTTAATTAGTCGTAAGGAAGCTGCCGTACTAATAAAGCTCTAAACAAGAACTACTATTAAAATGACGTGGTCGCCATGACAAC
The DNA here is from genome assembly GCF_933228915.1 of Telmatherina bonti. Taxonomy (NCBI): domain Eukaryota; kingdom Metazoa; phylum Chordata; class Actinopteri; order Atheriniformes; family Telmatherinidae; genus Telmatherina; species Telmatherina bonti. Next base: position 43,467,578 of record NC_136619.1, read on the forward strand.
AGCCCATCATCACATCTCCATGGAAACATCATGTCTGAATGCTGATAGGTTTTATATTTTTTTGGTGTCTTTGAGGTTTAAAGGTTAAAATTCTTTTCAGCTACATTTCCTGCAGTCAGTGTGAAAAATCTGCAGAAATAATAATGTTCTTCTGTTTTCTCTGTGGTTTTATTGTCATTTTAATGTTATATTTGTCCTAATTATAAATGTTTCCAGCAGTGGTGTCCACCTCTGGTCCTCCAGGACCACAATCCTGCAGTCTTTCCGTGTCTCCCTGCTCCAACATGCCTGACCAAAACTATTCATTCACTGTGCAGAAACTCATAGGCTAATGAATCCATTTGATGGATGGCAGGTGTGTTGAAGCAGGACATACATGGAACACCTGCAGGACAGCAGCTCTCCAGGACCAACTCTGGACCCCCCAGCTTACAGTATTTGCAGACTTTTCTTCCTCTGACCTGCTTTGTAAACATTCCTCTGCTGCCCCCTGCTGTTCATTACCGCAAACACACACAAACAGCTTTTAAGTTTTTATTACAGAATCTGAAACAATAAGAGACCAAACGGTCACATGACCACATGCCGCTGAGCCCAGCAGCCTTCTGGGAAACGTAGTTTAGTCATCTCCTCCACACAGACTGAGCAGAGCCTTCTGGTAGTCTCCTTTGGTGTGTTCCTGAGAAGAAATCAACCAGGTGAGTCCTTCCAGAAAATAAAACTTCATGTTGGAAGATTCACCTGTTTTATGTTTTATTTTTATGAGCAGATAATTAGTGAAGAAATCATTAAAAATGAAAGTGATTAACTTCGCCAGCTGAGAGCAGCCGAGCCTGAAACGCCTCTTCTTTTCAGCGTTATTCTACGGAGTGACGATGTGAACGGGAGTTTTTTACAATCTGATGTATGACTATAAATTATTTCAACAAGCCATTTATCAGAAACTGATTTTAATCCGATCATTTTTTAGTTTTCTGGTAAAATTGTGTCGTTCTTCCACCGTCTCAGCTGTGTGGGACATGTCAGTAACTCACAGTGATGGTCTGGTACAGAGATCTCTTGTGCTGTCTCTTAAACTCTGTCCTGATCTTCATTAGGTCCACTTCACAGCGAGACACCATGATCCTGGTCACCACCTTCTCTTTGGCTCCTTTACTCTGGGGAAAACACAAACGGCGTCAAGATGGACGACAGGAAACGTTGGAGGCGATGGAGGAGGAGCAGGCGTTCAGAGCAGGTACGTAAAACACTTTTACCTTCATGGCGTCATTCAGTCTGTTGGCGAAGTACAACTGCCGGTTCTCGAAGCACTCCACTGAAAAGAAGACAGAAGGGTCAGTCCAACCGCGGTGATGTCATCACCGCCTGTCCTGCTACGGTGATGTCATCACCGCCTGTCCTGCCACCTCATTGATTCTGGTTTCTACCGTCATCAGTTCAACGTTCAATTTTTGAGTTAATAAACCAAAACATTTCTTCAGATATTAAAAACATTGTTTGAACAGGAGAGCTGCGCTGATTGGTCAGTGTGAAGTTCAACAGCTTTGATTGGACGATAAAGATAAACTATTTTTTATTGTCAAATATAAAGCACAGAGGAGCAGGACTCAAACCACCGACCTTAAGGTCAGCAGACAACCAGCTCTGCCACCCGAGCCACTGCCATCCTATATATGTTTAATGATTCATGATTGGATAGGCTCCAGCTTCTCTGCGACCCTTAATCGGACTAAGCGGTTTGGATAATTAATCCATAATTGGTAATTATTTATAGAATGCTAACATGAAGCCTCAGTGGCTTGAAATTGATTTAAAGTCCATAAAATATGTTTCTGGATGAATTTGTAACATGTTTATCTTAACGTAAGTCATGATTCCGAAGCAGGGGAAATCCCAGAAACATGTTTCATCTTTTAGAGACGGGCATGTTTGTTGGACGCACCAAGCGTGAGGAAGGACCTCTCCAGATCTCCCTTCACCTCCTTCCTGATGCTCTCCTTGATGTCGAACGGACTGTAGCTCTTATACCGCTCGAAGACTGAAAGCAGACACAAAATCAAGAAAATAATCTACAAACTGCAAAGTCAGTTTTAAATAAGCTGAAGAAATTACACGTCAGCATACAAATAAAATAAAAGCGTTGTGGTCCATCTGCTGGACGGACTTCCGGGCGTCCTGAAGCTAGACCATAAACGTTTCTGTTGAGGTGATTTTAATGAGATAATAAATATTGTTGTGTGAATTATTCAGAGTAAATGTTGGGAGTAGGTGTGTGAAGGTCTTTAAGATGTTAACACTGCCAGTGGTGCTGCTACTGCTGCTAATGCTAACTTTCATTTTGTAAAGAATTTTATTATGAACACGAAGACATGATGAAGATTTTTGTTGACGTGGGGTTAGTTTACCTTTCTGCAGGTGGGGGACGCTCCTCTGAGACATGATGGAGATCCAGGTGGCCACGTCGGTTCCCTTCCTCTTCACCCCAGCTTCGTACAGAGACTGACGGGTTCACACAGGATGACAAAACAACACTTTTACACCACTGATCTATGGTTTGTACCTCCAGTCAAACATCGTCCAGTTTTGACAGGAGAGTAGTTCTGACTCACTCTGGCATCGTCGTCGATCTTCTCATAGTCCACAACGTTGGAGGGTTCGTCTCTCTTTGTCTGTTGGGCACATCAGATTAACAGGATTTAAACGGGGAAACATTTTTATCATATAATCCTGGACCTGGACCCGGTACCTGAACCAGAGCCAGCAGCAGTTTAGCAAAGTCTCCTGACGTGTCTCCGGCGATATCTTTCTCCAGCTCCTTCTTAAACACTGGAGACACAAAGAAACACCAGAATATGGCATGTTAGCTAATGTAGCTAGCATGCTACGTTAGCTAACATGCTACGTTAACTAACATGCAGAATCGGGTGGTAATGCTGGTTGAGCAGCATTTAGACACAATTCTGCATTTACGTAGCTATGTGAAACTTCTTCAGTTTCATCGAACTAGCATTGACTCATCCATTACAAACGTCCCGATCAGATGAGATCAGTGTTAAAAGTTTAGTAGTTTATACAAAAATGAGCTGAATTGAATGGAATTTTGCTGGTGAGTGACCAACTAAATCCAGTTTGGAGCCATTTCACACTTTCACCTCTAAACTTCTCTCAAAGTTTATCTCCTAACTGGCGGGAATCCGCCCCAGGACATTTTTACGTATTTTTTTATATAAAACCTTGTACAATCTGTTAGACGATTCATATTTCAGCACTACGGCGCATGGCGGAGCTGCTACGCTTGTCTGATAATAATGAACTGTATATGTTTTATTTTCCAGAGGTCTGTGACTTCATTTAAACCTGCAGTTTTTCTTTACTTACAGTTATACATTATACTTTACGTATGAAACTCTGTAGCATCGATGCTACAAGTCTTTGTACGGTAGATCTATAAAAGGCAGATCTAAAACACCACACGCCGCTCTCCTACCAGCAACGCCGCCTTTATAAATCCCACCTGGACCTCCACGTTTGCTACAAGGCTCCGCCTCCTGTTCTGTCTGACACGCCCACATTCAGCCATAAATGGTCGATGCAAAGCAGCACATGCATAGCGGAGACTTTCAGACTGTTGGGCCAATTACCTCATTTTTAAAAACAAACTAATCAATTAGATTTTTTTGCTGAATGAAAGTGAAAACTTACTGTCTTTGTAAACCTTCTTGATCTCTGTCAGCTCGTCGTTATTTCTGGAGCAGACCAGCTCGATGAGGGTTTCCTCATCCGTTCCCAGCCCCTTCACAAAAACAACAACAAACATGAAGGTTTGTTGTTGTTTCGGGTTTTCCTAAAGTCTTCAAAGCGCCCCCTGATGCTTTCCCTGCAGATGTTACTCACCTTCATGGAGGCTTTGAGTTCGGAGGCATCGTACTGGGTGGTATTCTTCATCAGACCCAACATCAGAGCCTCCAGAGAGCCAGACAGCGCCCCCTTCAGGGCACTGCTCAAATCCTGAAAACAGGCTCAGAGTTTAATACGTAAGAACACAAATAATGAAACAGAATTAATCAGTTTGCTTATTAATCATGTTTTTGTTGATAGGAAGACCCTCCAGAAGGACCCTCGACTCAGAAATTCACTTTTTTTGTCAGAACATTGATGTTGTAACTGATTACGAAATTAATTTAAGACTGAAGAGCTTTACCTGTTACACATTTCCACCACTTGGTGGTAGTCAGTTGTTTAACAAACTCTAACTAAAAGACTTTACGTTAGCTGCCTGTGACTAGCTGCTAGCCACTAGCCACTGATGGCTAGCAGCTAGCGTGTTGTGAAAGTTAGAAAGAAAGATTTAAAACAACAAAATGAAAACTAAAATGGTTCCAAACCCCAAAAAGGGATAAATTTTGTTAGTAAGAACTGTATGGAGGGTTAGCTAACGTTATCCATCACAGAACCAGCATCTAGAAACCAAACATCCAACACTGGTAAAGATCTTTAACCTTTTTGAAGATTCGTTCATATTCAAAGGCGATGTCACTGCGCTGGTCACAGCTCCGTCTAGTCAGGATGTCGATGATGGTCTGTTCGTCTACACCTGCAGATAAAACACAGCTGGTTTTATCTGCAGCTCGTCCCAGTTCCACCACTTCTCAGAAACTGCTTCTTCAGTTAAATGAAAACATTAGCATGTGTTGCAAATCAATATTCAGAAACAGGTCCATACACTGAAGGTTTGTCACGTTTTGGGAGAGAACACTTTACAGCTTGTTTGCTGGACACTCACCTTTAGTTTTAATGGCAGTGTCGATCCTGGCAGCATCCTTGACTGGGTCGAAGTCTCGTACCGGCACCACGGTGGGGTATTTGGGCTCTGGTTCCTACAGAGAAATTGAAAGGTCACACCCATCCATCCATCCATCCATCCATCCATCATCCTTCCATCATCCATCCATCCATCCATCATCCATCCATCCATCCATCCATCCATCCATCCATCATCCTTCCATCATCCATCCATCCATCCATCCATCCATCATCCTTCCATCATCCATCCATCCATCATCCTTCCATCATCCATCCATCCATCCATCATCCATCCATCCATCCATCCATCCATCCATCCATCCATCCATCATCCTTCCATCATCCATCCATCCATCCATCCATCCATCCATCCATCATCCATCCATCCATCCATCATCCATCCATCCATCCATCATCCTTCCATCATCCATCATCCATCCATCCATCCATCCATCCATCCATCCATCCATCCATCATCCATCCATCCATCCATCATCCATCCATCCATCCATCCATCATCCTTCCATCATCCATCCATCCATCCATCATCCATCCATCCATCCATCCATCCATCCATCCATCCATCCATCATCCTTCCATCATCCATCCATCCATCATCCATCCATCCATCCATCATCCTTCCATCCATCATCCTTCCATCATCCATCCATCCATCCATCCATCCATCCATCCATCATCCTTCCATCATCCATCCATCCATCCATCATCCATCCATCCATCCATCATCCTTCCATCCATCATCCTTCCATCATCCATCCATCCATCCATCCATCCATCCATCCATCATCCTTCCATCATCCATCCATCCATCTATCCATCCATCCATCATCCATCCATCCATCCATCATCCATCCATCCATCCATCATCCTTCCATCATCCATCCATCCATCTATCCATCCATCCATCATCCATCCATCCATCCATCCATCCATCCATCATCCTTCCATCCATCATCCTTCCATCATCCATCCATCCATCCATCCATCATCCTTCCATCATCCATCCATCCTTCCATCATCCTTCCATCCATCATCCTTCCATCATCCATCCATCCATCTATCCATCCATCCATCCATCCTTCCATCCATCCATCCATCCATCCATCCATCATCCATCCATCATCCAGCCATCCATCCATCCATCATCCTTCCATCATCCATCCATCCTTCCATCCATCCATCCATCCATCATCCTTCCATCAATCCATCCATCCATCCTTCCATCCATCCATCCATCCATCCATCATCCTTCCATCAATCCATCCATCCATCCATCCATCCATCCATCATCCTTCCATCAATCCATCCATCCATCCATCCATCCATCTATCCATCCATAAATCCATCATCCATTCATCCTTCCATCCATCCATCCATCCATCCATCCATCATCCTTCCATCAATCCATCCATCCATCCATCCATCCATCCTTCCATCCATTCATCCATCCATCCATCATCCTTCCATCAATCCATCCATCCATCCATCCATCCATCCATCCATAAATCCATCATCCATTCATCCAACCATCCATCTATCCATCCATCATTTATCAATCATCCATCCATCCATCATTTATCAATCATTCATCCATCTGTTATCCACCCATCATCCATCATTTATCAATCATCCGTTCATCCATCCAAACATCCACCCTAACCCTAACCCTCCTCTTACAGAATAGTTACAAACTTGGGTGTGTCTCATCGCAATGTGAAAACTTGTTAAATAATAAATGGTCTGTAACTTGACAAAGACACATGATATTTATGTAGCAACTGTGGAACGCAATGCCAAACTCCTCTGCACATGCTGCAATGTTGACTAGCATCAAACTTCATACACAAATTCTTCAAGCAATTCTCACAAGATTTCTAGAATATGGAGATGATTTGAGGAAGTGGGCGGGGTTAATAGACTAAGGAAACTTGCTCCGCCTCTTCTGAAAAAAAAATCACGACAAATTACCTGTTTGTTCCACAAAGCTTGGATTTGGAGGATTTATCGATTGAATGATGCCAAACAGGGTCTACAGAGAGTTTACTCCTTCCTAGGATTACTTTACTCCTTCCTAGGATTACTTTACTCCTTGCTAGGATTACTTTACTCCTTAGAATTACTCTAGTTCTCCATAAGATTACTTTCTTCTTTCTAAGATTACTTTACTCCTTCCTGGGATTACTTTTCTCCTTCTTATGATCACTTTACTACTCCTTAGGATTTCTTATTCCGTCCTAGGATTACTTTACTCCTTCCTTCTTGTTAGAACAGGCTCCAGCCTCCCCCCAGCTCTGACTTGGACGAAGCAGTGTAGAAAATAAATCAATGCAGGAATATGTGCAACAATATGCAACATGACAAATCCCCATCTTTCAGATCTCTTTGGCTTACCCCTCCATATGAGAGCGTCAGCTGACCCAGAAATTCAGACACTAGAGCCATGATGGTTCCCCTGAGAGAAACAATACGCATGTTGTTAATGATCAGCCAATTAAGGATGTTTATAACAAGTTTAACAAGTATAACAGGTTTATTAATTTGTGTTTGGGTCTTCTTTTTCCTTTAAAGAAGCTCTATCATGTCTCTAACATCCCCATCATGTTTCTATCATTTCTCCTTAATGTCTACATCATGTCCCCGTCACGTCTCCATCATGTCTCCATCATGTCCCCATCATGTCTACATCATGTCCCCGTCACGTCTCCATCATGTCCCCATCATATCCCCATCATGTCTACATCATGTCTACATCATGTCCACATCATGTCTACATCATATCCCCATCATGTCTACATCATGTCCCCATCATATCCCCATCATGTCTACATCATGTCCCCATCATATCCCCGTCACGTCTCCATCATGTCCCCATCATATCCCTATCATGTCTACATCATATCTACATCATGTCCCCATCATATCCCCGTCACGTCTCCATCATGTCCCCATCATATCCCCATCATGTCTACATCATGTCTACATCATGTCCCCATCATATCCCCATCATGTCTACATCATGTCTACATCATGTCCCCATCATGTCCACATCATGTCTACATCATATCCCCATCATGTCTACATCATGTCCCCATCATATCCCCATCATGTCTACATCATGTCTCCATCATATCCCCGTCATGTCTCCATCATGTCCCCATCATATCCCCATCATGTCTACATCATGTCCCCATCATATCCCCATCATGTCTACATCATATCTACATCATGTCCCCATCATGTCTACATCATATCCCCATCATGTCTACATCATGTCCCCATCATATCCCCATCATGTCTACATCATGTCCCCATCATGTCTACATCATATCCCCATCATGTCTACATCATATCCCCATCATGTCTACATCATGTCTACATCATATCCCCATCATGTCTACATCATGTCCCCATCATGTCCCCATCATGTCTACATCATGTCCCCATCATATCCCCGTCACGTCTCCATCATGTCCCCATCATGTCTACATCATGTCTCCATCATATCCCCGTCATGTCTCCATCATGTCCCCATCATATCCCCATCATGTCTACATCATGTCCCCATCATATCCCCAACATGTCTACATCATGTCCCCATCATATCCCCGTCACGTCTCCATCATGTCCCCATCATATCCCCATCATGTCTACATCATGTCTACATCATGTCCCCATCATGTCCACATCATGTCTACATCATATCCCCATCATGTCTACATCATGTCCCCATCATATCCCCATCATGTCTACATCATGTCCCCATCATATCCCCGTCACGTCTCCATCATGTCCCCATCATATCCCCATCATGTCTACATCATATCTACATCATGTCCCCATCATGTCTACATCATATCCCCATCATGTCTACATCATATCTACATCATGTCCCCATCATGTCTACATCATGTCCCCATCATATCCCCGTCACGTCTCCATCATGTCCCATCATATCCCCATCATGTCTACATCATATCTACATCATGTCCCCATCATGTCTACATCATATCCCCATCATGTCTACATCATATCCCCATCATGTCTACATCATGTCTACATCATATCCCCATCGTGTCTACATCATGTCCCCATCATGTCCCCATCATGTCTACATCATGTCCCCATCATATCCCCGTCACGTCTCCATCATGTCCCCATCATATCCCCATCATGTCTACATCATATCTACATCATGTCCCCATCATGTCTACATCATATCCCCATCATGTCTACATCATGTCCCCATCATATCCCCATCATGTCTACATCATGTCCCCATCATATCCCCGTCACGTCTCCATCATGTCCCCATCATATCCCCATCATGTCTACATCATATCTACATCATGTCCCCATCATGTCTACATCATATCCCCATCATGTCTACATCATATCTACATCATGTCCCCATCATGTCTACATCATGTCCCCATCATATCCCCGTCACGTCTCCATCATGTCCCATCATATCCCCATCATGTCTACATCATATCTACATCATGTCCCCATCATGTCTACATCATATCCCCATCATGTCTACATCATATCCCCATCATGTCTACATCATGTCCCCATCATGTTTACATTGTGTCCCCATCATGTCTTCATCATGTCCCCATCATATCCCCATCATGTCTACATCATGTCCCCATCATGTCTTCATCATGTCCCCATCATATCCCCATCATGTCTACATTGTGTCCCCATCATGTCTTCATCATGTCTCCGTCATATCCCCATCATGTCTACATTGTGTCCCCATCATGTCTTCATCATGTCCCCATCATGTCTACATCATGTCCCCATCATGTCTTCATCATGTCCCCATCATATCCCCATCATGTCTACATTGTGTCCCCATCATGTCTTCATCATGTCCCCATCATATCCCCATCATGTCTACATTGTGTCCCCATCATGTCTTCATCATGTCTCCGTCATATCCCCATCATGTCTACATCATGTCTACATCATGTCTTCATCATGTCCCCATCATATCCCCATCATGTCTACATTGTGTCCCCATCATGTCTTCATCATGTCCCCATCATATCCCCATCATGTCTACATTGTGTCCCCATCATGTCTTCATCATGTCTCCGTCATATCCCCATCATGTCTACATTGTGTCCCCATCATGTCTCCATCATGTCCCCATCATGTCTACATCATGTCCCCATCATGTCTTCATCATGTCCCCATCATATCCCCATCATGTCTACATTGTGTCCCCATCATGTCTTCATCATGTCCCCATCATATCCCCATCATGTCTACATTGTGTCCCCATCATGTCTTCATCATGTCTCCGTCATATCCCCATCATGTCTACATCATGTCTACATCATGTCTCCATCTTGTCCCCATCATGTCCCCATCATATCCCCATCATGTCTACATCATGTCTCCATCTTGTCCCCATCATGTCCCCATCATGCCCCAAGCATGTCTACATTATATCTACATCATGTCCCCATCATGCCCCAAGCATGTCTACATTATATCTACATCATGTCTACATCATGTCCCTATCATGTCTACATCATGTCCCCATTATGTCCCCATCATGTCCCTATTATGTCCCCTTAATGTCCCCATTATGTCCCTATTATGTCCCCTTAATGTCCCCATTATGTCCCTATCATGTCCCCATCATATCTACATCATGTCCCTATCATGTCTACATCATGTCCCCATTATGTCCACATCATGTCTCCATGATGTCCCCATCATGTCCCTATCATGTCCCTATCATGTTCCCTTAATGTCCCCATTATGTCCCTATCATGTCCCCATCATATCTACATCATGTCCCCATCATATCTACATCATGTCCCTATTATGTCTACATCATGTCCCCATTATGTCCCCATCATGTCTCCATCATGTCCCCATCATGTCTACATCATGTCCCCATCATGTCCCTATCATGTCCCCATCATATCTATATCATGTCCCCATTATATCCCCATCATGTCTACATCATGTCTCCATCATATCTACATCATGTCTCCATTATGTCTACATCATATCCCCATCATGTCTACATCATGTCCCCATCATATCCCCATCATGTCTACATCATGTCTCCATCATATCCCCGTCATGTCTCCATCATGTCCCCATCATATCCCCATCATGTCTACATCATGTCCCCATCATATCCCCATCATGTCTACATCATATCTACATCATGTCCCCATCATGTCTACATCATATCCCCATCATGTCTACATCATGTCCCCATCATATCCCCATCATGTCTACATCATGTCCCCATCATGTCTACATCATATCCCCATCATGTCTACATCATATCCCCATCATGTCTACATCATGTCTACATCATATCCCCATCATGTCTACATCATGTCCCCATCATGTCCCCATCATGTCTACATCATGTCCCCATCATATCCCCGTCACGTCTCCATCATGTCCCCATCATATCCCCATCATGTCTACATCATATCTACATCATGTCCCCATTATGTCTACATCATATCCCCATCATGTCTACATCATGTCCCCATCATATCCCCAACATGTCTACATCACGTCCCCATCATATCCCCGTCACGTCTCCATCATGTCCCCATCATATCCCCATCGTGTCTACATCATGTCTACATCATGTCCCCATCATGTCCACATCATGTCTACATCATATCCCCATCATGTCTACATCATGTCCCCATCATATCCCCATCATGTCTACATCATGTCCCCATCATATCCCCGTCACGTCTCCATCATGTCCCCATCATATCCCCATCATGTCTACATCATATCTACATCATGTCCCCATCATGTCTACATCATATCCCCATCATGTCTACATCATATCTACATCATGTCCCCATCATGTCTACATCATGTCCCCATCATATCCCCGTCACGTCTCCATCATGTCCCATCATATCCCCATCATGTCTACATCATATCTACATCATGTCCCCATCATGTCTACATCATATCCCCATCATGTCTACATCATATCCCCATCATGTCTACATCATGTCTACATCATATCCCCATCGTGTCTACATCATGTCCCCATCATGTCCCCATCATGTCTACATCATGTCCCCATCATATCCCCGTCACGTCTCCATCATGTCCCCATCATATCCCCATCATGTCTACATCATATCTACATCATGTCCCCATCATGTCTACATCATATCCCCATCATGTCTACATCATGTCCCCATCATATCCCCATCATGTCTACATCATGTCCCCATCATATCCCCGTCACGTCTCCATCATGTCCCCATCATATCCCCATCATGTCTACATCATATCTACATCATGTCCCCATCATGTCTACATCATATCCCCATCATGTCTACATCATATCTACATCATGTCCCCATCATGTCTACATCATGTCCCCATCATATCCCCGTCACGTCTCCATCATGTCCCATCATATCCCCATCATGTCTACATCATATCTACATCATGTCCCCATCATGTCTACATCATATCCCCATCATGTCTACATCATATCCCCATCATGTCTACATCATGTCCCCATCATGTTTACATTGTGTCCCCATCATGTCTTCATCATGTCCCCATCATATCCCCATCATGTCTACATCATGTCCCCATCATGTCTTCATCATGTCCCCATCATATCCCCATCATGTCTACATTGTGTCCCCATCATGTCTTCATCATGTCTCCGTCATATCCCCATCATGTCTACATTGTGTCCCCATCATGTCTTCATCATGTCCCCATCATGTCTACATCATGTCCCCATCATGTCTTCATCATGTCCCCATCATATCCCCATCATGTCTACATTGTGTCCCCATCATGTCTTCATCATGTCCCCATCATATCCCCATCATGTCTACATTGTGTCCCCATCATGTCTTCATCATGTCTCCGTCATATCCCCATCATGTCTACATCATGTCTACATCATGTCTTCATCATGTCCCCATCATATCCCCATCATGTCTACATTGTGTCCCCATCATGTCTTCATCATGTCCCCATCATATCCCCATCATGTCTACATTGTGTCCCCATCATGTCTTCATCATGTCTCCGTCATATCCCCATCATGTCTACATTGTGTCCCCATCATGTCTCCATCATGTCCCCATCATGTCTACATCATGTCCCCATCATGTCTTCATCATGTCCCCATCATATCCCCATCATGTCTACATTGTGTCCCCATCATGTCTTCATCATGTCCCCATCATATCCCCATCATGTCTACATTGTGTCCCCATCATGTCTTCATCATGTCTCCGTCATATCCCCATCATGTCTACATCATGTCTACATCATGTCTCCATCTTGTCCCCATCATGTCCCCATCATATCCCCATCATGTCTACATCATGTCTCCATCTTGTCCCCATCATGTCCCCATCATGCCCCAAGCATGTCTACATTATATCTACATCATGTCCCCATCATGCCCCAAGCATGTCTACATTATATCTACATCATGTCTACATCATGTCCCTATCATGTCTACATCATGTCCCCATTATGTCCCCATCATGTCCCTATTATGTCCCCTTAATGTCCCCATTATGTCCCCATCATGTCCCTATTATGTCCCCTTAATGTCCCCATTATGTCCCTATCATGTCCCCATCATATCTACATCATGTCCCTATCATGTCTACATCATGTCCCCATTATGTCCACATCATGTCTCCATGATGTCCCCATCATGTCCCTATCATGTCCCTATCATGTTCCCTTAATGTCCCCATTATGTCCCTATCATGTCCCCATCATATCTACATCATGTCCCCATCATATCTACATCATGTCCCCATTATGTCCCCATCATGTCTCCATCATGTCCCCATCATGTCTACATCATGTCCCCATCATGTCCCTATCATGTCCCCATCATATCTATATCATGTCCCCATTATATCCCCATCATGTCTACATCATGTCTCCATCATATCTACATCATGTCTCCATTATGTCTATATCATCTCCCTATCATGTCTACATCGTGTCCCCATCATGTCTTCATCATGTCCCCATCATATCCCCATCATGTCTACATTGTGTCCCCATCATGTCTTCATCATGTCCCCATCATATCCCCATCATGTCTACATTGTGTCCCCATCATGTCTTCATCATGTCTCCGTCATATCCCCATCATGTCTACATCATGTCTCCATCTTGTCCCCATCATGTCCCCATCATATCCCCATCATGTCTACATCATGTCTCCATCTTGTCCCCATCATGTCCCCATCATGCCCCAAGCATGTCTACATTATATCTACATCATGTCTACATCATGTCCCTATCATGTCTACATCATGTCCCCATTATGTCCCCATCATGTCCCTATTATGTCCCCTTAATGTCCCCATTATGTCCCCATCATGTCCCTATTATGTCCCCTTAATGTCCCCATTATGTCCCTATCATGTCCCCATCATATCTACATCATGTCCCCATCATATCTACATCATGTCCCTATCATGTCTACATCATGTCCCCATTATGTCCCCATCATGTCTCCATCATGTCCCCATCATGTCCCTATCATGTTCCTATCATGTTCCCTTAATGTCCCCATTATGTCCCTATCATGTCCCCATCATATCTACATCATGTCCCCATCATATCTACATCATGTCCCTATTATGTCCCCATCATGTCTCCATCATGTCCCCATCATGTCTTCATCATGTCCCCTTAATGTCCCCATTATGTCCCCATCATATCTATATCATGTCTCCATTATGTCCCCATCATGTCTCCATCATGTCCCCATCATGTCTTCATCATGTCCCCTTAATGTCCCCATTATGTCCCCATCATATCTATATCATGTCCCCATTATATCCCCATCATATCTACATCATGTCCCTATTATGTCTACATCATGTCTACATCGTGTCCCCATCATGTCTACATCATATCCCCATCATGTCCCCATCATGTCTACATCATGTCCCCATCATGTTTACATTGTGTCTCCATCATGTCTTCATCATGTCCCCATCATGTCCCCATCATGTCCCCATCATGTCTACATCATGTCCCCATCATGTCTACATCATATCCCCATCATGTCCCCATCATGTCTACATCATGTCCCCATCATGTTTACATTGTGTCTCCATCATGTCTTCATCATGTCCCCATCATATCCCCATCATGTCTACATTGTGTCCCTATCATGTCTTCATCATGTCCCCATCATATCCCCATCATGTCTACATTGTGTCCCTATCATGTCTTCATCATGTCCCCATCATATCCCCATCATGTCTACATTGTGTCCCCATCATGTCTACATCATGTCTCCATCTTGTACCCATCATGTCTACATTGTGTCCCCATCATGTCTACATCATGTCTTCATCTTGTCCCCATCATGTCCCCATCATGTCCCCATCATATCCCCATCATGTCTACATCATGTCTCCATCTTGTCCCCATCATGTCCCCATCATGTCCCCAGCATGTCTACATTATATCTACATCATGTCCCTATCATGTCTACATCATGTCCCCATTATGTCCCCATCATGTCCTTATCATGTCCCCTTAATGTCCCCATCATGTCCCTATCATGTCCCCTTAATGTCCCCATTATGTCCCTATCATGTCCCCATCATATCTACATCATGTCCCCATCATATCTACATCATGTCCCTATCATGTCTACATCATGTCCCCATCATGTCCCTATCATGTCCCCTTAATGTCCCCATTATGTCCCTATCATGTCCCCATCATATCTACATCATGTCCCCAGCATGTCTACATCATGTCCCCATCATGTCCCCTTAATGTCCCCATTATGTCCCTATCATGTCCCCATCATATCTACATCATGTCCCTATCATGTCTACATCATGTTCCCATTATGTCCCCATCATGTCTCCATCATGTCCCCAGCATGTCTACATCATGTCCCCATCATGTCCCTATCATGTCCCCATCATATCCCCATCATGTCTACATCATATCTACATCATGTCCCCATCATGTCTACATCATGTCCCCATCATGTCTACATCATGTCCCCATCATATCCCCATCATGTCTACATCATATCTACATCATGTCCCCATCATGTCTACATCATGTCCCCATCATGTCTACATCATGTCCCCATCATATCCCCATCACGTCTACATCATATCCCCATCATGTCCCCATCATGTCCCCACCATGTCTACATCATGTCTACATCATATCTACATCATGTCTCCATTATGTCCCCATCACATCCCCATCATGTCTCCCTCATGTCTCCATCATGTCCCCATCATGTCTCCATCATGTCCCCATCATATCTACATCATGTCCCCTTAATGTCTCCATCATGTCCCCAGCATGTCTAAATCATGTCTCCATCATGTCCCCATCATGTCTCCATCATGTCCCCAGCATGTCTACATCATATCTACATCATGTTTACATCATGTCCCTATCATGTCTACATCATGTCCCCTTAATGTCTCCATCATGTCCCCAGCATGTCTACATCATGTCCCCACCATGTCTCCATCATATCCCCGTCATGTCCCCATTATGTCCCCATCATATCCCCATCATGTCCCTATCATGTCCCCTTAATGTCCCCTTTATGTCCCTATCATGTCCCCATCATATCTACATCATGTCCCCATCATATTCCCATCACGTCTCCATTATGTCCCCATTATATCCCCATCATGTCTACATCATGTCCCCTTAATGTCCCCATTATGTCCCCATCATATCTCCATCATGTCTACATCATATCCCCATCATGTCCGCATCATGTCTACATCATGTCTACATCATATCCCCATCATGTCTACATCATGTCCCCATCATGTCTACATCATGTCCCCATCATGTCCCCTTAATGTCCCCATTATGTCCCTATCATGTCCCCATCATATCTATATCATGTCCCTATTATATCCCCATCATATCTACATCATGTCCCTATTATGTCTACATCATGTCTACATCGTGTCCCAATCATGTCTACATCATATCCCCATCATGTCCCCATCATGTCTACATCATGTCCCCATCATGTTTACATTGTGTCTCCATCATGTCTTCATCATGTCCCCATCATATCCCCATCATGTCTACATTGTGTCCCTATCATGTCTTCATCATGTCCCCATCATGTCTACATTGTGTCCCTATCATGTCTACATCATGTCCCCATCATATCCCCATCATGTCTACATCATATCTACATCATGTCCCCATCATGTCTACATCATGTCCCCATCATGTCTACATCATGTCCCCATCATATCCCCATCACGTCTACATCATATCCCCATCATGTCCCCATCATGTCCCCACCATGTCTACATCATGTCTACATCATATCTACATCATGTCTCCATTATGTCCCCATCACATCCCCATCATGTCTCCATCATGTCTCCATCATGTCCCCATCATGTCTCCATCATGTCCCCATCATATCTACATCATGTCCCCTTAATGTCTCCATCATGTCCCCAGCATGTCTAAATCATGTCTCCATCATGTCCCCATCATGTCTCCATCATGTCCCCAGCATGTCTACATCATATCTACATCATGTTTACATCATGTCCCTATCATGTCTACATCATGTCCCCTTAATGTCTCCATCATGTCCCCAGCATGTCTACATCATGTCCCTACCATGTCTCCATCATATCCCCGTCATGTCCCCATTATGTCCCCATCATATCCCCATCATGTCCCTATCATGTCCCCTTAATGTCCCCTTTATGTCCCTATCATGTCCCCATCATATCTACATCATGTCCCCATCATATTCCCATCACGTCTCCATTATGTCCCCATTATATCCCCATCATGTCTACATCATGTCCCCTTAATGTCCCCATTATGTCCCCATCATATCTCCATCATGTCTACATCATATCCCCATCATGTCCGCATCATGTCTACATCATGTCTACATCATATCCCCATCATGTCTACATCATATCCACATCATGTCTACATCATATCCCCATCATGTCAACATCATGTCCCCATCATGTTTACATTGTGTCCCCATCATGTCTTCATCATGTCCCCATCATATCCCCATCATGTCTACATCATGTCCCCATCATGTCTTCATCATGTCCCCATCATATCCCCATCATGTCTACATTGTGTCCCCATCATGTCTTCATCATGTCTCCGTCATATCCCCATCATGTCTACATTGTGTCCCCATCATGTCTTCATCATGTCCCCATCATGTCTACATCATGTCCCCATCATGTCTTCATCATGTCCCCATCATATCCCCATCATGTCTACATTGTGTCCCCATCATGTCTTCATCATGTCCCCATCATATCCCCATCATGTCTACATTGTGTCCCCATCATGTCTTCATCATGTCTCCGTCATATCCCCATCATGTCTACATCATGTCTACATCATGTCTTCATCATGTCCCCATCATATCCCCATCATGTCTACATTGTGTCCCCATCATGTCTTCATCATGTCCCCATCATATCCCCATCATGTCTACATTGTGTCCCCATCATGTCTTCATCATGTCTCCGTCATATCCCCATCATGTCTACATTGTGTCCCCATCATGTCTCCATCATGTCCCCATCATGTCTACATCATGTCCCCATCATGTCTTCATCATGTCCCCATCATATCCCCATCATGTCTACATTGTGTCCCCATCATGTCTTCATCATGTCCCCATCATATCCCCATCATGTCTACATTGTGTCCCCATCATGTCTTCATCATGTCTCCGTCATATCCCCATCATGTCTACATCATGTCTACATCATGTCTCCATCTTGTCCCCATCATGTCCCCATCATATCCCCATCATGTCTACATCATGTCTCCATCTTGTCCCCATCATGTCCCCATCATGCCCCAAGCATGTCTACATTATATCTACATCATGTCCCCATCATGCCCCAAGCATGTCTACATTATATCTACATCATGTCTACATCATGTCCCTATCATGTCTACATCATGTCCCCATTATGTCCCCATCATGTCCCTATTATGTCCCCTTAATGTCCCCATTATGTCCCCATCATGTCCCTATTATGTCCCCTTAATGTCCCCATTATGTCCCTATCATGTCCCCATCATATCTACATCATGTCCCTATCATGTCTACATCATGTCCCCATTATGTCCACATCATGTCTCCATGATGTCCCCATCATGTCCCTATCATGTCCCTATCATGTTCCCTTAATGTCCCCATTATGTCCCTATCATGTCCCCATCATATCTACATCATGTCCCCATCATATCTACATCATGTCCCTATTATGTCTACATCATGTCCCCATTATGTCCCCATCATGTCTCCATCATGTCCCCATCATGTCTACATCATGTCCCTATCATGTCCCCATCATATCTATATCATGTCCCCATTATATCCCCATCATGTCTACATCATGTCTCCATCATATCTACATCATGTCTCCATTATGTCTATATCATCTCCCTATCATGTCTACATCGTGTCCCCATCATGTCTTCATCATGTCCCCATCATATCCCCATCATGTCTACATTGTGTCCCCATCATATCTTCATCATGTCCCCATCATATCCCCATCATGTCTACATTGTGTCCCCATCATGTCTTCATCATGTCTCCGTCATATCCCCATCATGTCTACATCATGTCTCCATCTTGTCCCCATCATGTCCCCATCATATCCCCATCATGTCTACATCATGTCTCCTTCTTGTCCCCATCATGTCCCCATCATGCCCCAAGCATGTCTACATTATATCTACATCATGTCTACATCATGTCCCCATTATGTCCCCATCATGTCCCTATTATGTCCCCTTAATGTCCCCATTATGTCCCCATCATGTCCCTATTATGTCCCCTTAATGTCCCCATTATGTCCCTATCATGTCCCCATCATATCTACATCATGTCCCCATCATATCTACATCATGTCCCTATCATGTCTACATCATGTCCCCATTATGTCCCCATCATGTCTCCATCATGTCCCCATCATGTCCCTATCATGTCCCTATCATGTTCCCTTAATGTCCCCATTATGTCCCTATCATGTCCCCATCATATCTACATCATGTCCCCATCATATCTACATCATGTCCCTATTATGTCTACATCATGTCTCCATTATGTCCCCATCATGTCTCCATCATGTCCCCATCATGTCTACATCATGTCCCCTTAATGTCCCCATTATGTCCCCATCATATCTATATCATGTCCCCATTATATCCCCATCATATCTACATCATGTCCCTATTATGTCTACATCATGTCTACATCATATCCCCATCATGTCTACATCATGTCCCCATCATGTTTACATTGTGTCTCCATCATGTCTTCATCATGTCCCCATCATGTCCCCATCATGTCCCCATCATGTCTACATCATGTCCCCATCATGTCTACATCATATCCCCATCATGTCCCCATCATGTCTACATCATGTCCCCATCATATCCCCATCATGTCTACATTGTGTCCCTATCATGTCTTCATCATGTCCCCATCATATCCCCATCATGTCTACATTGTGTCCCTATCATGTCTTCATCATGTCCCCATCATATCCCCATCATGTCTACATTGTGTCCCCATCATGTCTACATCATGTCTCCATCTTGTACCCATCATGTCTACATTGTGTCCCCATCATGTCTACATCATGTCTTCATCTTGTCCCCATCATGTCCCCATCATGTCCCCATCATATCCCCATCATGTCTACATCATGTCTCCATCTTGTCCCCATCATGTCCCCATCATGTCTACATTATATCTACATCATGTCCCTATCATGTCTACATCATGTCCCCATTATGTCCCCATCATGTCCTTATCATGTCCCCTTAATGTCCCCATCATGTCCCTATCATGTCCCCTTAATGTCCCCATTATGTCCCTATCATGTCCCCATCATATCTACATCATGTCCCCATCATATCTACATCATGTCCCTATCATGTCTACATCATGTCCCCATCATGTCCCTATCATGTCCCCTTAATGTCCCCATTATGTCCCTATCATGTCCCCATCATATCTACATCATGTCCCCAGCATGTCTACATCATGTCCCCATCATGTCCCCTTAATGTCCCCATTATGTCCCTATCATGTCCCCATCATATCTACATCATGTCCCTATCATGTCTACATCATGTTCCCATTATGTCCCCATCATGTCTCCATCATGTCCCCAGCATGTCTACATCATGTCCCCATCATGTCCCTATCATGTCCCCATCATATCCCCATCATGTCTACATCATATCTACATCATGTCCCCATCATGTCTACATCATGTCCCCATCATGTCTACATCATGTCCCCATCATATCCCCATCATGTCTACATCATATCTACATCATGTCCCCATCATGTCTACATCATGTCCCCATCATGTCCCCATCATATCCCCATCATATCCCCATCACATCTACATCATATCCCCATCATGTCCCCATCATGTCCCCACCATGTCTACATCATGTCTACATCTTATCTACATCATGTCTCCATTATGTCCCCATCACATCCCCATCATGTCTCCCTCATGTCTCCATCATGTCCCCATCATGTCTCCATCATGTCCCCATCATATCTACATCATGTCCCCTTAATGTCTCCATCATGTCCCCAGCATGTCTAAATCATGTCTCCATCATGTCCCCATCATGTCTCCATCATGTCCCCAGCATGTCTACATCATATCTACATCATGTTTACATCATGTCCCTATCATGTCTACATCATGTCCCCTTAATGTCTCCATCATGTCCCCAGCATGTCTACATCATGTCCCCACCATGTCTCCATCATATCCCCGTCATGTCCCCATTATGTCCCCATCATATCCCCATCATGTCCCTATCATGTCCCCTTAATGTCCCCTTTATGTCCCTATCATGTCCCCATCATATCTACATCATGTCCCCATCATATTCCCATCACGTCTCCATTATGTCCCCATTATATCCCCATCATGTCTACATCATGTCCCCTTAATGTCCCCATTATGTCCCCATCATATCTCCATCATGTCTACATCATATCCCCATCATGTCCGCATCATGTCTACATCATGTCTACATCATATCCCCATCATGTCTACATCATGTCCCCATCATGTCTACATCATGTCCCCATCATGTCCCCATTATGTCCCTATCAAGTCCCCATCATATCTATATCATGTCCCTATTATATCCCCATCATATCTACATCATGTCCCTATTATGTCTACATCATGTCTACATCGTGTCCCCATCATGTCTACATCATATCCCCATCATGTCCCCATCATGTCTACATCATGTCCCCATCATGTTTACATTGTGTCTCCATCATGTCTTCATCATGTCCCCATCATATCCCCATCATGTCTACATTGTGTCCCTATCATGTCTACATCATGTCCCCATCATATCCCCATCATGTCTACATTGTGTCCCTATCATGTCTACATCATGTCCCCATCATATCCCCATCATGTCTACATCATATCTACATCATGTCCCCATCATGTCTACATCATGTCCCCATCATGTCTACATCATGTCCCCATCATATCCCCATCACGTCTACATCATATCCCCATCATGTCCCCATCATGTCCCCACCATGTCTACATCATGTCTACATCATATCTACATCATGTCTCCATTATGTCCCCATCACATCCCCATCATGTGTCCATCATGTCTCCATCATGTCCCCATCATGTCTCCATCATGTCCCCATCATATCTACATCACTTCCCCTTAATGTCTCCATCATGTCCCCAGCATGTCTAAATCATGTCTCCATCATGTCCCCATCATGTCTCCATCATGTCCCCAGCATGTCTACATCATATCTACATCATGTTTACATCATGTCCCTATCATGTCTACATCATGTCCCCTTAATGTCTCCATCATGTCCCCAGCATGTCTACATCATGTCCCTACCATGTCTCCATCATATCCCCGTCATGTCCCCATTATGTCCCCATCATATCCCCATCATGTCCCTATCATGTCCCCTTAATGTCCCCTTTATGTCCCTATCATGTCCCCATCATATCTACATCATGTCCCCATCATATTCCCATCACGTCTCCATTATGTCCCCATTATATCCCCATCATGTCTACATCATGTCCCCTTAATGTCCCCATTATGTCCCCATCATATCTCCATCATGTCTACATCATATCCCCATCATGTCCGCATCATGTCTACATCATGTCTACATCATATCCCCATCATGTCTACATCATGTCCCCATCATGTCCCCATCATGTCCCCTTAATGTCCCCATTATGTCCCTATCATGTCCCCATCATATCTATATCATGTCCCCATTATATCCCCATCATATCTACATCATGTCCCTATTATGTCTACATCATGTCTACATCGTGTCCCCATCATGTCTACATCATATCCCCATCATGTCCCCATCATGTCTACATCATGTCCCCATCATGTTTACATTGTGTCTCCATCATGTCTTCATCATGTCCCCATCATATCCCCATCATGTCCCCATCATGTCTACATCATGTCCCCATCATGTCTACATCATATCCCCATCATGTCCCCATCATGTCTACATCATGTCCCCATCATGTTTACATTGTGTCTCCATCATGTCTTCATCATGTCCCCATCATATCCCCATCATGTCTACATTGTGTCCCTATCATGTCTTCATCATGTCCCCATCATATCCCCATCATGTCTACATTGTGTCCCTATCATGTCTTCATCATGTCCCCATCATGTCTACATTGTGTCCCCATCATGTCTACATCATGTCTCCATCTTGTACCCATCATGTCTACATTGTGTCCCCATCATGTCTTCATCTTGTCCCCATCATGTCCCCATCATATCCCCATCATGTCTACATCATGTCTCCATCTTGTCCCCATCATGTCCCCATCATGTCCCCAGCATGTCTACATTATATCTACATCATGTCTACATCATGTCCCTATCATGTCTACATCATGTCCCCATTATGTCCCCATCATGTCCCCTTAATGTCCCCATCATGTCCCTATCATGTCCCCTTAATGTCCCCATTATGTCCCTATCATGTCCCCATCATATCTACATCATGTCCCCATCATATCTACATTATGTACCTATCATGTCTACATCATGTCCCCATTATGTCCCCATCATGTCCCTATCATGTCCCCATTATGTCCCTATCATGTCCCCATCATATCTACATCATGTCCCCAGCATGTCTACATCATGTCCCCATCATGTCCCCTTAATGTCCCCATTATGTCCCTATCATGTCCCCATCATATCTACATCATGTCCCTATCATGTCTACATCATGTTCCCATTATGTCCCCATCATGTCTCCATCATGTCCCCAGCATGTCTACATCATGTCCCCATCATGTCCCTATCATGTCCCCATCATATCCCCATCATGTCTACATCATATCTACATCATGTCCCCATCATGTCTACATCATGTCCCCATCATGTCTACATCATGTCCCCATCATATCCCCATCATGTCTACATCATATCTACATCATGTCCCCATCATGTCTACATCATGTCCCCATCATGTCTACATCATGTCCCCATCATATCCCCATCACGTCTACATCATATCCCCATCATGTCCCCATCATGTCCCCACCATGTCTACATCATGTCTACATCATATCTACATCATGTCTCCATTATGTCCCCATCACATCCCCATCATGTCTCCATCATGTCTCCATCATGTCCCCATCATGTCTCCATCATGTCCCCATCATATCTACATCATGTCCCCTTAATGTCTCCATCATGTCCCCAGCATGTCTAAATCATGTCTCCATCATGTCCCCATCATGTCTCCATCATGTCCCCAGCATGTCTACATCATATCTACATCATGTTTACATCATGTCCCTATCATGTCTACATCATGTCCCCTTAATGTCTCCATCATGTCCCCAGCACGTCTACATCATGTCCCTACCATGTCTCCATCATATCCCCGTCATGTCCCCATTATGTCCCCATCATATCCCCATCATGTCCCTATCATGTCCCCTTAATGTCCCCTTTATGTCCCTATCATGTCCCCATCATATCTACATCATGTTCCCATCATATTCCCATCACGTCTCCATTATGTCCCCATTATATCCCCATCATGTCTACATCATGTCCCCTTAATGTCCCCATTATGTCCCCATCATATCTCCATCATGTCTACATCATATCCCCATCATGTCTACATCATGTCCCCATCATGTCTACATCATATCCCCATCATGTCTACATCATGTCCCCATCATGTCTACATCATGTCCCCATCATGTCTACATCATATCCCCATCATGTCTACATCATGTCCCCATCATGTCTACATCATATCCCCATCATGTCTACATCATGTCCCCATCATGTCTACATCATGTCCCCATCATGTCTACATCATGTCCCCTTAATGTCCCCATCATGTCTACATCATGTCCCCTTAATGTTCCCATCATGTCTACATCATGTCCCCATCATGTTTACATAATGTCCCCATCATTTTTAAATCCTGTCCCCATTATGTCCCAATCATGTCTACATTGTGTTTACATTGTGTCCCCATCATGCCTACATCATGTCTACATCATGTCCCCATCATGTCTACATCATGTCCCCATCATGTCCCCAGCATGTCTACATCATGTCCCCATCATGTCTAAATCCTGTCCCCATTTTGTGTACATCATGTCACCATCATGTTCCCCTTCATTTCTACATCATATGTCCATCATGTCTCTTTTAGTAAGGTGTAACAAAATGTAAAACATGTGATACAATCTGAAATATGATATAGGGCTAACAATATGAAACACAGTATACAATTAAAACTGACAAAAATCACCCGATGAAGATAACTAATTTAATGGAAAATAGTCAGACAGCAACACATGGACAGTGTGACGGTTTTACACTAAAAAATAAAAAAAATGATTGTTTTGTGTCGTGTTTCACCTTCAGGACTTAATGTAGTTTTAAGTTCCTGCTGGTAACATAATTAAAACCTTTTTCTCTCTCATTTAATATTGTACCTGTCGGCTACATGTCGGCTACATGTCGGCTACTTGTAGGCTACATGTCGGCTACTTGTAGGCTACATGTCGGCTACATGTCGGCTACTTGTAGGCTACATGTCGGCTACTTGTAGGCTACATGTCGGCTACATGTCGGCTACTTGTAGGCTACATGTCGGCTACATGTCGGCTACTTGTAGGCTACATGTCGGCTACATGTCGGCTACTTGTAGAGTACCTGTAGGCTATCTATTGGCTAACTTTATGCTACTTGTTTGCTACCTGTAAGGTACCTGTAGGCTACCTATGGGCTACCTGACAGCTACCAGTAGGCTATCTGTATGGTACCTGTAGGCTACATATAGGCTACTTGCAGGATACCTGTAGGCAACTAGTAGAACAGTTGTCTTTACTAACAGGCTCGTCTACCTTGCAGTGGAGCGGAGCTAATTAAATTCACCTGGTTTAGTGTCTGGTTGGAAAGAGCTGCCGGACAGGATATCTACTTTCTACTTCTACTTTATATACCTCTGTTACCGCCACTGAATCTTTTTGTGGTACGCATTGCCGGATCGTACTGACTTACTTTCATCCCTGCACACTACTGCCTTTTAATTCAACCTTTATTTTAACTTTGTGTTTTACTTAACCTTTTGTTTTTTTCTTTGAAATTTCATGTGAAACATTTTGTTACTGTTATGTCTGCTGCTCCTCCGGTTCACTCACCGGCCGACTGATCACCGGCCCAGACTACATTTCCCAGAATTCTCCTCCCCCTGCTGGGATGGATTTTACCTGTGTTCTTCGTTATCCCCGTGTTGCACCTGTGTTTTGCTGTATTTAATCCTGTGTTTGGCTAGCCTCCCCGTGTAGTCTTGTCATTCCCTTGCCAGGCTGTTGCTGTAATGCGCCTCGCTACCATTCTAAGACCAATTAAAATAACGTCCTAATTCTGTGTTTATGTCCACCATCTCTAAGCTCAACCTGACAGTTACACCCCTACCCTCATGTTCCCATCATGAGTTTCTTTAACAAGGATATTGATCTGAGGGGATCCTCCAGGACGGCAGAGTATCTGGGGACATAGCTGAGTGGAAGTGGGTGATCACATATGATGAAGCTGTTTGGATTTGTAGAGCTGAGTGTGAGTTCCTGAGATGACGTGAGGTCAGTTTTCCACTTGTATTTCCTGGTTTTCCAGGACAGAAAACAATGAGACTGATCAAACTGCAGGAGGGGCAGCAGATAAACATTACTGATCCTGATACAAACACATCAGCAGGAATGTTTTGCGAAACATCACAGTGATTAAAGTTGTAAAAGTCGTTGCTGTAAACCTTTGTCCCCTTCGACTGTCTTACTAAACCGTGTGTGTGTGTGTGTGTGTGTGTGTTGGGGGGTGCAGTGCATTAGCAACTGCTCCTACAAACAGATGCTAAGTATCAGTTCAAGCGGCAGCAACATAGTTGATTTATACCAGAAATGTCCAGATGTTTACTCCTGCCGATGATTACTTTACTCACTCTTCGATGAATCTTGTTTTTCTTTTAGGAGGAGACGTTCACTTGTTTTTCTGTGTTCTAGGTGAATTTCCTCTTACCCTGTAACACGCATGTCCATTCTGACACACATGTAGTAAACTCTCGTGTCTCAACTTCCAGTAGAGACCAGGATTTTACATGCAACCCAGTTATTTTGGGTTTATTTCATACAGATGAGACGGTAACCTCCCGATGGAAGTCAGATGTTTATGTACCAGAACTTCTGACTCCAGGCCACCTGTACATTCTCCAAAAGTCACATTTGTGCCTAAAAGCGCACACATCTTCAGTTCCTAACAGTTCTGCTGATAAACATTTTCCTGCAGCTCCATACAGCAAACCTCGAGCTACAAGCCTGCGGCTGTTCTCAACTGTTTTCCAGGTTCCTGATTGTTTCCAGCACATGAATCTGTCCAGTTTGGGTTGAAGTTCTGCAATCTGAACAGCAGTGTGACAGGTCTTACCTTCAAATAAGCAGCGAGCAGCAGCAGCAGTGGCTCCGTTGTGATCCAGAACTGAACAGGGTGTGGTGTTTATAGACCAGCTGACTTGCATGTATGACTCAGAGCAGCAAACTTTCACACATCAGCCTCAGCGCTGGGCAGAAATTCCTCAGTGAAACGTAGAGCCAAGGTCAGAGGAAACCCCACCTTCTGACTGGCTTGTCAAGTTTGCCATGGAGACCTCTGTAGTTACTCAGCAATCAGATGTTACAGATAAACATAGACTGCAGCCGAGAGAAGGTGGTAACTTGTTCACACATACCCTCTGATTGGCCAGTTTTAAATGTTTAAACAGAAAACACAATTTTTCAGTCTGTTCAACACTCCTTTGTTGTTCATTTTAGACATTTAACATTTAGATTCAGACTCTGCTAACTAGCAGACATATCCTTATTCTCCTTGCTAACAAACAGATTGAGACCAGGAAGCAGAGCTGCAGTCTTACATGCCTCTCTGCAATCGCTACCCTCCCCAAAATCCATACAGATCCATCCATGGAACAAAGTCCCAGGTTGGGTTCTGAGGCAGAAATCTACCTTTAAGATCCAGCTGAACACCTTCCTTTTAACAGATCTTATAGTGCATAACAAATCTCATGCAGCTGTCAGTGGGCGGGACATGTTGAAACATAAAACAAATAAATGAAATGAAAACATATAAAAAGGAATGGTCCTCTGAGCCACAATGGTCCTTTTAAATCACGGTGAGCAGAGTTGAAACCACACTCAGAAAGTTCATCCATCCTTCTTCTGCCGCTTATCCGGGGTCGGGTCGCGGGGGCAGCAGCCTAAGCAGGGAAGCCCAGACTTCCCTCTCCCCAGCCACATTTGCCAACTCTGCGGGGGGATCCCGAGGCGTTCCCAGGCCAGCCGAGAGATATAATCCCTCCAGCGTGTCCTGGGTCTTCCCCGGGGTCTCCTCTCAGAGGGACGTGCCTGGAACACCTCACCAGGGAGGTCCAGGAGGCATCCTGACCAGATGCCCGAGCCACCTCAACTGGTTCCTCTCGATGTGGAGGAGCAGCGGCTCTACTCTGATCTCCTCCCGGATGACCGAGCTCCTCACCCTATCTCTAAGGGAGAGCCCGGCCACCGTGCCACCGGCCATCCTTCTTTCGGTCACGACCCACAGCTCATGACCATAGGTGAGGGTAGGAACGTAGATCGACTGGTAAATCGAGAGCTTCGCCTTCTGGCTCAGCTCCTTCTTCACCACGACAGACCGGTGCTCCTCTTCCATCTCCTTCCTCGTGGCGTCACCACGCTCCCAGCCCACCTGCAGAAAAGAGCACAAAACGGCAGTACTCAGGGAGGGAAACCCTCCAGCCTTGCCCAGCCCCTTGCTCTGGACACAGAACTTGGCCATCCTACTCATCCTGGACCTGTAATATCCAGATGCCAACAACTGAGTAGCTGAGTCACTGGATCCAGGATTACTTCACCACCACCCTCCTCTGCAGTCTTCCCCATCTGTTCCCGGGTGCTCTGGTCCTTCTCCAGCAGTCTCTTCCTCTTCCTCTTCAGCTTCTATCTTTCAGCAGCGTGTTCCCCTGCCTTCTCTGCAGCCATGTCTCTTCTGCTTCCTGTTTCTCTCCTGTAGCTCCACTTACATACTACAGGACAATCACAGGTGTTCCTGCTTACCGATTATCCTAACCACTTAGTCCGATGAAGGGTCGCACGGAAGCTGGAGCCTATCTCAGCAGTCTTTGGGCAGGAGGCGGAGTACACCCTGGACAGCTCGCCGGTCCATCGCAGCTAGGTAAACTATGACATGCAATTAAACAATTCAATATAAAAACCATGCATTTTGACCCCCATCCCACAGCCATGAGGACATCACCTGATGCGCTGAGTAGTACCTTGCTCCTTGTCCCCCATGTATAAATATGACATCATTAGCATATTTCTCCTCTTTCTTCAGATCTCTGATGTAATCTGTTGGTTTCTATTAGCAGCTATTTATGAGTTGGCCGGAACTGATGTGTCTGTAAAGTACCTGGGACAATGTTGTTGTGAAGTGGTGCTTTACATATAAAGCTGGATTGAATTGAATTCAGATTGCTAACTAGCTAGCTAGCTAGGCTGTACGTGCTTCGGAGTGGGCAGTTTATGTAGACTCTAGAGTGGCAAAGTAATTCTAGCTAGCATTCGGTGAAATGAGACAGATTTGAAGCCATACCCCAGCTTCCCATCACCTAGCAATTTAACATGTCGCAGCTGTAAAAATGTAATTATTACATTATTCTGGTTTCTCTCCAGACTTCTTTCAGTTAAATTTATGTTTTAAAACCAAAGTGGACCCAGAAATTAGACCTTTGTCTCCTTTCATTTATGTGTTACTTAAAAACTAAAATCATTATTTTCTAGCTGGTTGTCATGAGGTTATGTTTTCCTGGGTCCTTTGTTCCTGGTTTCCAGTTTTATTTTGTAGGTTGTTCCTGTTTTGCCTCTGTCTGTATTCAGTAGTTCACCTTCAGGAGTTCATTCATTTCATTTGTTTCACCTCGTTGTGTTCTGTGTATTTATACACCTCAGTTTTTGTCTTGAGTTGCTGGATCATTGTGTTAGTCCCCTGAGTTCTACTGTTCACATTAAATCAGCCTTCAACCTTCATCCCAGTTTTCTCATCTCTACGTTTGGGTCCACACCTTCACCGCCACCGTAACACAATGATCCAGCCAAACGAGGACCCAGCAGCGATGATCACTCCTTTTGAGTCCAGATAACAACTTTGTTTTGGTCAGACCGAGTTTGACTCAGCCTTGAGTCCTCAGTGGTCTCAGTCGGACTCTGAAACAGCCAAAATCGGGGGTCAGTTTCCACCAAACCGAGCATCAGCTTCTCCATGATGTTTCCTATCCACGGATGAGCTCCGGAACCACAACCAGCCTGCCAGTTCCGCCAGACTGGTGTCCAGCTCTATCACCACAGGAGTTTGAGTGCTAGTTGCTCGGCATCATCATTCACAGATCTTCCAGAATGTGCGACACACCAGGAAACCGCACACCAAACAGAAGAAACCAGTTATCATAAATCCAGTTGTGTAGAAATCCTCCACAGAAAGAAGCAACAGACACATGACCTTCATTATGTATCCAGCAGCATGCACTCCGTTGGGACATGCGCCTCCACTTCTCCCATTCTAACTAACCACTTATAAGTCAGTAAAGTGATTACTGAATGTGGAACGAGGACTCACAGCCTTGTCCGCTGCCCTTAATGCTTTTTATACGATGAAATTCTTGAAAATATGACAGATGTGATGAAAATGAACATTTATGTGTTCTTATCAATACAACACAATGGTAATATCGATCACATTGTGTGGCTGCAGGAAGTCTGTGATTGGACAGTCGGAGTTCAGAGAGTTCTGTAGCAGGAGGAACGCTTTACTGTGATTCTGAATCAGATCATCATCAGGTTTGCTCAGGTGTACCGTCTCCCCTCCAGGCTTCATCTCACCACGATGCTGCAGCAGCTAATATTTAGCCAGACGGTGAGTGATAACGAAGGAGTGGTGGGTATGTTGGTCCGGGACATTTTATCAGTCTTACTGGGGTTATTACTCTGAAAGTATTTCAGGTATGGTGAAATCCCCACCCACTTTTACAGCCTCAAGTGAGTCAGTGACCTCACTGAGGGGTGTGGAGGGGAATAAAGCCACAAGCATCTCATTCAACCTACAGTTACTCATGTTCCTGAACTTACCTGTTCCCATGGTAATGACTCCATTCAGCTGGATGCCCGAACCATCTGGACTCCCTTCTAGTGGCTCATCACAGTTATTATTACATCTAGTTTCTCTGTCTTTATTCTTAGGTCCTCCTGCCTGCATCCAGGATTTGGGTCTTTCCGTGTCCCGCTTCGGGGCACCATCATTTGTCTCAGTGTTCATTTTCTCATCTGTAAATCTGAGACAGGTGTGTTTGTCTGCAGAACATTATTGTGTCCCAGTGTAAATCCGGACATGGTGGTCCATGTACAGAAGCTCCAGGTTGAAGACCCAACAATGCCAAGACCTTTTTGTCCAACATATTAACCCTACATGATCACACTGGACCTTGACGACAATAGATTAATCTGTTTTAAATAAAAACTGTTTAAGTTTAATTCTGTATTTATAACGCCTCAAACAGTCCTGTTGCATCATTTAATGATAAAACTTTGGTTAAAACCCTGTCAGAGAGTGTGATACGGGTCTTCTGCCCCCTGGTGGACACCATTCACCTACAATAATCACGATGTTATAAAGGATGTTCCTTAAAATAAAGGATTTCACAACACTCAAGGTGAAGTCGAGATGAAGACGAGATGAGGAGGAGATGAAGATGAGATGAAGATGAGATGAAGAGAAGATGAGATGAAGATGAGATGAGGAGGAGATGAAGACTAGATGAAGAGTAGATGAAGACGAGATGAAGATGAGATGAAGACGAGATGAGGAGGAGATGAAGACGAGATGAAGATAAGATGAGGAGGAGATGAAGAGGAGATGAGGAGGAGATGAAGATGAGATGAAGAGGAGGTGAAGATAAGATGAGATGAGGAGGAGATGAAGACGAGATGAAGACGAGATGAAGATGAGATGAGGATGAGATGAAGATGAGATGAGATGAGGAGGAGATGAAGACGAGATGAAGATGAGATGAGGAGGAGATGAAGATGAGATGAGATGAGGAGGAGATGAAGACGAGATGAAGACGAGATGAAGATGAGATGAGGATGAGATGAAGATGAGATGAGATGAGGAGGAGATGAAGACGAGATGAAGATGAGATGAAGAGGAGATGAAGATAAGATGAGGAGGAGATGAAGATGAGATGAAGAGGAGATGAAGATAAGATGAGGAGGAGATGAAGATGAGATGAAGATGAGATGAGGAGGAGATGAAGATGAGATGAGATGAGGAGGAGATGAAGACGAGATGAAGACGAGATGAAGACGAGACGAAGATGAGATGAGGAGGAGATGAAGACGCGATGAAGATGAGATGAGGAGGAGATGAAGATGAGATGAAGATAAGATGAGGAGGAGATGAAGACGAGATGAAGAGAAGATGAAGATGAGATGAAGAGAAGATGAGATGAAGATGAGATGAGAAGGAGATGAAGATGAGATGAAGATAAGATGAGGAGGAGATGAAGACGAGATGAAGAGAAGATGAAGAGAAGATGAGGAGGAGATGAAGACGAGATGAAGATGAGATGAGGAGGAGATGAAGAGAAGGTGAAGACGAGATGAAGATGAGATGAAGAGAAGATGAGATGAAGATGAGATGAAGACGAGATGAGGAGAAGATGAGATGAAGATGAGATGAAGAGAACATGAAGACGCGATGAAGATGAGATGAGGAGGAGATGAAGACGAGATGAAGATGAGATGAAGAGAAGATGAGATGAAGATGAGATGAGGAGTAGATGAAGACGAGATGAAGATGAGATGAAGATAAGATGAAGACAAGATGAGGAGGAGATGAAGACGAGATGAAGAGGAGATGAAGATAAGATGAGGAGGAGATGAAGATGACATGAGGAGGAGATGAAGAGAAGATGAAGATGAGATGAAGACGAGATGAAGATGAGCTGAAGACGAGATGAAGATGAGATGAAGAGAAGATGAAGACGAGATGAAGACGAGATGAGGAGGAGATGAAGATGAAGACGAGATGAAGATGAGATGAAGAGAAGATGAGATGAGGAGGAGATGAAGACGAGATGAAGAGAAGATGAAGATGACATGAGATGAAGATGAGATGAGGATGAGATGAAGACGAGATGAAGACGAGATAAAGACGAGACGAAGATGAGATGAAGATGAGATGAAGACGCGATGAAGATGAGATGAAGATGAGATGAAGATAAGATGAGGAGGAGATGAAGACGAGATGAAGAGAAGATGAAGATGAGATGAAGAGAAGATGAGATGAAGATGAGATGAGGAGGAGATGAAGATGAGATGAAGATAAGATGAGGATGAGATGAAGACGAGATGAAGACGAGATAAAGACGAGACGAAGATGAGATGAAGATGAGATGAGGAGGAGATGAAGATGAGATGAAGATAAGATGAGGATGAGATGAAGACGAGATGAAGACGAGATAAAGACGAGACGAAGATGAGATGAAGATGAGATGAGGAGGAGATGAAGACGCGATGAAGATGAGATGAGGAGGAGATGAAGATGAGATGAAGATAAGATGAGGAGGAGATGAAGACGAGATGAAGAGAAGATGAAGATGAGATGAAGAGAAGATGAGATGAAGATGAGATGAGGAGGAGATGAAGATGAGATGAAGATAAGATGAGGAGGAGATGAAGACGAGATGAAGAGAAGATGAAGAGAAGATGAGGAGGAGATGAAGACGAGATGAAGAGAAGATGAGGAGGAGATGAAGAGAAGATGAAGACGAGATGAAGATGAGATGAAGAGAAGATGAGATGAAGACGAGATGAGGAGAAGATGAGATGAAGAGAACATGAAGACGCGATGAAGATGAGATGAAGATGAGATGAGGAGGAGATGAAGACGAGATGAAGATGAGATGAAGAGAAGATGAAGACAAGATGAGGAGGAGATGAAGACGAGATGAAGAGGAGATGAAGATGAGATGAGGAGGAGATGAAGAGAAGATGAAGATGAGATGAAGACGAGATGAAGATGAGATGAAGACGAGATGAAGAGAAGATGAAGACGAGATGAAGATGAGATGAGGATGAGATGAAGATGAGATGAAGACGAGATGAAGATGAGATGAAGATGAGATGAAGAGAAGATGAAGACGAGATGAAGACGAGATGAGGAGGAGATGAAGATGAAGACGAGATGAAGATGAGATGAAGAGAAGATGAGATGAGGAGGAGATGAAGACGAGATGAAGAGAAGATGAAGATGACATGAGATGAAGATGAGATGAGGATGAGATGAAGACGAGATGAAGACGAGATAAAGACGAGACGAAGATGAGATGAAGATGAGATGAAGACGCGATGAAGATGAGATGAGGAGGAGATGAAGATGAGATGAAGATAAGATGAGGAGGAGATGAAGACGAGATGAAGAGAAGATGAAGATGAGATGAAGAGAAGATGAGATGAAGATGAGATGAGGATGAGATGAAGACGAGATGAAGACGAGATAAAGACGAGACGAAGATGAGATGAAGATGAGATGAGGAGGAGATGAAGACGCGATGAAGATGAGATGAGGAGGAGATGAAGATGAGATGAAGATAAGATGAGGAGGAGATGAAGACGAGATGAAGAGAAGATGAGATGAAGATGAGATGAGGAGGAGATGAAGATGAGATGAAGATAAGATGAGGAGGAGATGAAGACGAGATGAAGAGAAGATGAAGAGAAGATGAGGAGGAGATGAAGACGAGATGAAGAGAAGATGAGGAGGAGATGAAGACGAGATGAAGAGAAGATGAAGAGAAGATGAAGACGAGATGAAGATGAGATGAAGAGAAGATGAGATGAAGACGAGATGAGGAGAAGATGAGATGAAGAGAACATGAAGACGCGATGAAGATGAGATGAAGACGAGATGAGGAGGAGATGAAGACGAGATGAAGATGAGATGAAGAGAAGATGAGATGAAGATGAGATGAGGAGTAGATGAAGACGAGATGAAGATGAGATGAAGATAAGATGAAGACAAGATGAGGAGGAGATGAAGACGAGATGAAGAGGAGATGAAGATGAGATGAGGAGGAGATGAAGAGAAGATGAAGATGAGATGAAGACGAGATGAAGATGAGATGAAGACGAGATGAAGAGAAGATGAAGACGAGATGAAGATGAGATGAGGAGGAGATGAAGATGAGATGAAGACGAGAAGAAGATGAGATGAAGACGAGATGAAGATGAGATGAAGATGAGATGAAGAGAAGATGAAGACGAGATGAAGACGAGATGAGGAGGAGATGAAGAGAAGATGAAGACGAGATGAAGACGAGATGAAGATGAGATGAAGAGAAGATGAGATGAAGATGAGATGAAGAGAAGATGAGATGAAGATGAGATGAGGAGATGAAGACGAGATGAAGAGAAGATGAAGACGAGATGAAGAGAAGATGAAGACGAGATGAAGAGAAGATGAAGACGAGATGAAGATGAGATGAGGAGGAGATGAAGATGAGATGAGGAGGAGATGAAAATGAGATGAAGAGAAGATGAGGAGGAGATGAAGATGAGATGAGGAGGAGATGAAAATGAGATGAAGAGAAGATGAGGAGGAGATGAAGATGAGATGAGGAGGAGATGAAGATGAGATGAAGATGAGATGAGGAGATGAAGATGAGATGAAGATGAGATGAAGAGAAGATGCGATGAAGATGAGATGAGGAGGAGATGAGGAGGAGATGAAGACGAGATGAAGAGTAGATGAAGACGAGATGAAGATGAGATGAAGACGAGATGAGGAGGAGATGAAGACGAGATAAAGAGGAGATGAAGATGAGATTAAGAGGAGATGAAGATGAGATGAAGACGAGATGAAGATGAGATGAGATGAAGATGAGATGAGGAGGAGATGAGATGAGGAGGAGATGAAGACGCGATGAAGACGAGATGAAGATGAGATGAGATGAAGATGAGATGAGGATGAGATGAAGACGAGATAAAGACGAGCCGAAGATGAGATGAAGATGAGATGAGGAGGAGATGAAGACGAGATGAAGATGAGATGAAGATGAGATGAGATGAAGACGAGATGAAGATGAGATGAAGAGAAGATGAGATGAAGATGAGATGAGGAGCAGATGAAGATGAGATGAAGATGAGATGAGGAGAAGATGAAGATGAGATGAAGATGAGATGAGGAGGAGATGAAGACGAGATGAAGAGAACATGAAGACGCGATGAAGATGAGATGAAGATGAAGATGAGGAGGAGATGAAGAGAAGATGAAGACGAGATGAAGATGAGATGAAGTGAAGATGAGATGAAGATGAGATGAGGAGGAGATGAAGATGAGATGAGGAGGAGATGAAGATGAGATGAGGAGGAGATGAAGACGAGATGAGGAGGAGATGAAGATGAGATGAAGATGACATGAGGAGGAGATGAAGAGGAGATGAAGATGAGATGAGGAGGAGATGAAGATGAGATGAGGAGGAGATGAAGATGAGATGAGGAGATAAAGATGAGATGAGGAGGAGATGAAGATGAGATGAGGAGGAGATGAAGATGAGATGAAGACGAGATGAAGATGAGATGAGGAGGAGATGAAGATGAGATGAAGATGAGATGAGGAGGAGATGAAGATGAGATGAGGAGGAGATGAAGATGAGATGAGGAGGAGATGAAGATGAGATGAAGAGAAGATGAGGAGGAGATGAAGAGGAGATGAAGATGAGATGAGGAGGAGATGAAGATGAGATGAAGATGAGATGAGGAGGAGATGAAGATGAGATGAGGAGGAGATGAAGACGAGATGAAGAGGAGATGAAGATGAGATGAGGAGGAGATGAAGAGAAGATGAGGAGGAGATGAGGTTGGACCAGGACCAGACAGGCTGACGAGGACCTGGACCAGGACCAGACAGGACTGACGAGGACCTGGACCAGGACCAGACAGGCTGACGAGGACCTGGACCAGGACCAGACAGGACTGACGAGGACCTGGACCAGGACCAGACAGGACTGACGAGGACCTTGACCAGGACCAGACAGGACTGACGAGGACCTGGACCAGGACCGGACAGGACTGACGAGGACCTGGACCAGGACCAGACAGGACTGACGAGGACCTGGACCAGGACCAGACAGGCTGACGAGGACCTGGACCAGGACCAGACAGGCTGACGAGGACCTGGACCAGGTCCAGACAGGCTGACCAGGACCTGGACCAGGACCAGAAAGGACTGACGAGGACCTGGACCAGGACCAGACAGGCTGACGAGGACCTGGACCAGGACCAGACAGGACTGACGAGGACCTGGACCAGGTCCAGACAGGCTGACGAGGACCTGGACCAGGACCAGACAGGCTGACGAGGACCTGGACCAGTTCCAGACAGGACTGACGAGGACCTGGACCAGGACCAGACAGGCTGACGAGGACCTGGACCAGGACCAGACAGGACTGACGAGGACCTGGACCAGGACCAGACAGGACTGACGAGGACCTGGACCAGGACCAGACAGGACTGACGAGGACCTGGACCAGGACCAGACAGGACTGACGAGGACCTGGACCAGGACCAGACAGGCTGACGAGGACCTGGACCAGGACCGGACAGGACTGACGAGGACCTGGACCAGGACCGGACAGGCTGACGAGGACCTGGACCAGGACCGGACAGGACTGACGAGGACCTGGACCAGGTCCAGACAGGCTGACGAGGACCTGGACCAGGACCGGACAGGACTGACGAGGACCTGGACCAGGTCCAGACAGGACTGACGAGGACCTGGACCAGGACCGGACAGGACTGACGAGGACCTGGACCAGGACCAGACAGGCTGACGAGGACCTGGACCAGGTCCAGACAGGCTGACGAGGACCTGGACCAGGACCGGACAGGCTGACGAGGACCTGGACCAGGTCCAGACAGGACTGACGAGGACCTGGACCAGGACCAGACAGGCTGACGAGGACCTGGACCAGGACCGGACAGGCTGACGAGGACCTGGACCAGGACCAGACAGGCTGACGAGGACCTGGACCAGGACCAGACAGGACTGACGAAGACCTGGACCAGGTCCAGACAGGCTGACGAGGACCTGGACCAGGACCAGACAGGACTGACGAGGACCTGGACCAGGACCAGACAGGACTGACGAAGACCTGGACCAGGTCCAGACAGGCTGACGAGGACCTGGACCAGGACCAGACAGGACTGACGAGGACCTGGACCATGTCCAGACAGGCTGACGAGGACCTGGACCAGGACCAGACAGGCTGACGAGGACCTGGACCAGGTCCAGACAGGCTGACGAGGACCTGGACCAGGACCGGACAGGACTGACGAGGACCTGGACCAGGTCCAGACAGGACTGACGAGGACCTGGACCAGGACCGGACAGGACTGACGAGGACCTGGACCAGGACCGGACAGGCTGACGAGGACCTGGACCAGGACCGGACAGGCTGACGAGGACCTGGACCAGGACCAGACAGGACTGACGAGGACCTGGACCAGGACCGGACAGGCTGACGAGGACCTGGACCAGGTCCAGACAGGCTGACGAGGACCTGGACCAGGACCGGACAGGACTGACGAGGACCTGGACCAGGACCGGACAGGCTGACGAGGACCTGGACCAGGTCCAGACAGGCTGACGAGGACCTGGACCAGGTCCAGACAGGACTGACGAGGACCTGGACCAGGTCCAGACAGGACTGACGAGGACCTGGACCAGGTCCAGACAGGACTGACGAGGACCTGGACCAGGTCCAGACAGGACTGACGAGGACCTGGACCAGGTCCAGACAGGCTGACGAGGACCTGGACCAGGTCCAGACAGGCTGACGAGGACCTGGACCAGGTCCCGACAGGCTGACGAGGACCTGGACCAGGACCAGACAGGACTGACGAGGACCTGGACCAGGACCAGACAGGCTGACGAGGACCTGGACCAGGACCAGACAGGACTGACGAGGACCTGGACCAGGACCAGACAGGACTGACGAAGACCTGGACCAGGTCCAGACAGGCTGACGAGGACCTGGACCAGGTCCAGACTGGACTGACGAGGACCTGGACCAGGTCCAGACAGGACTGACGAGGACCTGGACCAGGACCAGACAGGACTGACGAGGACCTGGACCAGGTCCAGACAGGCTGACGAGGACCTGGACCAGGACCAGACAGGACTGACGAGGACCTGGACCAGGTCCAGACAGGCTGACGAGGACCTGGACCAGGACCAGACAGGCTGACGAGGACCTGGACCAGGTCCAGACAGGACTGACGAGGACCTGGACCAGGACCGGACAGGACTGACGAGGACCTGGACCAGGACCGGACAGGCTGACGAGGACCTGGACCAGGACCGGACAGGCTGACGAGGACCTGGACCAGGTCCAGACAGGCTGACGAGGACCTGGACCAGGACCAGACAGGACTGACGAGGACCTGGACCAGGACCAGACAGGCTGACGAGGACCTGGACCAGGTCCAGACAGGCTGACGAGGACCTGGACCAGGACCAGACAGGACTGACGAGGACCTGGACCAGGACCGGACAGGCTGACGAGGACCTGGACCAGGACCAGACAGGACTGACGAGGACCTGGACCAGGACCGGACAGGCTGACGAGGACCTGGACCAGGTCCAGACAGGCTGACGAGGACCTGGACCAGGACCAGACAGGACTGACGAGGACCTGGACCAGGACCGGACAGGCTGACGAGGACCTGGACCAGGTCCAGACAGGCTGACGAGGACCTGGACCAGGACCAGACAGGCTGACGAGGACCTGGACCATGTCCAGACAGGCTGACGAGGACCTGGACCAGGTCCAGACAGGCTGACGAGGACCTGGACCAGGACCAGACAGGCTGACGAGGACCAGGACCAGACAGGACTGACGAGGACCTGGACCAGGACCAGACAGGACTGACGAAGACCTGGACCAGGTCCAGACAGGACTGACGAAGACCTGGACCAGGACCGGACAGGACTGACGAGGACCTGGACCAGGACCGGACAGGACTGACGAGGACCTGGACCAGGTCCAGACAGGCTGACGAGGACCTGGACCAGGTCCAGACAGGCTGACGAGGACCTGGACCAGGACCAGACAGGACTGACGAGGACCTGGACCAGGACCAGACAGGCTGACGAGGACCTGGACCAGGACCAGACAGGACTGACGAGGACCTGGACCAGGTCCAGACAGGACTGACGAGGACCTGGACCAGGTCCAGACAGGACTGACGAGGACCTGGACCAGGTCCAGACAGGCTGACGAGGACCTGGACCAGGACCAGACAGGACTGACGAGGACCTGGACCAGGACCAGACAGGCTGACGAGGACCTGGACCAGGACCAGACAGGACTGACGAGGACCTGGACCAGGTCCAGACAGGCTGACGAGGACCTGGACCAGGACCAGACAGGACTGACGAAGACCTGGACCAGGTCCAGACAGGCTGACGAGGACCTGGACCAGGACCAGACAGGACTGACGAGGACCTGGACCAGGACCGGACAGGACTGACGAGGACCTGGACCAGGTCCAGACAGGCTGACGAGGACCTGGACCAGGACCAGACAGGACTGACGAAGACCTGGACCAGGTCCAGACAGGCTGACGAGGACCTGGACCAGGTCCAGACAGGCTGACGAGGACCTGGACCAGGACCAGACAGGACTGACGAAGACCTGGACCAGGTCCAGACAGGCTGACGAGGACCTGGACCAGGACCAGACAGGACTGACGAGGACCTGGACCAGGTCCAGACAGGCTGACGAGGACCTGGACCAGGACCAGACAGGACTGACGAGGACCTGGACCAGGTCCAGACAGGCTGACGAGGACCTGGACCAGGTCCAGACAGGACTGACGAGGACCTGGACCAGGACCAGACAGGACTGACGAGGACCTGGACCAGGTCCAGACAGGCTGACGAGGACCTGGACCAGGACCAGACAGGACTGACGAGGACCTGGACCAGGACCAGACAGGACTGACGAGGACCTGGACCAGGTCCAGACAGGCTGACGAGGACCTGGACCAGGACCAGACAGGCTGACGAGGACCTGGACCAGGACCAGACAGGACTGACGAGGACCTGGACCAGGACCAGACAGGACTGACGAGGACCTGGACCAGGTCCAGACAGGCTGACGAGGACCTGGACCAGGACCAGACAGGCTGACGAGGACCTGGACCAGGTCCAGACAGGCTGACGAGGACCTGGACCAGGACCAGACAGGACTGACGAGGACCTGGACCAGGACCAGACAGGACTGACGAGGACCTGGACCAGGACCAGACAGGACTGACGAGGACCTGGACCAGGACCAGACAGGACTGACGAGGACCTGGACCAGGTCCAGACAGGCTGACGAGGACCTGGACCAGGACCAGACAGGACTGACGAGGACCTGGACCAGGACCAGACAGGACTGACGAGGACCTGGACCAGGACCAGACAGGCTGACGAGGACCTGGACCAGGACCAGACAGGCTGACGAGGACCTGGACCAGGACCGGACAGGACTGACGAGGACCTGGACCAGGACCGGACTGACGAGGACCTGGACCAGGACCAGACAGGACCAGGACCAGACAGGCTGACGAGGACCTGGACCAGGTCCAGACAGGACTGACGAGGACCTGGACCAGGACCAGACAGGCTGACGAGGACCTGGACCAGGACCAGACAGGCTGACGAGGACCTGGACCAGGACCAGACAGGCTGACGAGGACCTGGACCAGAACCGGACAGGACTGACGAAGACCTGGACCAGGTCCAGACAGGCTGACGAGGACCTGGACCAGGACCAGACAGGCTGACGAGGACCTGGACCAGGACCGGACAGGACTGACGAGGACCTGGACCAGGACCGGACTGACGAGGACCTGGACCAGGACCAGACAGGACCAGGACCAGACAGGACTGACGAGGACCTGGACCAGGACCGGACTGACGAGGACCTGGACCAGGACCGGACTGACGAGGACCTGGACCAGGTCCAGACAGGCTGACGAGGACCTGGACCAGGACCAGACAGGCTGACGAGGACCTGGACCAGGACCGGACTGACGAGGACCTGGACCAGGACCAGACAGGACCAGGACCAGACAGGACCAGGA
This sequence comes from Telmatherina bonti, assembly GCF_933228915.1. Classification (NCBI taxonomy): domain Eukaryota; kingdom Metazoa; phylum Chordata; class Actinopteri; order Atheriniformes; family Telmatherinidae; genus Telmatherina; species Telmatherina bonti. Next base: position 43,510,312 of record NC_136619.1, read on the forward strand.
CCAGACCGGACTGACGAGGACCTGCAGGAAACCTGCACTGTAGGACTGTAACAAGCAGAATACATGGAGGGAAATGTGTTGTGTGACCCCGCGTCAGCCCAGTTCCAGTCCAGTTCCACCCCACTTTCAGCCCACATTCAGGTCAGAGGTCAGCCACTTTAGGATGGGGGGGGCGTCAGTTGTCCGTTTGTAACAACCTGAGAAGGTGTGAAAGCCTGGATGTCCACAGAGAGGCCTGCCCCCCCACGGTAGCCCGACCCCCAACCTGCCGACGTGTTCCAGGAGAAGAAGACCAGATCGATGGTGTTCCTGTCAACATCTGCCAGCGAGACCAATAGAAACCAGTCAGACCAGCAGGAAGCGTGACCCTGCGTTTGTGTGGGGGGGGGGGGGGGGGGGGGGGGGCGTGGCACAATTTCTCTCTGGACAAGTCACCTTCGGACGTTTCTACGTTCTCTGAGCAGAACAGAGTTCCCATCAGAGGAACAGAAACAGGAAGGTCTGCCGGACATCCTGGACAGCCAAAACCTGCTCGTTACCATGGAGACGCCGTGTCTTCGTAGACATGCGAAACTGGACATGTCTGGGACGTTGCAGAGGCAGATCCACCTCCTCCCTCGCGGCTGGTTTGGACATGGTTAGACCACCTTTTCCAACCTTGTCTCCACATCCGCCTCGATGTTTCGCCAGAATTTAGAAAATAATTTGTGTTTAATGAGAAAAGCCGATAAATCTTCCGGTAGTTCCGAACACGTGCGACTCGCGCATGTTAGGGTGACGAAACGGGTCCAACGTCGCTCAGATCCCTGATGAAGGTCTGAAATCCTGGATCTGCTGAGGTGCTGCCATGTGATTGACCGGTTGGACATGTGCGTTAACTGATAGGGAAACTGGACTCAAGCGGATCGGTTCTGGTGCTTGGTTACCAACATAAAGACCTGGTCTCTGCATCTTCAGACAGGGACATTTAACAAACAGAGGAGTGAAATCGACCTGATGTCCACCTGTCTCTGCTATAAGAGGATTTCTGTCCCGGTCCCGTCCACACTCGTCTCTGCTCAGCGGCCCGTCGGCGCTTCCCCAGCCGGAGGCCCGGGGTCCGGTTCTTTGCAGGTTCCCTCCTTGTCCCGGCCTCTGAGGACGTCATCTCAGTCTCCGCTCTGTCCAGCTCTGTCCTTCACTTCCTTTCTAATCCTTTTAGCTCTCTAATCTTCCTTCAGCCTCAGATCCCTGCAGGTTGTCTTCACCGGCGCTCCGTGGGATGCTGCTGGACCCCAACTGAGCAACTCAGGTAGGACTACCCTTAGACCTCCGTCTCCACGGACCCTGCTGGTCTTCTGGGCCACAGGACGGCACGTTCTGGGTTTCGGTTTGTGGTTTAGCTGCTTGGACAGACGATGGGGGGGGACTGGTCCTGTAGATAAAGCCTGGAAGGACAAGCAGAGACGTGAGAGGTGGCTTTATGGAGACCCGGCGACCCGGCTCGATGTCTCGCCATGACTCAGCCATGACAGATCCAGCAGGTTTTTCCTTGGAACATAGTTTCACTTCAGCTTGACGTGAAAAAATGATTTTATCACCGGTTCAGATTCTTTTAGTCTGAAAACCAGCCCAGAAAGACTCGAGCTGTTTGCTGAAGAAAACCTGCAGACAGAAACGTCCTCCTGACGCCGTCACGGTGACACTAAACAGTTTTAAACCAATCAGACGAAGAGATCTGTGCAGAAAATCCATTCAAACAAACAGGATGGAAACAGCATAGAAAATACTGGTTCTGTCTACTGGTTTCCACCCGCAGGCCGGCGGTTTGATGCTCGGCGCACCCAAACTGGGCCACGTTCTGGTTTACAGCTGTATACGGAGAAATCCACCAGATTTCCAGGAAAACCTCCTAAATCTACGGGTAATCTCCACCACTGCTAATGAGTTGTTTGCTAGCAGTTAACTCGGTAACTAAGCGGGAGGTTGGTTATGTTGACCAACTTTCTGCGTATCAGCTGTTCTGCTTAATCCTCATCAGATCTAAAAGCAGCAGTTTGTTCCGCTTCCACTGGTTTCGTTTCACCCAGTTCTTCGCAGATAAATTTACAATTTAATCCGAATAACGTTCATCTGAAAATCACGTAAACATCTGATGACACAATATTGTCATGAATCTGTCAGTGAAACAACTTTTAATTTCCATTTTTATGTTTGTTCATCTTCCAACCATTTTATGGGAGTTTTATGTTTTTAAGACAAAAACAGGAAATTTGACAACTAGTCTTGAAAAAGTTCAAAATCAATCAATTCTAATTATTATCTGATATTTTTAGCTGCAGCTTTTTTTAAAACTGATTGATTTTAAACTGGAAAAAAAGAATGAATTATATTTTTACAAATGTAGAAGGATTTATTTTATTTTTCCTAAAGAATAAAATTCATAAAGATTTCTGCTCATTTTAGTCTCCATGTTTAGTAAACAAACTGACCTTTAAAGGGTTAAAAAGTGCAACTAATTATTATGTGATGTTTATAAAACACGATGCACTTTTCACTCGTTTGTGTTTGTAGAATGAAACGTTCCATAAAAAGCACGTCGTCAGGGTTCACTCGACCCGTTAACGGACTCAGGTTAACTTACATGATTAACTAACCAAGTAACCACTAACTGGCCAACTAACCTCATATTAAACTATTATTTATGGTCTACTGGTTAAGGGTTAAGCTAATCAGCACCTCCCAGTGTAGAAAGTTCTGAACGGCCGACTGGGTTAACTGGATAAGACACTGAGTGGAAAGTGGAGGTGATGGTGGAGACCAGTTTAAATGGTTGAATGGTCCAGTGAAGGAGCTGGCCGGAGGATTAGGGTCATGATCCATCAGCTCTAACTGAAGCTGACATGATCCCGACACCATTAAGCACTGAACAGCGAGGAGGAATAAAGCTCATTATTCCTGCTTTACGTTTGTTTTTAACACCACTGACACACTTTCAGCCCAGCTCCAGCCCAGTTAAAATCCAGTTCCAGTCCAGTTCCAGCCCAATCCAATCCAATCCAATCCAACTTTATTTGTAAAGCACTTTAAAACAACCACAGTGGACCAAAGTGCTGTACAGAAGAATAAGACATAAAACAGCTATACAATTAAAACAATAAACAAAAACAAAACAAAAAAAATAAATAAATAATAAAAATAAAATAAAAATAATAGTACATTCAACATCTCACATGGTGTCAAAAGCCAAGGAGAAAAGATGGGTTTTAAGATGAGATTTAAAAACAGACAGAGAGGAGGCCTGTCTGATGTGGAGAGGCAGATCATTCCATAGTTTAGGAGCTGCCACAGCAAAGGCACGGTCACCTCTCAGCTTGCGCTTCGTTTTAGGTACACTCAGGAGCAGTTGATCAGCTGACCTGAGAGAGCGGGGGGGTGTATAAGGCTGCAGCAGCTCGGAAAGGTAGAGCGGGGCAAGACCATTGAGGGATTTAAAAGTAAATAAAAGAATTTTAAAACTGATCCTAAAACGTATGGGCAGCCAGTGAAGTGAGGCTAAAATGGGGGAAATGTGCTCGTGTTTACGTGTGCCAGTTAAAAGACGTGCAGCAGCATTTTGCACCATCTGAAGACGGGCCACGGAGGACCCACTAACCCCCACATAAAGTGCATTACAGTAATCCAGCCTAGTGGTCACAAAGGCGTGGATTACTGTTTCGAAGTGCTGCCTTGAAAGAATAGGTTTAATTTTGGCCAGCTGCCTCAACTGGAAGAAGCTCGATTTAACGACTGAACTGATCTGACAGTCGAGCTTGAGATCAGTATCCACTTTAACCCCAAGATTTGTGATGGTTGGCTTAATGAACTGGGCCAAGGGACCCAGATCTACAAGGGGGGCCCCAGTGGTGCCACCAAAAACCATCACCTCTGTCTTTTTCTCATTAAAATTTAAAAAGTTTATAGCCATCCAGGCCTTTATGTCGTCAAGACACCTGAGTAGTGGTTTAACAGAATATGCATCTTTCTTTTTGAGAGGGACATAAATCTGACTGTCATCTGCGTAACAGTGGAAAGAAATACCATGCTTCCTAAGTATGGAACCAAGTGGAAGCAAGTAGAGAGAAAAGAGAAGAGGGCCTAAAACTGAGCCCTGTGGGACCCCACATGAGAGACGAGCAGAGGAGGACACAGAGTCACCAAGGCTGACACAGAAAGTTCGATCAGCCAAGTATGACCTGAACCACTCCAGTGCTACACCCCTGACACCCACCCACTGTTTCAGACGAGAGATTAAAAGTTCATGGTCCACTGTGTCAAATGCAGCAGTTAAATCTAGAAGCACAAGAATAACACAATCACCGGAGTCAGTAGCTAAAAAGATATCATTAAAAACTCTTAGAAGAGCTGATTCGGTGCTGTGCAAGGTTTTAAAACCAGATTGGAAGACCTCAAGAATTTTTTGCTCTTCCAGAAAAACCATTAATTGGCTGCAAACTATCTTCTCGAGGATTTTTGAGATAAAAGGCAATTTAGAGATAGGCCTGTAATTTGCAAGAACAGTAGTATCTAGTCCTGTTTTTTTAATCAAAGGTTGCACTACTGCATGTTTGAAATTTCCAGGGACCACACCTGAGGACAAACTGCTATTGATAAGGGTCAGAACAGAGGACCCTATAGTGGGGAAAACCTCTTTAAATAGCCGAGGAGGGACCACATCATTCGGAGAACCTGAGGGCTTTAACTGACCAACAGTCTTCTGTAACAAGGACAGAGTCACAGATTCAAACCTGTCGAAGACAGCAGAGCAGGGCACAGAGACTGAAGTGGCACAGAGACTGAAGCCCAGTTAAAATCCAGTTCCAGTCCAGTTCCAGGCCACATTCAGCCCAGTTCCAGTCCAGTTCCAGCCCAGTTAAAATCCAGTTCCAGTCCAGTTCCAGGCCACATTCAGCCCAGTTCCAGTCCAGTTCCAGCCCAGTTAAAATCCAGTTCCAGTCCAGTTCCAGGCCACATTCAGCCCAGTTCCAGTCCAGTTCCAGCCCAGTTAAAATCCAGTTCCAGTCCAGTTCCAGGCCACATTCAGCCCAGTTCCAGTCCAGTTCCAGCCCAGTTAAAGTCCAGTTCCAGTCCAGTTCCAGTCCAGTTCCAGCCCAGTTAAAGTCCAGTTCCAGTCCAGTTCCAGCCCACTTTCAGCCCAGTTCCAGTCCAGTTCCAGCCCAGTTAAAGTCCAGTTCCAGTCCAGTTCCAGCCCAGTTAAAGTCCAGTTCCAGTCCAGTTCCAGCCCACTTTCAGCCCAGTTCCAGTCCAGTTCCAGGCCACACTCAGCCCAGTTCCAGTCCAGTTCCAGTCCAATTCCAGTCCAGTTCCAGCCCACACTCAGCCCAGTTCCAGTCCAATTCCAGTCCAGTTCCAGCCCACTTTCAGCCCAGTTCCAGTCCAGTTCCAGCCCACACTCAGCCCAGTTCCAGTCCAATTCCAGTCCAGTTCCAGCCCACTTTCAGCCCAGTTCCAGTCCAGTTCCAGCCCACATTCAGTCCAGTTCCAGTCCAGTTCCAGGCCACACTCAGCCCAGTTCCAGTCCAGTTCCAGTCCAGGTCCAGCACACATTCAGCCCAGTTCCAGTCCAGTTCCAGGCCACACTCATCCCAGTTCCAGTCCAGTTCCAGCCCAGTTCCAGTCCAGTTCCAGCCCACTTTCAGCCCAGTTCCAGCCCACTTTCAGCCCAGTTCCAGTCCAGTTCCAGTCCAGGTCCAGCACACATTCAGCCCAGTTCCAGGCCACACTCATCCCAGTTCCAGTCCAGTTCCAGCCCAGTTCCAGTCCAGTTCCAGCCCACTTTCAGCCCAGTTCCAGCCCACTTTCAGCCCAGTTCCAGTCCAGTTCCAGTCCAGGTCCAGCCCACTTTCAGCCCAGTTCCAGTCCAGGTCCAGCCCACTTTCAGCCCAGTTCCAGTCCAGTTCCAGTCCAGGTCCAGCACACATTCAGCCCACTTTCAGCCCAGTTTCAGCCCACTTTCAGCCCAGTTCCAGCCCACTTTCAGCCCAGTTCCAGTCCAGTTCCAGTCCAGGTCCAGCCCACTTTCAGCCCAGTTCCAGTCCAGGTCCAGCCCACTTTCAGCCCAGTTCCAGTCCAGGTCCAGCCCACTTTCAGCCCAGTTCCAGTCCAGTTCCAGTCCAGGTCCAGCACACATTCAGCCCACTTTCAGCCCAGTTCCAGTCCAGTTCCAGTCCAGTTCCAGTCCAGGTCCAGCACACATTCAGCCCAGTTCCAGTCCAGTTCCAGTGCAGTTCCAGCCCACTTTCAGCCCAGTTCCAGTCCAGTTCCAGCCAGTTCCAGCCCACTTTCAGCCCAGTTCCAGCCCAGTTCCAGTCCAGTTCCAGCCCACATTCAGCCCAGTTCCAGTACAGTTCCAGTCCAGTTCCAGCCCACTTTCAGCCCAGTTCCAGCCCAGTTCCAGTCCAGTTCCAGCCCAAATTCAGCACAGTTCCTGGCCACACTCATCCCAGTTCCGTTGCAGTTCCAGCCCACATTCAGCCCAGTTCCAGTCCAGTTCCAGTCCAGTTCCAGTCCAGTTCCAGCCCACTTTCAGCCCAGTTCCAGCCCAGTTCCAGTCCAGTTCCAGCCGACCTTCAGCCCACATTCAGCCCAGTTCCAGCCCACTTTCAGCCCAGTTCAAGTCCAGTTCAAGTCCAGTTCCAGTCCAGTTCCAGCCCAGTTCCAGCCCAGTTCCAGTCCAGTTCCAGCCCAGTTCCAGCCCAGTTCCAGTCCAGTTCCAGCCCACATTCAGCTCACTTTCAGCCCACATTCAGCCCATTTCCAGCCCACTTTCAGCCCACTTTCAGCCCAGTTCCAGTCCAGATCCAGTCCAGTTCCAGCCCACATTCACCCCAGTTCCAGTCCAGTTCCAGTCCAGTTCCAGCCCAGTTCCAGCCCAGTTCCAGTCCAGTTCCAGCCCACTTTCAGCCCACTTTCAGTCCAGTTCAAGCCCAGTTCGAACACACTTTCAGCCCAGTTCCAGTCCAGTTCCAGCCCACTTTCAGCCCAGTTCCAGTCCATTTCCACCCCACTTTCTGCCCAGTTCCAGTCCAGTTCCAGCCCACTTTCAGCCCACTTTCAGTCCAGTTCAAGCCCAGTTCGAACACACTTTCAGCCCAGTTCCAGTCCAGTTCCAGTCCAGTTCCAGCCCAGTTAAAGTCCAGTTCCAGTCCAGTTCCAGCCCAGTTAAAGTCCAGTTCCAGTCCAGTTCCAGCCCACTTTCAGCCCAGTTCCAGTCCAGTTCCAGGCCACACTCAGCCCAGTTCCAGTCCAGTTCCAGTCCAATTCCAGTCCAGTTCCAGCCCACACTCAGCCCAGTTCCAGTCCAATTCCAGTCCAGTTCCAGCCCACTTTCAGCCCAGTTCCAGTCCAGTTCCAGCCCACATTCAGTCCAGTTCCAGTCCAGTTCCAGGCCACACTCAGCCCAGTTCCAGTCCAGTTCCAGTCCAGGTCCAGCACACATTCAGCCCAGTTCCAGTCCAGTTCCAGGCCACACTCATCCCAGTTCCAGTCCAGTTCCAGCCCAGTTCCAGTCCAGTTCCAGCCCACTTTCAGCCCAGTTCCAGCCCACTTTCAGCCCAGTTCCAGTCCAGTTCCAGTCCAGGTCCAGCACACATTCAGCCCAGTTCCAGGCCACACTCATCCCAGTTCCAGTCCAGTTCCAGCCCAGTTCCAGTCCAGTTCCAGCCCACTTTCAGCCCAGTTCCAGCCCACTTTCAGCCCAGTTCCAGTCCAGTTCCAGTCCAGGTCCAGCCCACTTTCAGCCCAGTTCCAGTCCAGTTCCAGTCCAGGTCCAGCACACATTCAGCCCACTTTCAGCCCAGTTCCAGCCCACTTTCAGCCCAGTTCCAGCCCACTTTCAGCCCAGTTCCAGTCCAGTTCCAGTCCAGGTCCAGCCCACTTTCAGCCCAGTTCCAGTCCAGGTCCAGCCCACTTTCAGCCCAGTTCCAGTCCAGGTCCAGCCCACTTTCAGCCCAGTTCCAGTCCAGGTCCAGCCCACTTTCAGCCCAGTTCCAGTCCAGTTCCAGTCCAGGTCCAGCACACATTCAGCCCACTTTCAGCCCAGTTCCAGTCCAGTTCCAGTCCAGTTCCAGTCCAGGTCCAGCACACATTCAGCCCAGTTCCAGTCCAGTTCCAGTGCAGTTCCAGCCCACTTTCAGCCCAGTTCCAGTCCAGTTCCAGCCAGTTCCAGCCCACTTTCAGCCCAGTTCCAGCCCAGTTCCAGTCCAGTTCCAGCCCACATTCAGCCCAGTTCCAGTACAGTTCCAGTCCAGTTCCAGCCCACTTTCAGCCCAGTTCCAGCCCAGTTCCAGTCCAGTTCCAGCCCAAATTCAGCACAGTTCCTGGCCACACTCATCCCAGTTCCGTTGCAGTTCCAGCCCACATTCAGCCCAGTTCCAGTCCAGTTCCAGTCCAGTTCCAGTCCAGTTCCAGCCCACTTTCAGCCCAGTTCCAGCCCAGTTCCAGTCCAGTTCCAGCCGACCTTCAGCCCACATTCAGCCCAGTTCCAGCCCACTTTCAACCCAGTTCAAGTCCAGTTCAAGTCCAGTTCCAGTCCAGTTCCAGCCCAGTTCCAGCCCAGTTCCAGTCCAGTTCCAGCCCAGTTCCAGCCCAGTTCCAGTCCAGTTCCAGCCCACATTCAGCTCACTTTCAGCCCACATTCAGCCCATTTCCAGCCCACTTTCAGCCCACTTTCAGCCCAGTTCCAGTCCAGATCCAGTCCAGTTCCAGCCCACATTCACCCCAGTTCCAGTCCAGTTCCAGTCCAGTTCCAGCCCAGTTCCAGCCCAGTTCCAGTCCAGTTCCAGCCCACTTTCAGCCCACTTTCAGTCCAGTTCAAGCCCAGTTCGAACACACTTTCAGCCCAGTTCCAGTCCAGTTCCAGCCCACTTTCAGCCCAGTTCCAGTCCATTTCCACCCCACTTTCTGCCCAGTTCCAGTCCAGTTCCAGCCCACTTTCAGCCCACTTTCAGTCCAGTTCAAGCCCAGTTCGAACACACTTTCAGCCCAGTTCCAGTCCAGTTCCAGTCCAGTTCCAGCCCACATTCAGCCCAGTTCCAGTCCAGTTCCAGCCCAGTTCCAGTCCAGTTCCAGCCCACTTTCAGCCCAGTTCCAGTCCAGTTCCAGTCCAGTTCCAGCCCACTTTCAGCCCAGTTCCAGTCCAGTTCCAGCCCACGTTCCAGCCCAGTTCCAGCCCACTTTCAGCCCAGTTCCAGTCCAGTTCCAGTCCAGTTCCAGCACACTTTCAGCCTAGTTCCAGTCCAGTTCCAGGCCACACTCAGCCCAGTTCCAGTGCAGTTCCAGCCCACATTCAGCCCAGTTCCAGCCCAGTTCCAGCCCACTTTCAGCCCAGTTCCAGCCCAGTTCCAGCCCACTTTCAGCCCAGTTCGAGTACTGTTCCAGTCCACATTCAGCTCACTTTCAGCCCACATTCAGCCCAGTTCCAGCCCACTTTCAGCCCACTTTCAGCCCAGTTCCAGTCCAGATCCAGTCCAGTTCCAGCCCACATTCACCCCAGTTCCAGTCCAGTTCCAGTCCAGTTCCAGCCCAGTTCCAGCCCAGTTCCAGTCCAGTTCCAGCCCACTTTCAGCCCACTTTCAGTCCAGTTCAAGCCCAGTTCGAACACACTTTCAGCCCAGTTCCAGTCCAGTTCCAGCCCACTTTCAGCCCAGTTCCAGTCCAGTTCCACCCCACTTTCAGCCCAGTTCCAGTCCAGTTCCAGCCCACTTTCAGCCCACTTTCAGTCCAGTTCAAGCCCAGTTCGAACACACTTTCAGCCCAGTTCCAGTCCAGTTCCAGTCCAGTTCCAGCCCACATTCAGCCCAGTTCCAGTCCAGTTCCAGTCCAGTTCCAGCCCACATTCAGCCCAGTTCCAGTACAGTTCCAGCCCACTTTCAGCCCAGTTCCAGTCCAGTTCCAGTCCAGTTCCAGCCCACATTCAGCCCAGTTCCAGCCCAGTTCCAGCCCACTTTCAGCCCAGTTCCAGTCCAGTTCCAGGCCACACTCAGCCCAGTTCCAATGCAGTTCCAGCCCACTTTCAGCCCAGTTTGAGTCCAGTTCCAGTCCAGTTCCAGCCCAGTTCCAGCCCACTTTCAGCCCAGTTCGAGTCCAGTTCCAGTCCAGTTCCAGTCCAGTTCCAGCCCACTTTCAGCCCAGTTCCAGTACAGTTCCAGCCCAGTTCCAGCCCACTTTCAGCCCAGTTCGAGTCCAGTTCCAGTCCAGTTCCAGCCCACATTCAGCCCAGTTCCAGCCCAGTTCCAGCCCACTTTCAGCCCAGTTCCAGTCCAGTTCCAGGCCACACTCAGCCCAGTTCCAATGCAGTTCCAGCCCACTTTCAGCCCAGTTCGAGTCCAGTTCCAGTCCAGTTCCAGCCCAGTTCCAGCCCAGTTCCAGCCCACATTCAGCCCAGTTCCAGTCCAGTTCCAGTCCAGTTCCAGGCCACACTCAGCCCAGTACCAGTGCAGTTCCAACCCACTTTCAGCCCAGTTCCAGTCCAGTTCCAGTCCAGTTCCAGCCCATATTCAGCCCAGTTCCAGCCCAGTTCCAGCCTAGTTCCAGCCCAGTTCCAGCCCAGTTCCAGCCCAATTTCAGCCCAATTTCAGCCCAGTTCCAGCCCAGTTCCAGCCCACTTCCAGGCCACTTTCAGCCCTGTTCCAGTCCAGTTCCAGCCCACTTTCAGTCCAGTTCCAGCCCACTTTCAGCCCAGTTCCAGTCCAGTTCCAGTCCAGGTCCAGCCCACTTTCAGCCCAGTTCCAGTCCAGTTCCAGTCCAGGTCCAGCACACATTCAGCCCACTTTCAGCCCAGTTCCAGTCCAGTTCCAGTCCAGTTCCAGCCCACATTCAGCCCAGTTCCAGCCCAGTTCCAGCCCACTTTCAGCCCAGTTCCAGTCCAGTTCCAGTCCAGTTCCAGCACACTTTCAGCCCAGTTCCAGTCCAGTTCCAGGCCACACTCAGCCCAGTTCCAGTGCAGTTCCAGCCCACTTTCAGCCCAGTTCGAGTCCAGTTCCAGTCCAGTTCCAGCCCACATTCAGCCCAGTTCCAGTCCAGTTCCAGCCCAGTTCCAGCCCACTTTCAGCCCAGTTCGAGTCCAGTTCCAGTCCAGTTCCAGCCCACATTCAGCCCAGTTCCAGTCCAGTTCCAGTCCAGTTCCAGGCCACACTCAGCCCAGTACCAGTGCAGTTCCAACCCACTTTCAGCCCAGTTCCAGTCCAGTTCCAGTCCAGTTCCAGCCCACATTCAGCCCAGTTCCAGCCCAGTTCCAGCCCAGTTCCAGTCCAGTTCCAGTCCAGTTCCAGCCCACTTTCAGCTCAGTTCAAGTCCAGTTCCAGCCCAGTTCCAGCCCACTTTCAGCCCAGTTCCAGCCCAGTTCCAGGCCACTTTCAGCCCTGTTCCAGTCCAGTTCCAGCCCACTTTCAGCCCAGTTCCAGCCCACTTTCAGCCTAGTTCCAGTCCAGTTCCAGTCTAGTTTCAGCCCATTTTTAGCCCATTTCCAGGCCATTCCGGCCTAGTCTCAGCCCACCTTCAGCCCAGTTCCAGCCCAGTTTCAGTCCATTTTTAGTTTCCCTTTTTTTCATCAGTTATGAGTTAGACCAGACGGTCAGAAAACTTCCCTCCTTTTTGTTTACATCCCGTCGCAGCAGGACGCCAGGTGGAGGTGTTTAACGCGGCCTGAATTACAATACATTAATGTGATAATAACACGTTAATGTGCCCAGCCTTAATACTTTAAAAACCATCCTGTTTTTCTTCCGTCCAGGATGTTGAGCTGGGTGGTTAAGGTGGTTCCCCAACCGCCTGAGCTTCCCTCCAAAAAGGCTGAGGATCAGAAGGAGGGGGTACCCGTTGCTGCCCCGCCCCCTGTCCATGTAAGCCACGCCCCCTGCATGTTTCTACATAAAGTACATTTATATTTCGATGGATGGACGTTGAGGAGTTCCAGCTTTTTATTAACAATTCTTTGTAAGAAATTTAAATTTCTGAACTGTAAAATATTTTTAAAACGGTAATTAGCTGGCAGCTGTTATTAGTAATAAATAGATTTCTAAAGACACAAATATAAAATTAATCAAATATAACTTTTTATAAAATTCAACTTAAATAAAGCATTGCATCATATCAGAATGGAAATGTTTTTGCGATTTATTCAGCTGTGTTTCTCTGTCACAGCTGAATATCTTCTACTGCAGGGGTGCCTGAATTCACTCCTGCAGGTTTTCCATGTATCCCTGCTCCAACACACCTGTTGGTGCAGGAATACGTCCAAAACGTGCAGGATTGTAGCCCTCGAGGACCGGAGCTGGACACCATTACTGCCTAACTTAACTCAAATAAAAGCTATAAATTATTGAGCAACTTCAAATAATATAATGATATCATTGTTTCCATTAAGCTTTTCGCAAAATAAAAGCCTCATTTGGATTTTCAGGTGTTTCTGCTGAATGGTGGAAAACACCTGCAGATAGCCAGATAGCCTATTAGCCAGGTAGCTTGGTGGCCAGGTAGCCTAGTAGCCAGTTTGCCAGGGAGCTTTGTGGCCAGGTAGCCAAGTAGCCAATTAGCCAGGTAGCTAGGTTGCCAGGTAACCAGTTAGCCAGGTAGCTTGGTGGCCAGGTAGCCAAGTAGCTAGTTAGCCAGGTAGCTTTGTGGCCAGGTAGCCAAGTAGCCAATTAGCCAGGTAGCTAGGTTGCCAGGTAACCAGTTAGCCAGGTAGCTTGGTGGCCAAGTAGCCAAGTAGCTAGTTAGCCAGGTAGCTTTGTGGCCAGGTAGCCAAGTAGCTAGTTAGCCAGGGAGCTTGGTGGCCAGTTAGCCAAGTAGCCAATTAGCCAGGTAGCTAGGTTGCCAGGTAACCACTTAGCCAGGTAGCTTGGTGGCCAGGTAGCCAAGTTGCCAGTTAGCCAGGTAGTCAGTGGAAAAGAATTTTCAATAAAGTAAAATCAGATGATAATCACTCTGATCAATATTAAACAAATTAATTCCAGTTTAAACAGGAATCCAGGATCCACTGATGCAGACACAACCAGTTCATTCCAGGACAAGCCAAACTGGTTTAAGTCACTTTTTCTAAAAATGAATCCTGAAAAACTGATTATGAGTATTTATTCCAGTTTATATGATTTTAATAGAAATGTGAAACTGGATTTGTCCCATTTCAGGAAGAAACAGCAAAAAAGACTGAAACTTTTGAGTAGAAACGTTGTCATCTTATGCTGAAATGTTGTTTTCAAACAGGAGAAGAAAGTGACGTTTCAGGACGAGCAAACAGCGCCGAAAGTTGACAAACCAAAGCCGGACTCGTCTGCAGGGAACGGGTGAGTTCGGACGTCCACACGTCTTCCTGGAAACACATGTGAAAATAAACGTGGTATCGCTGTGACACAGTTGTCGGTTACAGCTAAATATGTCCAACTCTGATTTATGTCCTCAGACCGGTACCAGCGTCTCAGTCCGGCATGTTGACGTGGATCAGCAGCGCTCTGCCTCATCCTACTGCCCCTCCCACCCCGAGCCAACCCAACTCCGCCGTCAAGGTGAGGCCCAGATACTGACCTGGTTTCACCTCCTCAACCGTTCAGCTCATTTATGGTGCATCCTGGACCTCTTGTCTTGAATGTTTTATTTCCTTTCTTTCATGCGTGCTGACAGGAAGAAACTGCACCTGCCAGGTAAAACCAGTTTTCAGACCAGTTTGTGGAACGATGAGCAGATTTGGTCCTGAAAGCAGCTGATTCTAAATCGTTAATGATTCTGATGAAAAACCACCGAACTTTGGAAAAAAGCGTCTGCTAAATCACTGTCGAAATAGAATAGAATAGAATAGAATAGAATAGAATAAAACTTGTCTGAAACCATCCCAGCAGATAAAAAGTTTGGAATATTTCATTTTATCTGACTGGGATTAAGCGATGTCAGAATCAAACTGATTCTCCGTCTTCTTTCTGGCCTGGATCCCAGTAAACCTGACGAAGAGTGAGTATCTGACCCACGATGCACCAACAGGCAAGGTGCCAGATAGTGAGCTGCTTTATAAACCCAACAACAGGCAGGATGCCAAATAGTGAGCTTCTTTATAAACCCAACAACAGGCAGGACACCAAATAGTGAGCTGCTTTATTAACCCAGCAACAGACAGGATGCCAGATAGTGAGCTGCTTTATTAACCCAGCAACAGGCAGGATGCCAGATAGTGAGCTGCTTTATCAGTGCACCAACAGGCATGATGCCAAATAGTGAGATGCTTTATAAACGCACCAACAGACAGGATGCCAGATAGTGAGCTGCTTATAAACCCTACAACATGCAGGGTGCCAAATAGTGAGCCACTCTGTAGACCGGGCCATGCAGACTTGGATCTGCAGAGCAGACTTTTCAGACTGGGTTCAGCAGACCTTTGGGCCTCTGGCTTCAGCTTCCAGCACTGAAACGGTCGTGTCTCCTCTCCAGGAAGGGGATGATTGCTTGGATCTCTCAAGGTCTGGAGAAAGTAGTTCCTCAGCCAGATCTAAAGAATAAGGACGGAACTGCAGCTGAGCAGCCTGCCGAGGTATGTCCACTTTCTCCAGAACGTTCCGCAGAACTTCCATGTACGTTCAGGTCGGGGAAATATCGTAGCTCCTTTTCGCTCAGCAGAGCTTGAATTGTGATGTCTTCCATGTCCTCCATGTTCCACATGTCTTCCATGTTCCACATGTCTTCCATGTTCCACATGTCCTCCATGTTCCACATGTCTTCCATGTTCCACATGTCTTCCATGTTCCACGTGTCCTCCATGTTCCACGTGACCTCCACGTTCCACATGTCTTCCATGTCCTCCATGTTCCACATGTCTTCCATGTTCCACATGTCTTCCATGTCCTCCATGTTCCACATGTCCTCCACGTTCCACATGTCTTCCATGTCCTCCATGTTCCACATGTCTTCCATGTTCCACATGTCCTCCATGTTCCACGTGTCCTCCATGTTCCACGTGTCCTCCACGTTCCACATGTCTTCCATGTCCTCCATGTTCCACGTGTCTTCCACGTTCCACATGTCTTCCATGTCCTCCATGTTCCACATGTCCTCCACGTTCCACATGTCTTCCATGTCCTCCATGTTCCACATGTCTTCCACGTTCCACATGTCTTCCATGTCCTCCATGTTCCACATGTCCTCCATGTTCCACATGTCCTCCATGTTCCACATGTCCTCCAGGTCCTCCACGTTCCACATGTCCTCCATGTTCCAGATGTCCTCCATGTTCCACATGTCTTCCATGTTCCAAATGTCCTAAACGTTCCACATGTCTTCCATGTCCTCTATGTTCCACATGTCCTCCATGTTCCACATGTCTTCCATGTTCCACATGTCCTCCATGTTCCACATGTCGTCCATGTTCCACATGTCTTCCATGTTCCACATGTCCTCCATGTTCCACATGTTCCACGTCTTCCATGTTCCACATGTCCTCCATGTTCCACATGTCCTCCATGTTCCAGATGTCCTCCATGTTCCACATGTCTTCCATGTTCCAAATGTCCTAAACGTTCCACATGTCTTCCATGTCCTCCATGTTCCACATGTCCTCCATGTTCCACATGTCTTCCATGTTCCACATGTCCTCCATGTTCCACATGTCGTCCATGTTCCACATGTCCTCCATGTTCCACATGTTCCACGTCTTCCATGTTCCACATGTCCTCCATGTTCCAGATGTCCTCCATGTTCCACATGTCTTCCATGTTCCAAATGTCCTAAACGTTCCACATGTCTTCCATGTCCTCCATGTTCCACATGTCCTCCATGTCCTCCATGTTACACATGTCCTCCATGTTCCACATGTCTTCCATGTTCCACATGTTCTCCATGTCCTCCATGTTCCACATGTCTTCCATGTCCTCCATGTTCCACATGTCTTCCATGTTCCACATGTTCTCCATGTCCTCCATGTTCCACATGTCTTCCATGTCCTCCATGTTCCACATGTCCTCCATGTTCCACATGTCCTCCAGGTCCTCCACGTTCCACATGTCCTCCATGTTCCAGATGTCCTCCATGTTCCACATGTCTTCCATGTTCCAAATGTCTTCCATGTTCCACATGTCTTCCATGTTCCACATGTCCTCCATGTTCCACATGTTCCACGTCTTCCATGTTCCACATGTTCTCCATGTCCTCCATGTTCCACATGTCTTCCATGTTCCACATGTTCTCCATTTCCTCCATGTTCCACATGTCTTCCATGTCCTCCATGTTCCACATGTTCTCCATGTCCTCCATGTTCCACATGTCTTCCATGTCCTCCATGTTCCACATGTCCTCCATGTTCCACATGTCTTCCATGTTCCAGATGTCCTCCATGTTCCACATGTCCTCCAGGTCCTCCACGTTCCACATGTCCTCCATGTTCCAGATGTCCTCCATGTTCCACATGTCTTCCATGTTCCACATGTCTTCCATGTCCTCCATGTTCCACATGTCTTCCATGTTCCACATGTTCTCCATGTCCTCCATGTTCCACATGTCTTCCATGTCCTCCATGTTCCACATGTCCTCCATGTTCCACATGTCCTCAATGTCCTCCATGTTCCACATGTCTTCCATGTTCCACATGTCCTCCATGTCCTCCATGTTCCACATGTCCTCCATGTCCTCCATGTCCTCCATGTTCCACATGTCCTCCATGTCCTCCATGTTCCACATGTCCTCCATGTCCTCCATGTTCCACATGTTCTCCATGTCCTCCATGTTCTACATGTCCTCCATGTCCTCGATGTTCCACATGTCCTCCATGTTCCACATGTCTTCCATGTCCTCCATGTTACACATGTCCTCCATGTTCCACATGTCTTCCATGTTCCACATGTCCTCCATGTTCCACATGTCCTCCATGTCCTCCATGTTCCACATGTCCTCCATGTCCTCCATGTTCCACATGTCCTCCATGTTCCACATGTCCTCCATGTCCTCCATGTTCCACATGCCCTCCATGTTCCACATGTGCTCCATGTCCTCCATGTTCCACATGTCCTCCATGTCCTCCATGTCCTCAATGTTCCACATGTCCTCCATGTTACACATGTCCTCCATGTCCTCCATGTTACACATGTCCTCCATGTTCCACATGTCTTCCATGTCCTCCATGTTCCACATGTCTTCCATGTCCTCCATGTTCCACATGTCCTCAATGTCCTCCATGTTCCACATGTCCGCCATGTTCCACATGTCTTCCATGTTCCACATGTCTTCCATGTCCTCCATGTTCCACATGTCTTCCATGTTCCACATGTTCTCCATGTCCTCCATGTTCCACATGTCTTCCATGTCCTCCATGTTACACATGTTCTCCATGTTCCACATGTCTTCCATGTTCCACATGTCCTCCATGTCCTCCATGTTCCACATGTCTTCCATGTTCCACATGTCCTCCATGTTCCACATGTCCTCCATGTTCCACATGTCCTCCATGTCCACCATGTTCCACATGTTCTCCATGTCCTCCATGTTCTAAATGTCCTCGATGTTCCACATGTCCTCGATGTCCTCCATGTTCTCGATGTTCCACATGTCCTCCATGTTCCACATGTCTTCCATGTTCCACATGTCCTCTATGTTCCACATGTCCTCCATGTTCCACATGTCTTCCATGTCCTCCATGTTACACATGTCCTCCATGTCCTCCATGTTCCACATGTTCTCCATGTTCCACATGTCCTCCACGTTCCACATGTCCTCCATGTTCCACGTGTCCTCCACATTCCACATGTCCTCCATGTTCCACATGTCCTCTATGTCCTCGATGTTCCACATGTCCTCCATGTTCCACGTGTCCTATGCCCTGCATGTCCACTCCCGTCACCAGATAACTGGGTAGAATCCATCAGTAGTTTCTGAGCAGTCTGCTCCTTTCCATCCATCCATCACCCCCACCTCCTTCTTACACAACATAACTTCCATCCGTTACTCTGGTCAGACAATAAATTTTCATCTTTTTTCACTGCAGCGGACACGATGAACCTTCTGATGACACATTCAACATGTTATGATCGTTTAAAAAATCTATATTACGGGTTTTTCACAAAGCAGCTGAAGTAGTAGATCTGTCTGAAGGTCATTCCTGCCTTTAGATTCATAACAATCTCACATTATCTTACAATTCTCAGATTTCCACAAATTTTATCTCATAATTGTGACTTGAGTCCTCAAAATCTCTATATAATGACAGAGTTTTTCTGTCTCCATAAAGACATGAAAGTGTTTTGCTAAACTCTTTAAATTATCATAAATGTTTTTTTTAAAAAAAAGATTAATTAAATGCAAGCTGTTTACATGATTACTGAAGGTGAGTTTGTTTCTCCGCAGGTCCGTCCAACAGCAGCTCCACCTGCTCCATCAGGTGAGAGCAGTGATAATTATACTAGCAGAAACATTTCATCTGATTAAAGTTCAAGCTTCAAGCTGTTTTTCATGTTTCAGCTCCAGAACCACAAGTTACTGCCAAGGAAGTGGAATCAGATCAAACTCCACCCAGGTGAGCTCTTCCTTTATCTAACTATAACAAGTGACTGTTGTTGTGGAAAATTAGCTTGTTTTTACTAAACATGTTCTCATTTAATGTGTTCATTGGCTGGTAGCATGATAGAATGGCTGAAACACGGCATAGTGAAGGTGGTTCCTCAACCAGAGATCCCCTCCAAGGCTGAAGCTCCTGTCACAACTAAAGGTGACTTTCGTTCAGGTTCATGCACTGTAAACTAGATATTATCATATTTGGCTCTTCTTCATGACTATTATTTTGGCAGTTTTTCTTCTTCCTGTTGCTTTTCAGACATGGTGATGCAGTAAGATGTGCATTTGATTTGGTTTGTCCAGTTTTATCTTGCTTGTATGTAAAGCTATGTTGGAAATAAACTAAACGAATAATGAATAAATTAATAAATAATGATCATCCATCCATCCATCCATCTTCTGCCGCTTATCCGGAGTCGGGTCGTGGGGGCAGCAGCCTAAGCAGGGAAGCCCAGACTTCCCTCTCCCCAGCCACATTTGCCAACTCTGCGGGGGGATCCCGAGGCGTTCCCAGGCCAGCCGAGAGATATAATCCCTCCAGCGTGTCCTGGGTCTTCGCCGGGGTCTCCTCCCAGAGGGACGTGCCTGGAACACCTCACCAGGGAGGTCCAGGAGGCATCCTGACCAGATGCCCGAGCCACCTCAACTGGTTCCTCTCGATGCGGAGGAGCAGCGGCTCTACTCTGATCTCCTCCCGGATGACCGAGCTCCTCACCCTATCTCTAAGGGAGAGCCCGGCCACCCTGCGGAGGAAACTCATTTCAGCCGCCTGTATACGAGATCTCCTTCTTTCGGTCACGACCCACAGCTCATGACCATAGGTGAGGGTAGGAACGTAGATCGACTGATAAATCGAGAGCTTCACCTTCTGGCTCAGCTCCTTCTTCACCACGACAGACCGGCGCAGAGTCCGCATTACTGCAGACACCGCACCGATCCATCTGTCGATCTCACGCTCCATCCTTTCCTCACTCGTGAACAAGACCCCGAGATATTTAAACTCCTCCACTTGAGGCAGGACCTGACTCCTGACCCGGAGAGGGCAATCCACCCTATTCCGGCTGAGGACCATGGTCTCAGATTTGGAGGTGCTGATTCTCATCCCAGCCGCTTCAAACTCGGCCGCGAATCGCTCAAGTGAGAGCTGGAGATCACGACCAGATGAAGCCAACAGGACCACGTCATCTGCAAAAAGCAGGGACCCAATCCTGAGGCCACCAAGCCGGATCCCCTCAACCCCTCGGCTGCACCTAGAAATTCTGTCCATATAAGTTATGAACAGAATCGGTGATAAAGGGCAGCCTTGGCGGAGTCCAACCCTCACAAGAAAAACGAATCCGACTTACTGCCGGCAATGCGGACCAAGCTCTGACACCTGTCGTACAGGGACCGGACAGCCCATACAAGGTGGTCCGGTACCCCATACTCCCGGAGTACCCCCCACAGGAGCCCCCGGGGGACACAGTCGAATGCCTTCTCCAGGTCCACAAGCACATGTAGACTGGTTGGGCAAACTCCTTAAGGAACTCCGGGCAGATCTCATCCATCCCCCTAAGATAGGAGAGTCCACCGCGTCATTACAGGGGTCCCTGAGCCGCAGTTAGTCTGGTCCTTCCCCTAGACACCTGTTTGCCATGGGTGACCCTACAAAGGGCCTAAAGCCCCAGACAAGGATCTTCAGGATACACAAACCCCCTCCACCACAATAAGGTGGCAGCTCAGGAAGTTATTATTATTATTATTATTATTATTATTATTATTATTATTATATACATTATAATGAACATCATTATTATTATTATTTTTAATAATAATTTCTTTATTTCTGTAAAACAACTGACACTCTGCCACCAGCTCCTCTTATCCAAGCCACCAAACCAGACACAGAAACAGAGTAAGTCCAACTTAACGAACCATGTTTCCATAGTTCCCACCTCCACCTGCAGACCACCATGTTCCCATAGTTCCCACCTCCACCTGCAGACCACCATGTTCCCATAGTTCCCATCTCCACCTGCAGACCACCATGTTTCCATAGTTCCCACTTCCACCTGCAGACCACCATGTTTCCATAGTTCCCACCTCCACCTGCAGACCACCATGTTCCCATAGTTCCCACCTCCACCTGCAGACCACCATGTTCCCATAGTTCCCACTTCCACCTGCAGACCACCATGTTTCCATAGTTCCCATCTCCACCTGCAGACCACCATGTTTCCATAGTTCCCACCTCCACCTGCAGACCACCATGTTCCCATAGTTCCCACCTCCACCTGCAGACCACCATGTTTCCATAGTTCCCACTTCCACCTGCAGACCACCATGTTCCCATAGTTCCCATCTCCACCTGCAGACCACCATGTTCCCATAGTTCCCACCTCCACCTGCAGACCACCATGTTCCCATAGTTCCCATCTCCACCTGCAGACCACCATGTTTCCATAGTTCCCACCTCCACCTGCAGACCACCATGTTTCCATAGTTCCCATCTCCACCTGCAGACCACCATGTTCCCATAGTTCCCACCTCCACCTGCAGACCACCATGTTTCCATAGTTCCCACCTCCACCTGCAGACCACCATGTTCCCATAGTTCCCACCTCCACCTGCAGACCACCATGTTTCCATAGTTCCCATCTCCACCTGCAGACCACCATGTTTCCATAGTTCCCATCTCCACCTGCAGACCACCATGTTCCCATAGTTCCCACCTCCACCTGCAGACCACCATGTTCCCATAGTTCCCATCTCCACCTGCAGACCACCATGTTCCCATAGTTCCCACCTCCACCTGCAGACCACCATGTTCCCATAGTTCCCATCTCCACCTGCAGACCACCATGTTCCCATAGTTCCCACCTCCACCTGCAGACCACCATGTTCCCATAGTTCCCATCTCCACCTGCAGACCACCATGTTTCCATAGTTCCCACCTCCACCTGCAGACCACCATGTTCCCATAGTTCCCATCTCCACCTGCAGACCACCATGTTTCCATAGTTCCCACCTCCACCTGCAGACCACCATGTTTCCATAGTTCCCACTTCCACCTGCAGACCACCATGTTTCCATAGTTCCCACCTCCACCTGCAGACCACCATGTTTCCATAGTTCCCATCTCCACCTGCAGACCACCATGTTCCCATAGTTCCCACCTCCACCTGCAGACCACCATGTTCCCATAGTTCCCATCTCCACCTGCAGACCACCATGTTTCCATAGTTCCCATCTCCACCTGCAGACCACCATGTTCCCATAGTTCCCATCTCCACCTGCAGACCACCATGTTCCCATAGTTCCCATCTCCACCTGCAGACCACCATGTTTCCATAGTTCCCACCTCCACCTGCAGACCACCATGTTCCCATAGTTCCCACTTCCACCTGCAGACCACCATGTTTCCATAGTTCCCACCTCCACCTGCAGACCACCATGTTCCCATAGTTCCCACCTCCACCTGCAGACCACCATGTTTCCATAGTTCCCACCTCCACCTGCAGACCACCATGTTTCCATAGTTCCCATCTCCACCTGCAGACCACCATGTTTCCATAGTTCCCATCTCCACCTGCAGACCACCATGTTCCCATAGTTCCCATCTCCACCTGCAGACCACCATGTTTCCATAGTTCCCACCTCCACCTGCAGACCACCATGTTCCCATAGTTCCCATCTCCACCTGCAGACCACCATGTTTCCATAGTTCCCACCTCCACCTGCAGACCACCATGTTCCCATAGTTCCCATCTCCACCTGCAGACCACCATGTTTCCATAGTTCCCATCTCCACCTGCAGACCACCATGTTCCCATAGTTCCCACCTCCACCTGCAGACCACCATGTTTCCATAGTTCCCACCTCCACCTGCAGACCACCATGTTCCCATAGTTCCCATCTCCACCTGCAGACCACCATGTTCCCATAGTTCCCATCTCCACCTGCAGACCACCATGTTTCCATAGTTCCCACCTCCACCTGCAGACCACCATGTTCCCATAGTTCCCACCTCCACCTGCAGACCACCATGTTTCCATAGTTCCCACCTCCACCTGCAGACCACCATGTTCCCATAGTTCCCATCTCCACCTGCAGACCACCATGTTTCCATAGTTCCCACCTCCACCTGCAGACCACCATGTTTCCATAGTTCCCACCTCCACCTGCAGACCACCATGTTTCCATAGTTCCCATCTCCACCTGCAGACCACCATGTTCCCATAGTTCCCATCTCCACCTGCAGACCACCATGTTCCCATAGTTCCCACCTCCACCTGCAGACCACCATGTTCCCATAGTTCCCACCTCCACCTGCAGACCACCATGTTTCCATAGTTCCCACCTCCACCTGCAGACCACCATGTTCCCATAGTTCCCACTTCCACCTGCAGACCACCATGTTTCCATAGTTCCCACCTCCACCTGCAGACCACCATGTTCCCATAGTTCCCACCTCCACCTGCAGACCACCATGTTTCCATAGTTCCCACCTCCACCTGCAGACCACCATGTTTCCATAGTTCCCACCTCCACCTGCAGACCACCATGTTCCCATAGTTCCCATCTCCACCTGCAAACCACCATGTTCCCATAGTTCCCACCTCCACCTGCAGACCACCATGTTTCCATAGTTCCCATCTCCACCTGCAAACCACCATGTTCCCATAGTTCCCACCTCCACCTGCAGACCACCATGTTTCCATAGTTCCCACCTCCACCTGCAGACCACCATGTTTCCATAGTTCCCACCTCCACCTGCAGACCACCATGTTTCCATAGTTCCCACCTCCACCTGCAGACCACCATGTTTCCATAGTTCCCATCTCCACCTGCAGACCACCATGTTCCCATAGTTCCCACCTCCACCTGTAGACCACCATGTTTCCATAGTTCCCACCTCCACCTGCAGACCACCATGTTCCCATAGTTCCCATCTCCACCTGCAGACCACCATGTTCCCATAGTTCCCATCTCCACCTGCAGACCACCATGTTTCCATAGTTCCCACCTCCACCTGCAGACCACCATGTTTCCATAGTTCCCACCTCCACCTGCAGACCACCATGTTTCCATAGTTCCCACCTCCACCTGCAGACCACCATGTTCCCATAGTTCCCACCTCCACCTGCAGACCACCATGTTCCCATAGTTCCCACCTCCACCTGCAGACCACCATGTTTCCATAGTTCCCACCTCCACCTGCAGACCACCATGTTTCCATAGTTCCCACCTCCACCTGCAGACCACCATGTTTCCATAGTTCCCACCTCCACCTGCAGACCACCATGTTTCCATAGTTCCCATCTCCACCTGCAGACCACCATGTTTCCATAGTTCCCACCTCCACCTGCAGACCACCATGCTCCCATAGTTCCCATCTCCACCTGCAGACCACCATGTTCCCATAGTTCCCATCTCCACCTGCAGACCACCATGTTTCCATAGTTCCCACCTCCACCTGCAGACCACCATGTTTCCATAGTTCCCACCTCCACCTGCAGACCACCATGTTTCCATAGTTCCCACCTCCACCTGCAGACCACCATGTTTCCATAGTTCCCATCTCCACCTGCAGACCACCATGTTCCCATAGTTCCCACCTCCACCTGCAGACCACCATGTTCCCATAGTTCCCATCTCCACCTGCAGACCACCATGTTTCCATAGTTCCCACCTCCACCTGCAGACCACCATGTTTCCATAGTTCCCACCTCCACCTGCAGACCACCATGTTTCCATAGTTCCCACCTCCACCTGCAGACCACCATGTTCCCATAGTTCCCACCTCCACCTGCAGACCACCATGTTTCCATAGTTCCCACCTCCACCTGCAGACCACCATGTTTCCATAGTTCCCACCTCCACCTGCAGACCACCATGTTCCCATAGTTCCCATCTCCACCTGCAGACCACCATGTTTCCATAGTTCCCACCTCCACCTGCAGACCACCATGTTTCCATAGTTCCCACCTCCACCTGCAGACCACCATGTTCCCATAGTTCCCATCTCCACCTGCAGACCACCATGTTCCCATAGTTCCCACCTCCACCTGCAGACCACCATGTTTCCATAGTTCCCACCTCCACCTGCAGACCACCATGTTTCCATAGTTCCCACCTCCACCTGCAGACCACCATGTTCCCATAGTTCCCACCTCCACCTGCAGACCACCATGTTCCCATAGTTCCCATCTCCACCTGCAGACCACCATGTTTCCATAGTTCCCACCTCCACCTGCAGACCACCATGTTCCCATAGTTCCCACCTCCACCTGCAGACCACCATGTTCCCATAGTTCCCACCTCCACCTGCAGACCACCATGTTCCCATAGTTCCCACCTCCACCTGCAGACCACCATGTTCCCATAGTTCCCACCTCCACCTGCAGACCACCATGTTTCCATAGTTCCCACCTCCACCTGCAGACCACCATGTTTCCATAGTTCCCAACTCCACCTGCAGACCACCATGTTCCCATAGTTCCCACCTCCACCTGCAGACCACCATGTTTCCATAGTTCCCATCTCCACCTGCAAACCACCATGTTTCCATAGTTCCCAACTCCACCTGCAGACCACCATGTTCCCATAGTTCCCACCTCCACCTGCAGACCACCATGTTTCCATAGTTCCCATCTCCACCTGCAGACCACCATGTTTCCATAGTTCCCACCTCCACCTGCAGACCACCATGTTTCCATAGTTCCCATCTCCACCTGCAAACCACCATGTTCCCATAGTTCCCACCTCCACCTGCAGACCACCATGTTCCCATAGTTCCCACCTCCACCTGCAGACCACCATGTTCCCATAGTTCCCACCTCCACCTGCAGACCACCATGTTTCCATAGTTCCCACCTCCACCTGCAGACCACCATGTTTCCATAGTTCCCACCTCCACCTGCAGACCACCATGTTTCCATAGTTCCCATCTCCACCTGCAGACCACCATGTTTCCATAGTTCCCACCTCCACCTGCAGACCACCATGTTTCCATAGTTCCCACCTCCACCTGCAGACCACCATGTTTCCATAGTTCCCACCTCCACCTGCAGACCACCATGTTAATGATTTTCTTAATATTTTTATGCTCTCAGAGCTGCAAAGGAAGCAGACCTGCAGCCAAAGTAGGTAGAAATTATAATCCGTTAATGTGGAGTCCAGTTACTTTGCTGTAATGACTTTTTCCTTGGTTTCAAGTATGGTGGGATGGATCGTTGGTGGCATTGGTCGGATGTTGCCTCAACCAGTTCCCAAACCGGTGGGTCTTTATTTCTTACAAATGTAGAGTTAATCCCACCAAGGTCACCTGACGGCTGAGAATCTCCTTTCTGTTTGCAGCCTGCAGGAAGCGATGAGGTGCAGACCAGTAAGTACAAGTTTCATGCATCTTACTGTAACGCAGCAGAATCAGAACCCATTTGGTCCAATTCGCGACAGATAGAAACAGCTACCCAAACAGTACAAGGCATTGTTGGAAGTCCAATTCAGAGGCCATGTATGTAAAACTGTCCTGCTCGTGAAGCAGGGTGCGGATAGATTGCAAGAAATCAACCCAATTACATGTATGAAATACTTAAAGTTTAGAATTCTATTCCATTCTATTCTACAGTCATTTATCCGATGCTTTTGTCCAAAGTGAGTAGTTATTCTAGTTGGCAGTGAAGCCAATAAAACTTTGTTTCAGCTGTAACAGGCTCAATTTAAACAAATATCATTCATTGTGGAAATTCATCTTTCCCTAACCAATATAGATGTAGATTTAAAAAAGTGTACTTGAAGTGACCAGAATTTAGCCATTAGCCTGATATTGGAGAGTTAGTGGTGGAAACCTCCCCAAACAGAACCACAGAACAGACATAAATAACAACCTCTACTACTTCAGATAAAAAAAAATTTAATCAAAGAAAGCAGGAGAGGATCAGGAGAAGTCGTGTGCTGCTGAGTTAGCAATCAGACAACTGCTAACGATGTTTTCACCAAGCTGTCAAGTTTCAGAAAATAACATGACCACAGGTGGTGGATTAATTACAGAACCACCACAAAATGATCAGACATCGGCAAGGCCGGATTATCCAATGGGCATTATGGGCACAGGCCCAGGGGCCCACGTAGCGCAAACACCAGCAGTTTGGACATGAAACAAAATGTATATAAAAGCCAGATAGTTACACCACAGTGTCCAGTGTGTTGCTGTTGGTACCACTGGCTGAGAGATGTTAGAAATGTTGTTTCACAGTGTATCATTCACAATTTTCACAATGTTGCGGTGGGGAAGGGGGGCCCCTGGGACACCCTGGGCCCAGGGCCCTGTGCACTTTTAATCCGGCCCTGGACATCAGGTGCTGGATTGTTGATCTGTTTAATAAATGTGTGTTTACAGATGTCAGAAAAGTTGGAAAGTTTAAGAGAAATAACAGATAAATGATTAACCTCTTCACTCATGGTCAAGTTTGTTGCTACAGCTAGCTAATTCAGTTAGCCCCTTTTCTGAACAAAATAAAGTTTATTGTGCATCCTGATTCAGACCTACAGCAGAAGCACACACGTTAAAAAGAAGCATCTCCATCTCATCTGCATCTCTTAATGTTACGTCTAAACATGCAGGCCAGTTGTCTTCAGTTTCAGGTCCACGTTTCTTGACACACCTGCACAGGTTAATTCTGTTCATTGATTTAAATCAGTGAAATTGTGTATTCTGTGTCCTGAAATGCAGAACTTTCCTCAGTCTGCAATGCTGAAACAATAACAGAAATCACAGGAACTGAAGCAGTGTTTATATTTAACGAGACAACCTGAAGGTTGCTGCCCACTCAAAAATAGAGGTACCAGCTTGTACCTAAAAAGGTACAAATGCTTGTCGCTGGGGGTGTACTCTTTAGAGAGACATTTCTGTACCCTTCAGTTCTGGTCTATTTTTGTACCTTATTAAGTTCAACCTCACCTTATCAAGTTATGTTTTTTATATTTTCCACAGCATTAGGCCTGGTCCATGCAACTTAGCAATATTATCTTATCTTTAATCTAGAAATAATCTTCAAAAACTCAAAACACTGACCAGCCGTACACTTAGTTTGCAGCATCTGACCTTCATTGTCTGGTGTAGTAAATGACTGTTAAGTAGTACTACTGTCATCACTCAACTCTGCTCTAGTTTGTAACATTACAGCCATTAACATCACATTTTGCAATGCTGCAGGTACCCTTATGGTCAAAATGGTACAAATTTGTACTTTATGTCACTTTGAACCCTTTTTCATCCTCTGAAGGTGCTTCTGGTCTCTTAAAGACCAGTATTGTACTTTGGAGAGAACATTTCTTTAAAATGTACCTATAGGTACAGAAATGTCCTCATCTTGTACCTCTATTTTTGAGAGTGTGGTTCTGCCATTAACATCCACTTTTCTGTAGGTAATGTCGTTTCTGCTGCACTTTCACTTTTCATTTCCGCAATAACTTAACAGCAGCTAAAAAGCATGTTTCTGTCGGCTCTTTCCTCCTCACTTTGCTGGCTTGTAGACCTGTGCACCTGGGAAACACCACATTTCAGCCTGCTGTTAAGTTATCCAGTAACACAGACAAGCTGACTGACTGGCTGGTGGGTTTCTGTGTAGGCAGGGGTTGGTGTCAGAGGTGAGGCGGACTCTAACCGGGCTGCTCTTCTCCTTCTGTTTCAGGGGGGAAAGGCGGCCAGAACCCCTTAAAATAAAAAGGAGAAGGCAGCGCAGGACAGAGCCGCTCACACTAACACTGACGCCATGATTCAGTGCCGTTCAGAAGGCTTGTTGCTCCACAATCCTGCACTGCTTCTACTTTCTGCATGGCTTTCATGCTTTATAAAGAGACAAACTGTGTAAAAAGTGGATTTAAACCTGACTGAGACATCTGTTCAGTGCAGGGAGACGCTGACGAGGAGCCGTTATGGCTTCCCTGGTTTACTTCATCCTGGAAGCTGGTAGAAGCTGGTAGAAGCAGGTCTGAACTCTGGGCTGCCAGTAGTCAACTTTAGCTGCTTGCTTTTTTAAATGGTTTTTGCTGAAATAAAGGCAGCTATCAGTGCAAACAATACCTGAAAATAAAAACAATGTTTGGAAAAAAAAGAAGCAAAATGAGTGTTTTCAGTATTTTTGTTTCATTGTGAAGCATCAACCAACCAGTCAAGCTGCTTATTTAGCTCGTTTTGGCTAATTTCAGTCAGTAATTTCATATTTTACCTAAACCACATGAACGTATTGATTATGATGCTTTTGGTTGTTTATCTGGCTGCATTCAGATTACACTGATGCTAAAGCTAACTCCAAACTCTCCTACTGTAACATAAAGACATCATTAGGAACACATTTACACAACCCCTCCTTGTTGAAAGGTGCTCTCAGTCATTCTTTTATTATTATGATTATTTCTCTGTGAAGGGAATTAGTGCTCTGATTGGAGGCCTGCTGGCCCAGGTGTGACCAGGTTAATGTGGTGTGACACTCGCTTCCAGCTGGTTTCTGTTTTGTGATGCGAGTTCAGAAAGCAGCAGTCTCCTGTGTGTCTTTGGGTGATATCGGAGTGCTTTAAACTTAAGTTGTAACTGAACGTTGCGTAGTTTCAGCCGGCTAACACCGTCTGGTTGCAGTTTTAGACTATCTGAGAAGACTGAACATGTCTGAAGCACGGCTGAAATGCTGTGCTTTAAACAGGAGGAGTTGCAGTAATGAGCCATAAAGCTGTTTTTTTTTTTAAATGTTCTTTTATTTTAATGAGTTCACTCATTAAAACAAAATCCCAATAAAACATATATAATCTGAAAGCTCTGAAGCTAGGGGGAACCATGGTGGGGGAAGCCGGTAACTATGAACGGACGGTGTGGCATTACATCTTTCAGGCTTTGTTGAAGCCCCAGTGTGTGAGGATTCCTCCCATCTAGCGATGCACCAACTGAACCCAAACAACCAAGTAGTGCTCTGACGCCTCACTCTGCGTTATTACCTCTACGGAAGCTGCAGAGAGTCATAAATGTAAAAACGTCAACATCCTGCGCGTTTGAGTCCTGTCAGCTGATGAGGTGCAGAATGACTCATAATTTTGTAACATTACTGATGCTGATAAGTTACAACCATTAGAAGTTAGAAATCCATGTAAATGCTATTATTGATGCTACATTTATCGTCGCATGAAGGCATTCCGTTAACAGTATTTCATTTTGGATTACTGGCCTTCATGCTTAAGTTTTAAAATCCTCCATTAGATTGTACCACCTTTTATGTAGTACCAGGCAGATATATCATCACAGGATAATAAACCTCCAAGAGATCTTATATTGACATTTTGTGCCAACTCGTTTCAATATAACTAGAATTTACCAAAGTATATTGTGTGTCGATAGTGGAGGTGTGGACCCAGGTGCAGGAACGCGAGCCAGGGATGCAGAATCAAGACGTTTTGTTAACTAAACGTAAAGCCAGAAATCTAAACTCAGGCAGACTAGGGATGAACTAACACAGAACCAGAAAGTCAAACCGCAAGTGAAGAGTATAAATACACAGAACACGGACAGACCTCCTGGGGGACAGGAGGCAGAGGAGGAGCGACCTCCTGGGGGACAGGAGGAAGAGGAGGAGCGACCTCCTGGGGGACAGGAGGCAGAGGAGGAGCGACCTCCTGGGGGACAGGAGGCAGAGGAGGAGCGACCTCCTGGGGGACAGGAGGCAGAGGAGGAGCGACCTCCTGGGGGACAGGAGGCAGAGGAGCAGCGACCTCCTGGGGGACAGGAGGCAGAGGAGGAGCGACCTCCTGGGGGACAGGAGGCAGAGGAGGAGCGACCTCCTGGGGGACAGGAGGCAGAGGAGGAGCGACCTCCTGGGGGACAGGAGGCAGAGGAGCAGCGACCTCCTGGGGGACAGGAGGCAGAGGAGGAGCGACCTCCTGGGGGACAGGAGGCAGAGGAGGAGCGACCTCCTGGGGGACAGGAGGCAGAGGAGGAGCGACCTCCTGGGAGACAGGAGGCAGAGGAGGAGCGACCTCCTGGGGGACAGGAGGCAGAGGAGGAGCGACCTCCTGGGGGACAGGAGGCAGAGGAGGAGCGACCTCCTGGGAGACAGGAGGCAGAGGAGGAGCGACCTCCTGGGGGACAGGAGGCAGAGGAGGAGCGACCTCCTGGGGGACAGGAGGCAGAGGAGCAGCGACCTCCTGGGGGACAGGAGGCAGAGGAGGAGCGACCTCCTGGGGGACAGGAGGCAGAGGAGGAGCGACCTCCTGGGGGACAGGAGGCAGAGGAGGAGCGACCTCCTGGGAGACAGGAGGCAGAGGAGGAGCGACCTCCTGGGGGACAGGAGGCAGAGGAGGAGCGACCTCCTGGGGGACAGGAGGCAGAGGAGCAGCGACCTCCTGGGGGACAGGAGGCAGAGGAGGAGCGACCTCCTGGGGGACAGGAGGCAGAGGAGGAGCGACCTCCTGGGATGTTTGTCCCCTCAGACTTGCTGTAGACCGAGCAGATTGTTGGTCATGTTGATGGGATTCTTCAGAGTGAATTTTAAGGCTTTGGTCCTCTCAGTGAAACTCTGGACGTCTCGGAGCTGTGGGAAATGGAAGGTTTACTGTCGCTGCATATGTATTCTTTCCAGGGGCGGTTTGTCTCCTCATATTTTCTCCCCATATCAACATCCGGGAGATTTATGGTAAAATAACGATGGGGGAAAGGCAGGTAAAAAACTGGAGTTTCTCGGTCAAAACGTGATACTTGGCAGGTATGGTGATAAAAGGCGGCCATGGCGGAGTCCATCATTTTGTTGCATTCATGAACCTAAAATTTCCAGCTCAAACAGGAAAAATATTATACATGCATTGAGATGTTTTAATGCTATTCTCAGAATTTTAGTCGATGGAGGCTGCTTCAGTTTTAGTCTGACAGATCGTCTCCGCCCTGCGGTGTTCAGTTAACATCGTGCAGAAGCAAATGGACCTGGTGCTCGAGGACATGGAGGAGGACGGGGCCAAGCTGGAGGTGAAGGAAGAGCAACAGAAAGAGAATCAGCAACCCGCAACAAAAGAGGTGGGTTATCAATCCTTTACATTCAGGAAGTATGATAAATACTGAGCTGACCGTCTGACATGATAAATGCTTTAATTTGTTTGGTGGCACATCATCAAGTCTTGTTCCAGAAGAAACTCTTTACTCATGACTTGTACAGACAGAACAAAGAAGCTGCGTATTGATCTGCCATTTTATGTAGATGTTTTATATGGGACAACGGACTGCTTACGCAAACACACATGGTTGTGATGATAGGAGAGGAAGAGGCGGAGCAGCGCTGTTACCTCTAAAGGGGGCGTAGCCTCGACGGTAAAGCTGCAAATTACTGGTGCAGCTTCTCTGACTGGCCAGGAGGAGGTGCTGTTGAGTCGTTTGTATTGAGCTTTAAAACTGCTATCAGTTTATCATGGATAGCTAACCCAGGCTGTAGGATATCATTATCTCAAAGATTATATTGAACATAATACACACTACCTACCCCATCTACCCCACCTACCCTACCTACACCACCTACCTACACCACCTACCCCATCTACCCCACCTACCCTACCTACACCACCTACCTACACCACCTACCCCATCTACCCCACCTACCCTACCTACACCACCTACCTACACCACCTACCCCATCTACCCCACCTACCCTACCTACACCACCTACCTACACCACCTACCCCATCTACCCCACCTACCCTACCTACACCACCTACCTACCCTACCTACACCACCTACCCCATCTACCCCACCTACCCTACCTACACCACCTACCTACACCACCTACCCCATCTACCCCACCTACCCTACCTACACCACCTACCTACACCACCTACCCCATCTACCCCACCTACCCTACCTACACCACCTACCTACACCACCTACCCCATCTACCCCACCTACCCTACCTACACCACCTACCTACACCACCTACCCCATCTACCCCACCTACCCTACCTACACCACCTACCTACACCACCTACCCCATCTACCCCACCTACCCTACCTACACCACCTACCTACCCTACCTACACCACCTACCCCATCTACCCCACCTACCCTACCTACACCACCTACCCCATCTACCCCACCTACCCTACCTACAGCACCTACCCCATCTACCCCACCTACCCTACCTACACTACCTACCCCATCTACCCCACCTACCCTACCTACACTACCTACCCCATCTACCCCACCTACCCTACCTACACCACCTACCCCATCTACACTACCTACCCCACCTACCCTACCTACACCACCTACCCCATCTACCCCACCTACCCTACCTACACTACCTACCCCATCTACCCCATCTACACTACCTACACCACCTACACTACCTACACCACCTACCCCACCTACCCTACCTACACCACCTACCCCACCTACACTACCTACACCACCTACCCCACCTACACTACCTACACCACCTACCCCATCTACCCCACCTACCCTACCTACACCACCTACCCCACCTACCCTACCTACAGCACCTACCCCATCTACCCCACCTACCCTACCTACACCACCTACCCCATCTACACTACCTACCCCACCTACCCTACCTACACCACCTACCCCATCTACCCCACCTACCCTACCTACACTACCTACCCCATCTACCCCATCTACACTACCTACACCACCTACACTACCTACACCACCTACCCCACCTACCCTACCTACACCACCTACCCCACCTACACTACCTACACCACCTACCCCACCTACACTACCTACACCACCTACCCCACCTACCCTACCTACACCACCTACCCCATCTACCCCACCTACACTACCTACCCCATCAACCCCACCTACACTACCTACACTACCTTTCCCATCTACCCCACCTACCCTACCTACACCACCTACCCCATCTACCCCACCTACACTACCTACACCACCTACCCCATCTACCCCACCTACACTACCTACACCACCTACCCCATATACCCCACCTACCCTACCTACCCCATCTACCCCACCTACACTACCTACACCACCTACCCCATCTACGCCACCTACACTACCTACCCCATCTACCCCACCTACACTACCTACCCCACCTACACCACCTACCCCTTCTACCCCACCTACACTACCTATCCCACCTACCCCACCTACACTACCTACCCCATCTACCCCACCTACCCCTTCTATCCCACCTACCCCATCTACCCCACCTACACTACCTACCCCATCTACCCCAGCTACACTACCTACCCCATCTACCCCATCTACCCCACCTACCCTACCTACACCACCTACCTACACCACCTACCCCATCTACCCCACCTACCCTACCTACACCACCTACCCCATCTACCCCACCTACCCTACCTACACCACCTACCCCATCTACACTACCTACCCCACCTACACTACCTATCCCACCTACCCCACCTACACTACCTACCCCATCTACCCCACCTACCCCTTCTACCCCACCTACCCCATCTACCCCACCTACACTACCTACACCACCTACCCCATCTACCCCACCTACACTACCTACCCCATCAACCCCACCTACACTACCTACACTACCTTTCCCATCTACCCCACCTACCCTACCTACACCACCTACCCCATCTACCCCACCTACACCACCTACCCCTTCTACCCCACCTACACCACCTACACTACCTATCCCACCTACCCCACCTACAGTACCTATCCCACCTACCCCACCTACACTACCTACCCCATCTATCCCACCTACACTACCTATCCCACCTACCCCACCTACACTACCTACCCCACCTACACTACCTATCCCACCTACCCCATCTATGCCACCTACACTACCTACCCCATCTATGCCACCTACACTACCTACCCCTTCTACCCCACCTACACTACCTACCCCTTCTACCCCACCTACACTACCTACCCCACCTACACCACCTACCCCTTCTACCCCACCTACACTACCTATCCCACCTACCCCGCCTACACTACCTACCCCATCTACCCCACCTACCCCTTCTATCCCACCTACCCCACCTACACTACCTACCCCAGCTACACTACCTACCCCATCTACCCCACCTACACCACCTACCCCTTCTACCCCACCTACACCACATACACTACCTATCCCACCTACCCCACCTACACTACCTACCCCATCTATCCCACCTACCCCTTCTATCCCACCTACCCCATCTACCCCAGCTACACTACCTACCCCATCTACCCCATCTACCCCACCTACCCTACCTACACCACCTACCTACCCTACCTACCCCATCTACCCCACCTACCCTACCTACACCACCTACCCCATCTACCCCACCTACCCTACCTACAGCACCTACCCCATCTACCCCACCTACCCTACCTACACCACCTACCCCATCTACCCCATCTACACTACCTACACCACCTACACTACCTACACCACCTACCCCACCTACCCTACCTACACCACCTACCCCACCTACCCTACCTACACCACCTACCCCATCTACCCCACCTACACTACCTACCCCATCAACCCCACCTACACTACCTACACTACCTTTCCCATCTACCCCACCTACCCTACCTACACCACCTACCCCATCTACCCCACCTACACTACCTACACCACCTACCCCATCTACCCCACCTACACTACCTACACCACCTACCCCATATACCCCACCTACCCTACCTACCCCATCTACCCCACCTACACTACCTACACCACCTACCCCATCTACGCCACCTACACTACCTACCCCATCTACCCCACCTACACTACCTACCCCACCTACACCACCTACCCCTTCTACCCCACCTACACTACCTATCCCACCTACCCCACCTACACTACCTACCCCATCTACCCCACCTACCCCTTCTATCCCACCTACCCCATCTACCCCACCTACACTACCTACCCCATCTACCCCAGCTACACTACCTATCCCACCTACCCCACCTACACTACCTACCCCATCTACCCCACCTACCCCTTCTATCCCACCTACCCCATCTACCCCACCTACACTACCTACCCCATCTACCCCAGCTACACTACCTATCCCACCTACCCCACCTACACTACCTACCCCATCAACCCCACCTACACTACCTACACTACCTTTCCCATCTACCCCACCTACCCTACCTACACCACCTACCCCATCTACCCCACCTACACTACCTACACCACCTACCCCACCTACACTACCTACACCACCTACCCCATCTACCCCACCTACACTACCTACACCACCTACCCCATCTACGCCACCTACACTACCTACCCCATCTACCCCACCTACACTACCTACCCCACCTACACCACCTACCCCTTCTACCCCACCTACACTACCTATCCCACCTACCCCACCTACACTACCTACCCCATCTACCCCACCTACCCCTTCTATCCCACCTACCCCATCTACCCCACCTACACTACCTACCCCATCTACCCCAGCTACACTACCTATCCCACCTACCCCACCTACACTACCTACCCCATCTACCCCACCTACCCCTTCTATCCCACCTACCCCATCTACCCCACCTACACTACCTACCCCATCTACCCCACCTACACTACCTACCCCTTCTACCCCACCTACCCCATCTACCCCACCTACACTACCTACACCACCTACCCCATCTACCCCACCTACACTACCTACCCCATCAACCCCACCTACACTACCTACACTACCTTTCCCATCTACCCCACCTACCCTACCTACACCACCTACCCCATCTACCCCACCTACACCACCTATCCCTTCTACCCCACCTACACCACCTACACTACCTATCCCACCTACCCCACCTACACTACCTATCCCACCTACCCCACCTACACTACCTACCCCATCTATCCCACCTACACTACCTATCCCACCTACCCCACCTACACTACCTACCCCACCTACACTACCTATCCCACCTACCCCATCTATGCCACCTACACTACCTACCCCATCTATGCCACCTACACTACCTACCCCTTCTACCCCACCTACACTACCTACCCCTTCTACCCCACCTACACTACCTACCCCACCTACACCACCTACCCCTTCTACCCCACCTACACTACCTATCCCACCTACCCAGCCTACACTACCTACCCCATCTACCCCAGCTACACTACCTACCCCATCTACCCCACCTACACTACCTACCCCATCTACCCCACCTACACCACCTACCCCTTCTACCCCACCTACACCACCTACACTACCTATCCCACCTACCCCACGTACACTACCTACCCCACCTACACTACCTACCCCATCTATCCCACCTACCCCTTCTATCCCACCTACCCCATCTACCCCAGCTACACTACCTACCCCATCTACCCCACCTACACTACCTATCCCACCTACCCCACCTACACTACCTACCCCACCTACACTACCTATCCCACCTACCCCATCTACGCCACCTACACTACCTACCCCATCTACCCCACCTACACTACCTACCCCTTCTACCCCACCTACACTACCTACCCCACCTACACCACCTACCCCTTCTACCCCACCTACACCACCTACCCCTTCTATCCCACATACCCCATCTACCCCACCTACACTACCTATCCCACCTACCCCACCTACACTACCTACCCCATCTACCCCACCTACACTACCTACCCCATCTACCCCACCTACACTACCTACCCCTTCTACCCCACCTACACCACCTACACTACCTATCCCACCTACACTACCTACCCCACCTACCCCACCTACACTACCTACCCCATCTATCCCACCTACCCCATCTACCCCACCTACACTACCTACCCCATCTACCCCACCTACACCACCTACCCCTTCTACCCCTTCTACCCCACCTACACTACCTATCCCACCTACCCCACCTACACTACCTACCCCACCTACACTACCTATCCCACCTACCCCAGCTACACTACCTACCCCACCTACACTACCTACCCCATCTATCCCACCTACCCCTTCTATCCCACCTACCCCATCTACCCCACCTACACTACCTACCCCACCTACACTACCTATCCCACCTACCCCATCTACGCCACCTACACTACCTACCCCATCTACCCCACCTACATTACCTATCTCACCTACCCCACCTACACCACCTACCCCTTCTATCCCATCTACCCCACCTACCCCACCTACAATACTGACCCCACCTACCCCATCTACCCCACCTACACCACCTACCCCTTCTATGCCACCTACCCCATCTACCCCACCTACACTACCTACCCCATCTACCCCACCTACACTACCTACCCCATCTACCCCACCTACATTACCTATCTCACCTACCCCACCTACACCACCTACCCCTTCTATCCCATCTACCCACCTACCCCACCTACAATACTGACCCCACCTACCCCATCTACCCCACCTACACCACCTACCCCTTCTATCCCATCTACCCCACCTACCCCACCTACAATACTGACCCCACCTACCCCACCTACACTACCTACCCCATCTACCCCACCTACACTACCTACCCCATCTACCCCACCTACACTACCTACCCCACCTACCCCACCTACAATACTGACCCCACTTACCCCATCTACCCCACCTACATTACCTATCTCACCTACCCCACCTACAATACTGACCCCACTTACCCCATCTACCCCACCTACCCTACCTACCCCACCTACCCAAACTACCCAACCTACCCCACGTACCCCTTCTACCCCATCTACCCCACCTACCCCATCTACCCCACCTACAATACCGACCCCGCTTACCCCATTTACCCCGCCTACCCCGCAAATACCAACTTATGTTAATTTTTCTCAAAGGGTTTGGGAACCACTGGTACAGGGTGTCATCAGCAGAATTATGATCAGATATTTAACCTGTTTCTATGATGTGAACCAACAGGAGTCTATATACGCTTATTAATAGTAGGCGCAACATGGAGCTTTGCAGGACTCCAAGGATCATCCTTGTTTTAGTTGATCTGTAATCACCATCTCACGCCTCATGCTGACAGGAAGGATAAAACTGCCAGTTACTCTGCAGCATAGTGATTCATTGACCCAGGCAGTTCTCTGTTCTGGGTTTCAGACCGACGATGCAGAGACGCAGGTGGATCAGCTGACTCCTCTGATGGACACCATCAAGAAGGAGGCCGGAGAGGCAGTCCTCGCTCACATGGAAGAAAGGTTAGCTACACCTCTTCCTCCTCTTTGATACGATCGTCCCTCATGTGGACCAATGTCTGACAGATTCCACATATTGGAACGTTTTCACATGATGCACATGTGGAGTACATATGCACGGTTGGCATGTGGATCACATGATCTATATGTGGACAGACTTGGTGTTTGACCATTCTGTTCTTTCTATTCACAGCAGGTTGGGGAATCTAGTCTGTTTAAATCCTCCTCTTCATTTTAGGCTTCAGAAGGAGCGTTTGGAGGCAGCCCGTGTTGCAGAGGAGATGGCCAGGAAGGCAGCGGAGGAGGCGGTTCGACAGCTGGAGGTCAAACATTCAGCCAAGATCATCATAGAGACGCTTCCGGAGCCCAATGAGCAGTGAGTCAATAACAATAATCTGAACGATGGAAGCAGATCCCCGTCCACAGAACCTGCCAGAACCTGACCCGACTTACCGATGTTCACTCTCGATAGGCTTCCCAACATCCTGGAGGAGGAAAACGAAGACGATCCAGAGTAAGTCTGCAGTCCAGAGCTTGTCCCTCAGATGGTCAGAACCGGTTCTAACCGATTCGGCTCAGTCTGAAGCCAATCCAAGCTTCACTTAGAATTAGTCCAGTAACAGGCTTGGTTGGGATTTTACCCCCGAGATGGACCTTTTATAGGCCTGAACTGGGACAATAATGCAAGTCCAGACCTGAAACGACAGCAAAACTGTTTGCAGCAATGTTACCTGAGTGTTGAGGAGGAAAATGATGCTTCCACGGTTCCGTCAGATATCAGGCGAAGCTTTACGTTTGTGAAACAGATTTTTCATTTTCTTTTCCGTCAACTCACAAACAGTGGATGAAACTGGAAGAAAATCTGGGTTCACCACTGGGTTTTCCACGCTGGCGGCGAAGATGAGAAGGAGAAAGTCTTCAGAACTAGATTTTTACGTGTGTAAACGCTGAAATAGCATGAAGCTAAAATGTCATATTTTTATCATAAAAAAGTCTGGCAGCAAAAATATGAAAATGAAAAAATTAAATTAAATTAAATTATTGCTGGGTGCCAGGAGGTGGTATCATCGCCCCTCCCTCTCCAACCACAGCTGCAAACCCAGCAGGGACACACAGAAACTTGTCACGGCGGGCAGTGAGGAAGGTGAAGGTGTGGACCCAAATGTAGAGATGAGGGAAACAGGGATGCAGATTCAAACTGATTTAATCCAACGGTGGAACTCAGGGGACTTATACAAACAAAGCACAACAAAATGATCCAGCAACCAAGAACTAAAACTGAGGCATAGAAATACACTGGGGAACCAAACAAGAAACAGGTGTACGGAATGAACTAAAACAAGACCAGGTGAACTCAATGAACAGGAAATCAATAAAGCTAAAAAACAAACAAGAGAACCAAACAGGAAAAACTACAAAATAAAACAGGAAACCTGAAACTAAGGTAAAGCACAAACCACATCATGACAGAACCCCAGTTTGTTCCCAGTAAATAAACTGGATTCAGAGATGTCTCATGTGGACGTTCATGAGAAACAAAGGAATAAACCACCTGCAGCATCATCCAGGTCTCTGGGCCATCTGAACCATCTGGATCATCTGAACCATGCAGACCATCCGGATCATCTGAACCATGCAGACCATCTGGATCATCTGGACCATCTGGATCATCTGGACCATCCAGACCATCTGGATCATCTGAACCATGCAGACCATCTGGATCATCTGAACCATGCAGACCATCTGGATCATCTGGACCATCCAGACCATCTGGATCATCTGGACCATGCAGACCATCTGGATCATCTGAACCATGCAGATCATCTGGATCATCTGGACCATCTGGATCATCTGGACCATCCAGACCATCTGGACCATCCAGACCATCTGGATCATCTGGACCATCTGGATCATCTGGACCATCCAGACCATCTGGATCATCTGAACCATGCAGACCATCTGGATCATCTGGACCATCCAGACCATCTGGATCATCTGGACCATCCAGACCATCTGGATCATCTGGACCATGCAGACCATCTGGATCATCTGAACCATGCAGATCATCTGGATCATCTGGACCATCTGGATCATCTGGACCATCCAGACCATCTGGACCATCCAGACCATCTGGATCATCTGGACCATCTGGACCATGCAGACCATCTGGACCATCCGGACCATCTGGATCATCTGGACCATCCAGACCATCTGGATCATCTGGACCATGCAGACCATCTGGATCATCTGGACCATCTGGATCATCTGGACCATCCAGACCATCTGGATCATCTGGACCATGCAGACCATCTGGACCATCCGGACCATCTGGATCATCTGGATCATCTGAACCATGCAGACCATCCGGACCATCCGGACCATCTGGACCATCTGAACCATCTGGATCATCTGAACCATCTGGATCATCTGGACCATCTGGACCATCTGGATCATCTGGACCATCTGGATCATCTGAACCATGCAGACCATCTGGACCATCCGGACCATGTGAACCATCTGGACCATCTGAACCATCTGAACCATCTGGATCATCTGAACCATCTGGATCATCTGGATCATCTGGACCATCTGGACCATCTGGATCATCTGGATCATCTGGATCATCTGGACCATCTGGACCATCTGGATCATCTGGACCATCTGGATCATCTGAACCATGCAGACCATCTGGACCATCCGGACCATCTGGATCATCTGAACCATCTGGATCATCTGAACCATGCAGACCATCCGGACCATCCGGACCATCCGGACCATGTGAACCATCTGGACCATCTGAACCATGCAGACCATCCGGACCATCTGAACCATCTGGACCATCTGGACCATCTGAACCATCCGGACCATCTGGACCATCCGGACCATCTGAACCATCCGGACCATCTGGACCTTTCCGGACCATCC
This sequence comes from Telmatherina bonti, assembly GCF_933228915.1. Lineage (NCBI taxonomy): Eukaryota > Metazoa > Chordata > Actinopteri > Atheriniformes > Telmatherinidae > Telmatherina > Telmatherina bonti. The sequence continues at coordinate 43,551,966 of NC_136619.1, forward strand.
GGACCATCTGAACCATCTGGACCATCCCGACCATCCGGACCATCTGGACCATCTGAACCATCTGAACCATCCGGACCATCTGAACCATCCGGACCATCTCGACCATCTCGACCATGTGGACCATCTCGACCATCTGGACCATGTGGACCATGTGGACCATCTGGACCATGTGGACCATCTGGACCATGTGGACCAGCGTCTCTGTGGACTTGCCAGTTTTCCCGCCAGCTTCTAATCCGTGGGAGGGGCAGCGTCCCTCCCTTCCTCCTCCTGTGGACGGCCATGAACTTTTCCCTCCACTGTAATGTCTGATTGCTTGTTTTTCCTTTCTGGAAGTGTCCGGTGGTTTGATGCCAACGCTCCTCCACCTTCCTGATGATGCTGATGTCCATTCGGCCTCCACCTGATCAGTTTCACATGCTGACATTTCTACCTCACATTCCAGAAAGTCCCTCTGTTTCCCTGCTGAGCGTCATGGAAAAGACATGGAGGGGTCACATGACCTTTTGTAGCCAACATGTGGGCGTGGCCAGATCCTTCCTCAGTCGCATCATGTAGGATTGATCCTGATTGATGAGCAGAACCAGGTGTGGGACATGCGTACGCACTGCTTTTTAAATCAGGAAGTTTTGTGCCTCCTTGAGTCATTGTTGCTTGGCAGTTTTTGAAATGAACGTTGATGGTTAAAACCGATCCGAGCTGCGCATCAGATCCAGTCTGAGGAAGATCTCCTGGAACAAATGATCCGACGTGTCGGATTGGCTGCTTCCAGTCAGGCTTCAGGATGAATGTTTGTCTTCCTGCAACGTTCCTGAACTCACAGGAGCAGCTTCTGTAGCTTTGCTGTGTGGTGCTGATGAGCTGGACCGTCTCCATCTCATTCGTCTCGTCTGCACAACGTCCAGGTTGCAGAACCTGCAGGAGGACAGTGAGGACAGCACGGAAAACAAGCCTTCAGCGGAGAAACAGGTCAGAGAGGAGGAGAAAAACGCTGCTGGGGAAGAGACTAAGCCTGAAGAGTGAGTTCATGGTTAGAGAAAAGCTGGTAGAGATCCGTAAGAATCTGAGACATCAGCTTGCATAAAGCGCTTTCACTTTTCTTTTTTAGAAGAAGCTGAAAACCTGTCCTGTCCACTCCCGTCCTCGCCGTTTCCCACCTCCAGCCAATCAGATTGCAGAGCTGGATTTTCATTGCGTCAGATCGAACCTTCAAGGCCGATTGGTCTTTTGATGAGTTTCCATTAGTTCAACTCCTTTATTTGAATCCGACTCGTTCATACTTATAACCGCCGCAGTGCAAACCACCACACCGCCACGCACGGCCGCGCCACCGCTGGATGGTCGCTGGCCTTTCTGTGTACGCGTGGCGTCTTCCCACCATCCAAGCACATTTTGAAAAACCAGAAAACAAAAAGAAAAGAATGAATGACTTGTTTAAATCTGACTCGTTTCCATGAGTCCAACTCCATCAGTGTAGGGATGATGTGAAGCGGTCAGTCGGTGGTTGGTTCTGATGGTTCTGTTGGTTCTAATGGTTCTGATGGTCTCACATCCTGCAGGAGAACCAGATCCTGGCTCCACATTAAGAAGGTCATGTTATGGATCAGACCTCTATCTCAGCGGTGTCCAGCTCCGGTCCTCGAGGGCCACAATCTTGCAGGTTTTCCATGTATCCCTGCTCCAACACACCTGACTCAAAGTTATCAGTCATTGTGTAGAACCTCATTGGCTGTTGGATCCATTTAATGGAAGCCAGGTGTGTTGGAGCAGGGATACGTAGAAAACCTGCAGGACAGCGACCCTCCAGAACCGACTTTGGACACCTGCTCTATCTAAACCAGTCTCTGAGCCTGGTGCTGGTGGGAAACAGGGCAGGATTTCAGATGGAAACTGGTCTTCTGCTGCGTTCTGGCCTCTGCAGAGCTTCGCTGCTTTCTCAGGAAGAATCCCGATAACTGACTTTTTCCTTCAACGTTTACTTCGCAAATGCCAAGCAGGAGTTATAAATGTGTTCATGGAACGATCCGGTTTGATGTCCTGAAAGAGACGGTTTCTCCTCCAGTGACATCCATCCATCCATCCATCCTACCTTCCATCCATCCATCTATCATCCATCCATCCTACCTTCCATCCATCCATCCTACCTTCCATCCATCCATCCATCTATCATCCATCCGTCCATCTATCATCCATCCATCCATCTATCATCCATCCATCCTACCTTCCATCCATCCATCCTACCTTCCATCCATCCATCCATCTATCATCCATCCGTCCATCTATCATCCATCCGTCCTACCTTCCATCCATCCATCCATCCATCCATCCTACCTTCCATCCATCCATCTATCATCCATCCGTCCTACCTTCCATCCATCCTACCTTCCATCCATCCATCCTACCTTCCATCCATCCTACCTTCCATCCATCCATCTATCATCCATCCGTCCTACCTTCCATCCATCCATCTATCATCCATCCATCCTACCTTCCATCCATTCATCCTACCTTCCATCCATCCATCCATCCTACCTTCCATCCATCCATCTATCATCCATCCGTCCTACCTTCCATCCATCCTACCTTCCATCCATCCATCCTACCTTCCATCCATCCTACCTTCCATCCATCCATCTATCATCCATCCGTCCTACCTTCCATCCATCCATCTATCATCCATCCATCCTACCTTCCATCCATTCATCCTACCTTCCATCCATCCATCCATCCTACCTTCCATCCATCCATCTATCATCCATCCATCCTACCTTCCATCCATCCATCCATCCATCCATCCTACCTTCTATCCATCCATCTATCATCCATCCATCCTACCTTCCATCCATCCATCCATCCATCCATCCTACCTTCCATCCATCCATCCATCCTACCTTCCATCCATCCATCCATCCATCCTAATTTCCATACATCCATCCATCCTAACTTCCATCCATCCATCCATCCATCCATCATCCATCCATCCTACCTTCCATCCATCCATCCATCCATCCATCCACCCATCCATCATCTTCCATCCTCCATCTTTTTTCTAGTGCTGCAGCCTATAGAAATATAAAAATCAATCCTGAGACCAAACAACCCTGAATCTGAATTCAATTTCTGATCTTCGGTCTAGTTTAATGTCTACATTCAATATTCAAAGTATCGCCATGGAAACGTTGCAGGAAGTTTGTCCTTTTTTCTCTTAATATACGTGTCCTCCTTCGCCAGGTGCCTGGTGGACGCCAGTTCAGAGACAGTGAGACCTCCGACTCCCACCGTCACTTCAGAGCCAGCTGAGCCCATCACTCCTTCCTCAACGGAGGTGGAGCCGGCATCAGAGAGGAGGGAGCTGGAGACTCCCGTTACCCAGCAGCCAGTGGAAGCCCCGCCCACTCACCTGCTGGCAGAGGCCACTCCCACCAAGGAGGAGGTGAGACTTAAAAGTAGTATGAGTCAGAAGAGATGTTGTTAGCTGCGTCTCTGTTACAGTTTGTCACAAAATAAAAACAGTATTTCCTGAAATGTTAGTTTTTGTAGCTGAGGATGAAAGAAGTCATCTAGATGTCATCTTTACATGAAATTTACTGGTTGCGTCACCCCCGATGTCATGGAAAAGCCAAACCGTGTTTCTATCACACTCTGCGATGTACTTCCATGTGGACACGTCAGAAAAACCTCACGAGAGGAAAGGATGTTTTTCTAAATGTAGCAGTTTTTTATTCCGATATTCAGGTTTTACGTACATGTTGGGTGTGTCATTGCACCTTTGACGCCTCCTAGTCTAGTCAAGTCAAGTCAAGTCAACTTTATTTATATAGCGTCAAATCACGGCAATGCCATCTCAAGACGCTTTACAGACAGAGGGGAAAACATAATGAAGGCCAATTCATAACAGCCTATATAAGTAAACCAACAGATTGAGTTGAGTCCAACTCAATCTCCCATCCTGAGCAAGCACACTGGCGACAGTGGGAAGGAAAAAACTCCCTTTTAACAGGAAGGAAACCTCCGGCAGAACCCGGCTCAGGACAGGCAGCCATCTGCCTCTGCTGTGTGGGGGGAAGAGGACAGAAAGACAACAGACAACAGGAACTGCTACTCCCGGCCAGGGAGACCTGCTGAGACAGGAGACATACATGTTAATGATGCAACACTGTTGGCGGGGGGGAGAAAGAGAAAGAGAAAGAAGCTCAGTGTATCAGGAAATGTCCCTCAGCAGTCTAAACCTATAGCAGCATAACTAAGGGATGCTAACCATCCCTAGCTATAGGACTTATCAAAAAGATAAGTCTTCAGCCTAGTCTTAAAGGTGGGGAGGGTGTCTGCTTCCCTAACACTAACTGGGAGCTTATTCCATAAGAGAGGGGCCTGATAACCAAAGGCTCTGCCTCCTGCTCGGCTCTTTGAGACTCTAGGAACCACAAGTAAGCCTGCAGTCTGCGAACGAAGTACTCTGCTTGGTATATAAGGAACTATGAGGTCTTTGATATATAGTGGTGCCTGGTTGTGGAGGGCTTTATATGTAAGGAGAAGGATTTTAAATTCTATTCTAGATTCAACAGGCAGCCAATGAAGAGAGGCTAAAACTGGAGAAATATGATCTCTCCTGCTGGTTCTGGTCAGGACTCTGGCTGCAGAATTCTGGATCAGCTGAAGGCTTTTCAGGGCATATTTAGGACAGCCCAGTAATAGAGAGTTACAGTAATCTAGTCTCGAAGTAACAAAAGCGTGAACCAGTTTTTCTGCATCACTCTGAGACAGAATGTCCCTAATTTTGGCTATATTACGTAAATGAAAGAAGGCTGTTTTAGTAACCTGCTTAATATGTGGGCCAAAGGACAGGTCAGGGTCAAATATTACTCCAAGGTTTCTCACTGTAGCACTGGAAGCTAAAGTAATGCCATCCAGGTTCATTACAAAACCGGAAAATTTAGCTCTGAGTTTTTCAGATCCAACGAGAATTACTTCAGTCTTATCTGAGTTTAAGAGGGGAAAATTTCTAGACTTCCAAGTCTTTATGTCTATGAGACAATTTTGTAGCCTATTGGGCTGATTTGTTTCATCTGGTTTAAAGGATAAGTATAGTTGAGTATCATCTGCATAACAATGAAAGTTTATTCCAAGCTGTCTAATAATTTTGCCTAAAGGGAGCATATATAGCGTGAAGAGTATTGGTCCAAGTACAGAACCTTGAGGAACTCCATGACTTACTGTAGTTTGGGAGGAGGACTTGTCATTTACATGAACGAACTGAAGTCTATCAGATAAATATGATTTAAACCAGCTTAACGCTGTACCTGTAATTCCAATCACCTGTTCTAGTCTTTGTAACAGAATGTTATGATCGACTGTATCAAATGCAGCACTAAGATCAAGCAAGATAAGTACGGACACAAGTCCTTGTCTGAGGCCATAAGAAGGTCATTAGTAACTTTCACCAATGCTGTCTCAGTGCTATGATGAGCTCTAAATCCTGACTGAAACTCCTCGCATAAATTATTTCTGCTCAGGTGGGCATGTAGCTGAGCTGAAACTATTTTCTCCAGAATTTTGGACATAAACGGGAGATTAGATATAGGTCTATAATTTGCTCTCACCTCTGGATCCAGAGATTGCTTTTTAAGTAAAGGCTTGATTACAGCAGTTTTAAATGATTGTGGTACATATCCTGTCACTAAAGACATATTGATAAGATTTAGTAGTGATGTATTAATTAAAGGGAAAATGTCCTTAAAGAGGCTCGTTGGGAGAGGGTCTAAGATACAGGTGGATGGTTTAGATGAAGCTATTATTTTAGTTAATTCAGAGGGTTGGGCAGGACAGAAACTATTTAGACACAAGTCAGATCCTGGTTCTAAGGATGCTTCGGAGACCACAACAGGCTCAACATTATAGGTAGAAGGAAGAATATTGTGAATTTGATCTCTAATAGTGTCAATTTTATTCCTGAAAAAATACATGAAATCATCACAGCTAAGTGAGAAAGGAATACATGGCTCCACAGCGCTCCGGCTCCTAGTAAGCCTGGCTACAGTGCTGAAAAGAAACCGAGGGTTGTTTTTGTTTTCCTCTATCAATGATGAATAATAAGCTGTTCTTGCCGTATGTAAGGCTTTTTTGTATACAATTAAACTTTCTTTCCAGGTTAAGTGAGACTCCTCTAGTCCTGATGAACGCCATCTGTTTTCCAAACGCCTTGACGCCTGTTTTAGAGCTCGAAGCTGGGAATTAAACCAGGGAGCCTTCATAATCTTACCTAATTTCTTCTTCTTTAGGGGAGCAACATTATCCAAGGTTGTACGCATTGAAGCTGTTATAGTATCAGCATGTTGATCAATCTGAGCAGGAGTAAGGCTTAAAGGGGGACTCTCAGTCATGCTAACACATGGTAGAGGTGAAAAAAAACCTACAGGCCTGGCATGCACACTGCAGCCAAACCTGTTGGTGTTCTGCATGGAAACAACAGGACGTCATGGACTTGGTTTCTGCTGTAACTCAGTCGGACCTGCTTCTGTTTTCAGATGTGTGCAGCAGCAGAACCTGCAGAAGAAGAAGCAGCTGGATGTGGAGGTGAGAGCTGAAAAGTCCTTTGAGTCCCGAGCAGCAGCAGAAATCTGTTTCAGTCCCGCTCTGTTCCCGTTTGTCTTCTCAGCTAATTCTTCTGAAATATCCGTCTACATTCTTCTCATGTTGTCACTCATGTTTTTCTGTCTAGTTCTTCAAATTTGTTCTCCGATACGGCGCTTTCTGCTCCAGTTCCCAATCGCTGCCGAGTGTTTGGAACGCTGCAGGCAGCTGATGCACGACCACTTCCTCCCCCCTCCCACGCTGCCCACGCTGCCCACGCTGGCCCCGCCTCCAGAGCTGACCCAGGATCTGCTGCGGCTTTGCGAGCGTGCACGGCAGCACTGCACCAGCATTGTCGGCCGCTTGACGCACCTCGTCTCTGACTCCCAGCATCCTCAGCAGCCTTAACCTGCAGCTGACCCTTAGACCACCTTTAGACCCTGATTCTGTTCAGCTTGAAGTGCCAAACCAAGCGAAGGCAGCCTGGAGCTGTGTCTGCCGCTCCGCGCCGCTTCACCGTCTGCAGGAAGTGGACGTCGGGCTGCTTTGCCATGCGTAGGCCTCTGCTGTCCAAACATGTTTGATCAGATTCCAGACACGTTCACAGCCAGAGCACACCTGAAGCCTTCAGTGTCATACTTGTCCATAGTCCATCATCACAAACCCATCAGAAGACATGTCCAGAAACCGTATTCCGTCCGTGTTCTCTGTCCTCCATCTGAGGACAGAGAACACGGACGGTTCTGTAACCATGATTAGTTTATGAAAGGGAAAAGATGGAAGCAGTTTTATTCCGGCTTTCACCTGGATCGCTCTCCATTCCGGAGTCATCCTCGTGGTTAGACGCGTGTCCACGCTGTGGACGGCTACCTGTCATACGCTGTGGACACGCTGTGATCACCAGCTGGATGTTAACTTCCAGATTAAATGCTTGGTTGTCATACATGTGTCCAGAAATGCTTAAATGTGACGTGTAAAATAAATTCATTATGTAAATAAATTAAATTAAATTAATTGGAAAAAATCTAAAACTTATATATGTAATAAAAATGAAAGAGAATAACATGCATAAATAAAAAAGGATGTAATTGTGCAACTGAAGCAAATATTGTTGAAAGATTATGTTTTCATAAAACATAGTTCATTAAATGTAAACATTTTTATGTCATTTGTCCTCAAACCAACGTAAAAATGTGAAGTTGTTATTATTTAAAGGTTATTAGCCTTTTGTTTTACTGATTCAGCCCACTGGAGATCAGAAGCCCGGAATCGAACCTGTGGAACGCCATATGTTGCCTCCAGTCATCAGTTTAACCCCTTAACAGTCACCCTCCAAAATGCCAAATACGCCTGAAAAAGACATACGCAAACTAAACTAGATGTTGTTCTTAAACCTTTTGGAGTAGATTCAAAAGTATGGTTTCTTTATAAAGAAAACACTCTAAAGTTTTACCCTGAGCTTTCAAATTTATTCTAACTGTAACCAGCATAAAGTTATTGAAGTTGGAACACAATGAAATTTCAGGTTTTTTCCATCGTCTGGATTTCTCTTCTACTTTGTCAACATGCTGCTCATGGAGAGATGGAGATATGGACTGGAAAATCAGATGTAGCAGATGTAGGCCGTGCAGCCAGTTTACCGGCGTCGCCTTACAAGATAAGAACAGAGATACATTGGGATCATAGGGGGGTTGAGGAAAAAAAAAAGGTCATGTAACTCCGGACATACAGAGACATGTCCGGACATACAGAGGAAAAAAAACCTCATACACTGAAACACAGACTAAAACAAGACACACAACATCCAGGGAGGCAGTGAATCATGTGGGAGGGGACTTGGGGTGGTTGGGAAGGGGGGACAGAGCATCTATGAACATTTATTCCTCCGTTCTCGGGGGGGGTTGCACCGGCCCAAGGCTGCTGGGAAGCCGAATCCAGATATGATTGTTGTTTAGGTTCCAGGCGAGGAAAACAATTTGCCCTCGGCCTTGAGTCCATAGCAGGTCTCAGGCAGGCAGCTCCAGACAGCCGAATGGGGGGGTCAATTTCCACCGATCCTAGCAGACATCTTCTCCATGTTGTTATCGATTCTGCGGACCAGCTCCGGCACCTCAGCCAAATGTCCAGTATGGACCAGACTGGTATCCTGCCATTATGTGCGTTGACGTCGACGTTCTTCTTTCTATTAAGTCATAAAACATCTGAACGTCCTGCTGCATTGTGTTTTTAGTCTGAAAAGTAGCTTTTCCTCCTCGTGCTGCACAGTGCTGGTCTGAACCGAGCTCGTTCCAGAAAAGCAGATCTGAAACATCAACGTCTTCATCACACAACTTCAGATTTTCCTGCTTTTAATCGTGACGTTTTTTATGGCCTCATTAAAGTAAACTGATAGTTATGCTTTATAAAGGATCAGCCTCATTCCACAACTGTTATTCATTTTCTACACCGCTTGGTCCAGGTAGACCTGCAGACATGTAGACCTGGACAAAGAAACACCTGGAGACAGGTAGACCTGGAGACGTGTAGACCTGGACAGGTAGACCTGGAGACAGGTATACCTGGAGGCAGGAAGACCTGCAGACATGTAGACCTGGACAAAGAAACACCTGGAGACAGGTAGACGTGAAGACATGTAGCCCTGGACAGGTAGACCTGGAGACAGGTATACCTGGAGGCAGGAAGACCTGCAGACATGTAGACCTGGACAAAGAAACACCTGGAGACAGGTAGACGTGAAGACATGTAGCCCTGGACAGGTAGACCTGGAGACAGGTATACCTGGAGGCAGGAAGACCTGCAGACATGTAGACCTGGACAAAGAAACACCTGGAGACAGGTAGACGTGAAGACATGTAGCCCTGGACAGGTAAACCTGGAGACAGGTATACCTGGAGGCAGGAAGACCTGAAGACATGTAGACCTGGAGGTAGGTAAACCTGGACAGGTAGTCCTCAACAGGTAGACCTGGATACAGAAACACCTGGAGACATGTAGACCTGGAGACGTGTAGACCTGGACAGGTAGACCTGGAGGCAGGAAGACCTGAAGACATGTAGACCTGGAGGTAGGTAAACCTGGACAGGTAGTCCTCAACAGGTAGACCTGGATACAGAAACACCTGGAGACAGGTAGACCTGGAGACGTGTAGACCTGGACAGGTAGACCTGGAGACAGGTATACCTGGAGGCAGGAAGACCTGAAGACATGTAGACCTGGAGGTAGGTAAACCTGGACAGGTAGTCCTCGACAGGTAGACCTGGATACAGAAACACCTGGAAACAGGTAGACCTGGAGACGTGTAGACCTGGAGACATGTAGACCTGGAGGTAGGTAAACCTGGACAGGTAGTCCTCGACAGGTAGACCTGGATACAGAAACACCTGGAGACAGGTAGACCTGGAGACATGTAGCCCTGGACAGGTAGATCTTGTGATAGGTAGACCTGGAGGCGGGTAGATCTGGAGACAGGTAGACCTGAGGACAGGTAGATCCGCAGACAGTCTGTTTAAATGATCTCAAGTGTTTTTTACAGTTTACAGTTTGTGAGAAAGAAACTCAACATGTTAAATATCTTTCAATTTAGAAAATGTAGAAATTAATTTTAAATCGGAATATCGATGTTGGAATGTCAGAAAACACCATAGTGACAGTTTAACACATAACTGGCTTATTAAAAGACACAAATCACCGGAGATCAGTGAAAACCAGATTCCTGTCATGAAATAAAAACAAAGCAAATAACTCGAGGAAAACAAACTTAACATGGACGATGAAAAACACTTCAGTGTTGTTGGTTTGAAGCAAGGATAAAATTACACAAAACAAACAAGAACAAATCAAACTGTGTTCCACATCGGCTGGTTTCAGCCTCACGTTTACAACTTCGCATCAAGTCAGATTCAAAGATGGCTGACTCAGCATTTCCTGAGAGAGATGAGACCATAGACCGTAAATGAAGGATAGACGGAGCCTTCGGCGGTCAAAAGTGAAGCCTATGTGGAAGTACATAAAACTGCAGTTCCCCCTACATCCACTAGGGGCTGCAAAACAGAGCAAATCCCCATAGACTCCCATGTTAAAAAGACCAACTTCACAGCAGGAATAAACATGTTTACAGCAGGAATAAGCATGTTTAAGTAGGAATAAACAAGTTTACAGCAGGAATAAACATGTTTACAGCAGAAATAAACATGTTTACAGTAGGAATAAACATGTTTACAGCAGAAATAAACACGTTTACAGCAGGAATATACATGTTTACAGCAGAAATAAACATGTTTACAGTAGGAATAAACATGTTTACAGCAGGAATAAACATGTTTACAGCAGAAATAAACATGTTTACAGTAGGAATAAACATGTTTACAACAGAAATAAACATGTTTACAGTAGGAATAAACAAGTTTACAGCAGAAATAAACATGTTTACAGCAGGAATAAGCATGTTTAAGTAGGAATAAACAAGTTTACAGCAGGAATAAACATGTTTACAGCAGGAATAAACATGTTTACAACAGAAATAAACATGTTTACAGTAGGAATAAACAAGTTTACAGCAGGAATAAACCTGTTTACAGCAGAAATAAACATGTTTACAGTAGGAATAAACAAGTTTACAGTAGGAATAAACAAGTTTACAGCAGGAATAAACATGTTTACAGCAGAAATAAACATGTTTACAGTAGGAATAAACATGTTTACAACAGAAATAAACCTGTTTACAGTAGGAATAAACATGTTTACAGCAGGAATAAACATGTTTACAGCAGGAATAAGCATGTTTAAGTAGGAATAAACAAGTTTACAGCAGGAATAAACATGTTTACAGCAGGAATAAACATGTTTACAGTAGGAATAAACATGTTTACAACAGAAATAAACATGTTTACAGTAGGAATAAACATGTTTACAACAGAAATAAACATGTTTACAGTAGGAATAAACAAGTTTACAGCAGGAATAAACATGTTTACAGTAGGAATAAACATGTTTACAACAGAAATAAACCTGTTTACAGTAGGAATAAACATGTTTACAGCAGGAATAAACATGTTTACAGCAGGAATAAGCATGTTTAAGTAGGAATAAACAAGTTTACAGCAGGAATAAACATGTTTACAGCAGGAATAAACATGTTTACAGTAGGAATAAACATGTTTACAACAGAAATAAACATGTTTACAGTAGGAATAAACAAGTTTACAGCAGGAATAAACCTGTTTACAGCAGAAATAAACATGTTTACAGTAGGAATAAACAAGTTTACAGCAGGAATAAACATGTTTACAGTAGGAATAAACATGTTTACAACAGAAATAAACATGTTTACAGTAGGAATAAACATGTTTACAGCAGAAATAAACATGTTTACAGCAGAAATAAACATGTTTACAGCAGAAATAAACATGTTTACAACCTGGTACAAAAATCCATTTTAGGTTTAATAGGTCAGGTTTACCTTCATGACAACTGTTGGGGGAGTGAATTTTTTTCTAACTCGCCCGTTTAAAAGTAATTTAATCTCGAAGTTCGGCATATTTATGGGCGTGTTCTTTTGATGGACAGGTACCCGATCTCCTGCTTCAAGTCAGAAGAACGTAGAACAACCGTGGTTTTTAGCCGGTTAACAACGTGACTTAGCTTTAGCCCACTTGCCTCCGTTAGCTGGTTAGCTCCTGTTATCTCCAGGTTAGCTCGGTTAGCTCTTAGCTACAGAAAGCTCGGAGTTCGCTCGATGTCAATCATCCACCATGACGCTCACAGCCCCCCTCTCAGCTCCACCTCTTTGCCCATATTTGTATTTTCCGGGCGAGACATGCCCTTGGCATGATGCTGCCAAAATGGTGATGGTAGGAACCGCCCACCGAGCTTCAATTCAGCTCTTCAGAAACCTACGGGTGACGTCTTTACATACAGTCTCTGGATAAGACCCGCCCACCAGAAGGTCTGACGTCGATAACGTCAGGATGTTGCCATGAGCGTTCCATACAAATTAGTTATAAAATATTGATCCCATGTCTGTTAAATAGGCATAAATCTCAACAGAGTTCAAGACTTTGTAGGTTAGTTAACTTCACATTTGACTAGTATGACCTCATTAGTTCTGCGCTACAACAACCGTTTGGGATTACAGTGTACATTTTCCTGATTCTCTCCTCTAGGAGGTCTCGTTTCATCCACCATCCCGTCGACATGAGAAGCCTCTGCATGATGCTGTAGACATTCAACGCTTCAAACTCTGCTTTCCTCATAAGCATTCAGTTCAGTTTAATTCAGTCCAGCTCTGCTTTCCAGAACCGATTCCCAGCAAAGACCTCAAAACACTTTTACAGACACAGTCCACTTCAGTCCATTTCACTGTGAGCCACTTCTATACCATGCAGAGTAACTCCGCGGTGGAAGGGTCTTCCTGTGGTTAAGTCTGAAGAGAACAACCTCGTTCTGTGTGAATGTGGAAACACCAGAGTCCTCCAGGTCTCTCCGGGTCTCTGACGTCCATTTCAGCAGGTCTCATGGAGGCGTATACGTCTCCATGAGACCTGCTGAAATGGACGTTTATACCATTCTGTCTCATGATATTTCCAACAGGAAGCATGTACAACATGAAGAGTACCAATCCAACTGCAGAACCCTGAGGAACTCCATGAAATCTGTCAGATAAATTTCAATCATTATTTGATTGATGAGGATAAATGGGACTTAAACCAGCCAGGTCTGGTTTCTTTAATCCCAATAACCCAAGTCCTCATGAAGTCTGTGTTTCTACAGCATGTGTGATCAGTGTAGAAGTCTCATCCTATCAGAGCTGGCGGTTTAAAACATGGTCTGGAGAATCCGGCGTTCCTACAACTTATTGATCAGTGTTATGAAGAGCTCTGCTAGGCGTGTTCTTCCTGCTTTTTCTTTCACTCCTCTGATTACTTTCATCCCCGATGTCAGCTGTAAACGTGCAATTCCATCAACAACATCCAGAAAACACAACTTGCCAATGTTTCCACTGTGACTCATTTACACCAACGCAACTGGTTTCCATGAATGTGAACCGTCTTCCCGAAGCCGAATTTCTCCAGTCAAACCCGACTTGTTCCATGAATCTTATTTCCATAGAAGAGAAAAGGTTTCATAAATCTGACTCCTTTTAAATGAAACCAGATTTCTTTCATGACTCCGACTTCTTTCCATTACACCAACTTGTTGCCACTGATCAACTGTTTTTGGAAATCCCATTTGTTTTCATGAATCAAACTCACATTTATTGAATCTGTTTCGTTTACATGAATCCAACGTATTTTTAATAAATCCAATTCAATTTTATTAATCCAACTTGTTTTAAATGAATCTGATTCGTTTTCATGAATCCCTCTCCTTTCTGATGAATCTGATTAATTTTCATTAATTAAACTCACTTTTATTGAATCTGTTTCGGTTCCATGAATCCAACTTGTTTTTAATGAATTTGATTTGTTTGTTTTTTCAGTCGGATGGATTTTTTTCATGAAGCTGGTGTTTTTCCCTGAAACTGAATAGTTTTTGTGAACATTACTGGTTCTCATTAAAGTAACTTGTTTCAGTTAAACCAAATAGTTTTGACAAATCCGACTTGGTAACGTGAATCCAACTTGTTTTTTTTAATAAACTGGATTGTTTCCATCAAGCCAAGTGGTTTCCATTCATGTCTGGGATGTTATATTTGGGACGTTGGTTTGTTTTTAGGAAAAGTTTTGTCAGATTCAGAGTTATTTCTGTTCAACGTGATCAAACCTTCACCTGACATTATTGACATGCTTTAGTGTTCTCTGGAATGTGTTTTTGTTTTGTTGCTGTGTTTGCCAGAGTGTTTTTACCCTACAGGGCCACCGTAGAAGCAGTTCAACTGTGTGTGTTCAATTTTTTTTTGTTTGTCGAGATCTTTTTGCTTGTTTTAAAAATCGACAAAAATACAAATTTTGTGACATGGAACTGCATTTTTCTTCTTCACATTACCTAAAGTTATTGTCTGTTAATCGTTATGTATAAATGAGCTTTTTATTGCTTCTGATTCCTTGTGTTAAAAAAACCACAACATGCCAATAAATGTGTTTTTGCAGCATCTATCTGAACGTTGTGGTGCCGTAACGTTGGGCTGAGTTTCCAACGTTCAGTCTTAATCGTGGAGTTCTGAATGTAAATTCTTACACGAACCGCAGATGCTTTCTGTCTAATTTACTGATTTTGTGTAAACTCCTGAAAAAAACTTCCAAAATGTCCAGAACAGAATCCAAATGAACAAACTCTGAAGAGCTGAAATGTTTTGATGAAATTTCCTGCAGATTGGAAACAAACCAGGAAAAAGTGTTTTCGCTGTTTAAAAATGAAAAGTCCTTTTAAATTCATCTCTAAAGCAGCTTGATTTATTCACCAACTACAGATTATTCTGCTTTAACGGCAGCTTTTTCAGACTTTAACTTCTGAAGAAAACAGGATTTTTTTACGTTGTTTTTTCCACATGTAAACTGTGGATAGAAGTCGTACCGTTGGGAATATTTTACATTGGTTAATATGACTAACTTTTCAGATAATCATAAAAAATTGATCGTTATTCTGTAAAAACTGATGAATGAGATCAAACATTCTGATTTGATGAGAAATATTTAGCTTTTTTGCTTTTTAAATTTAATAACATTGATAGTTTGTGATGAAGCGGCTTATTTGTTTGTTAGAATATTTTCACAGCACACAAATGTTCTATGGAAGCTGGGAGTGGCCAATTTCGCTATTTATTTTTTATGACGTTTTCTTGACAACACAAACATTTTCTCAAGATAACAAATTTGATTTTGTCAACATATTTTTAAAAAAGCATTTATCAATAACTTTTCAATTCGTTTTAAATCCAGATGATCAACGTGGCTGAAAATGAGCAATGACCATTATATTAGTTATGAGTTATATTATTATTATTATTTATTCCATTATCTCTATAATACATGTTTAAATGTTTAGCAGCTCTCAGTGTCTGTGGAACTGAACGTTTTAATCATAAAAATGTTCGTAAAAGGTCAAATTTTCTCACTTTTTTAAAGACAAAAATGGTCCTGCCAGCGGTCGTACCCCCGAAAATACACATCAAGAGACAAAAATGTTCCAAATCACATCCGTGTCCTTCACATGTGGATGTCTTTTCTGTGGAGGACGTGATCGGGATGAATCAACAAATTAAAGTAAAAAGATGATGAAAATGTTCTAAAAGTAAATTTCCACAATGGTGATGTGTCACGTAAAAACATTCTGGCTCTAAGAGACGATTCTTTGTCGTGAATCTTCTCGCAGACATGAAAACGGAAGACAGGAATTGTCCCGGTACAGCGCAGGTTTAAACCTGACCGAACCTGCTTTAAATTACAGCTGACTGATGAAAACCGGACTTAATTTAAAGTGTGATCATAAATATATTTTCTGATGAAAAAATGCTCAAAAACAAAAATCTTATTATAACAAAGAGATCAAAATAAATAATGCTCATAATTGCAAAATATTACTAAAATAGACATGAAGTGAAACTAAATTAAATCCATTCAGGAATCAAAAGAAACGACTCTTCTTAGTGAACTGAGTCACAAGAACTGAACTCACGAGTCCACATATGCAGTTTTCCTTTCATTCTCATGGGAACCAACGAATATAGACGTATATAAATGATTAAAAATGAGATTATTGTAGATGTTTATAATGTTTAACAGGTAGAACATTGTGAAAAAGCTTCTCGAATAAGAAGAGAAAGGAGGAACAGAATCCCAACTCTTCAGACGAGCCGGACTCTGCTGGTTCCAGTCTGAACCAAAAGTCTGAAATATGGGAAATATTTACTGAATATATGACGTAAAATCAGATTATCTGGAGCGTTTCCACAGAAAAGTGTCGGAAACAGACGAGCTGAGTTGTTCCTGAACTTTTCTGGATCGTCTCATTTAATTCGTTAAAACGTTAAAAAGTCAGAAAAAGTCACAAGATGCTGCAGAAACATGACGACGACGTTTCTGGGATCAAATCTGTTCATTTTCTACGTTTTAGTCTTTATTTGTGCTGAAACGTTTGTTTCTGGTCCTCAGAGAAGCAAAGCAAAGCTCCGCTGCTGCAGGTGGAGATGAAACGCACCCTGAACATCCCGGAGATCATCACCACGCCCGAACCGGAACCGGAGCCCAGCGCCCCGACGCGCCCGCAGGACAGGTAGCGGGGGGGCAGACCTGGCTCTGGTGGGCTGTAGGGGGGTCAGGGGGTGGTTTTACAGGAGAAAATGTGTGTGGAGGTGGGGGGGGATTTACATCTGCTAAGATGACTGTGTGTGTGTGTGTGTGTGTGAAGGTGTGTGTGTGCTTATTTTCTAATGCCAGGACGAGTGTGTGTGAGTGTGTTGATGTGCATGTAAACACCAATCATGAGGTGTCCAATGGGGGGGCAACATGGAGGGGGGGGGGGTCATGGTGGGGAATCATGGGGGGTGAGGCAGATGAGCTCAGCAGAACTACGGTGGCTCAGAAGCGCAAAAAAATGTTGTTGTGTTTTTTTTTTATTACATTTTGAGTAATAAAGTCATAATTTTAAAAAAATAATAATAATTTTTATTTAAATTTAAAAAAAGTTTAAATAAAAAAAAAATTCAAATAAAAAAAAAAAAACTTAAGAAAACAAATTCCTATTTGAGGAAACAGATTTATATTTCAGGAAACGCCTGTAAAAGAGCCGAGCCATCTACAATCAGCAGAACACTTCTCCAAATCCGGAAACAAATGAACAAAATGCCGCTTTACACAGAAAGGAAGTCATATGAAATATGAACATGTTTATGAAGAGGCATCAGATCTGACAGAGCCTCCACCCTCACCGTTAAAGCTTAAAGAACAAGCTTTCCAACAGACTGTTTGTCCAGTCGTTGCAGGTTCCTCCAGTGTACCGCTGGACTACAGGGGGTCTTCAGGTGCAGGAGGAAGTCTGAAGCTGTTCATGTTCATGTCTTCATTCACACAGACAAGCAGGAGATTTGTCTGCAGAGGAGGACGAGGAGCTGCTGAAGTCTGGTGTGGTGACCTGGCACAGTCACGAAGACCTCCTGACTGTGGACGAAGAGTGAGACAAACACAAACATGCAGTCTGAACCTGATCCATGAGGCTGTTTCAGCATCATGTCGTCCTGCAGGATGCGTCCCGAGTCCGCCGGCAGCATCTGCAGCTTTGTGGTCCAGGAGCGTCTGAACGAGCTTGTCAAGCTCTTTAAGGGTCGGACAGAACGGCAGAAAGACCGGCTGGTGGACCCAGATGAGTCTGAGGAGGACAGTCCCTCAGCATGTATGTCCGTTTGCTTCTCACTTCACTTAGAAAGTAAGGCCAGAAGTTTTCCAGCATTTCTATCCCATCCAGGAAGCTTCCAACCGAGTGTTTATTCCAAGACTCCATTAACCATTACTCATCACATCTCCCTTCAGACTTTCCACCAATCACAGATCCTAAATTTATAGTAGTGTCCAATCGGTCAGATGTTAGTATCTGCGGTCTCTTCTGTCTCTGAGATAATCACACATTCTGATGTTGTCATTCAGCTGGAAACTACTGGCAGCTTTTTACATTTCACATGCACAGCTAAAGCTAAGACCATAGGCTCTCACCAGAGACCCGATATGAAAGATGGGCGGAGCTTCCGGCGGTTAAAAGTGAAGCCAATGCGGAAATCCATTAACCTGCAGTTCCCCCTTCATCCACTAGGGGCTGCAAAACAGAGCAAATCCCCATAGACTCCCATGTTAAAAAGACCAACTTCACAGCAGGAATAAACATGTTTACAGCAGGAATAAACATGTTTACAGCAGGAATAAACATGTTTGCAGCAGAAATAAACATGTTTACAGTAGAAATAAACATGTTTACAGCAGTAATAAACAGGTTTACAGCAGAAATAAACATGTTTGCAGCAGAAATAAACATGTTTACAGTAGAAATAAACATGTTTACAGCAGAAATAAACATGTTTACAGTAGAAATAAACATGTTTACAGCAGTAATAAACATGTTTACAGCAGAAATAAACATGTTTACAGTAGAAATAAACATGTTTACAGCAGTAATAAACAGGTTTACAGCAGAAATAAACATGTTTACAGCAGGAATAAACATGTTTACAGTAGAAATAAACATGTTTACAGCAGAAATAAACATGTTTACAGCAGGAATAAACATGTTTACAGCAGAAATAAACATGTTTACAGTAGAAATAAACATGTTTACAGCAGTAATAAACAGGTTTACAGCAGAAATAAACATGTTTACAGCAGGAATAAACATGTTTACAGTAGAAATAAACATGTTTACATCAGAAATAAACATGTTTACAGCAGGAATACACATGTTTACAGCAGAAATAAACATGTTTACAGCAGAAATAAACATGTTTACAGCAGGAATACACATGTTTACAGCAGAAATAAACATGTTTACAGCAGAAATAAACATGTTTACAGCCTGGTACAAAAATCCATTTTAGGTTTAATAGGTCAGGTTTACCTTCATGACAACTGTGGGGGGAGTGAATTTTTTTCTAACTCGCCCATTTAAAAGTAATTTAATCTCGAAATTCGACATGTTTAGGGGCGTGTCCTTTTGATTGACAGGTACCAATCTCCCGCTTCAAGTCAGAAGAACGTAGAACAACCGCGGTTTTTAGCCGGTTAACAACGTGACTTAGCTTTAGCCCGCTTACCTCCGTTAGCTGGTTAGCTCCTGTTATCTCCGGGTTAGCTCGGTTAGCTCTTAGCTACAGAAAGCTCGGAGTTCGCTCGATGTCAATCATCCACCATGACGCTCACAGCCGCCCTCTCAGCTCCACCTCTTTGCCCATATTTGTATTTTCCGGGCGAGACGACACGCATGAAGCTGCCAAGATGGTGATGGTAGGAACCGCCCACCGAGCTTCAATTCAGCTCTTCAGAAACCTACGGGTGACGTCATGGAGGCTCCGCCCATCTTTTATATACAGTCTATGGCTGTATATAAAAGATGCCAAGGCTCAAACCAGCGACCTTCTCACTGTGAGGCTGCAGTGCTAACAGCTAGGCCACCATGTTGCCCATAGATGACTCTATGGTCATTTACATGGACATCCATGGTAGTTCCAAGCATGCGTGAGTGAAATGTGAATAAAAAAAAAAAACTATTGATCCAGACCAGTGTTCCAGAACAAAAAACAGATCGCCTTTATTTCTGCCGGTTAGGGTTCTAAATCTTATTTATTTCTGCAGCTCCAAAAAAGGCAGCTCCAGCACCTCCTCCACCTCCTCCTCCACCTGGAGAGGACAAGAAGGATGATACAGCAGAAGTGGAGGAAGAAATGAAGGAGGAGGAGATCCAGTTTGAAATATTTGGATATCCAGTCAAAATTCCTAAACTGCCCAGACTCCCACCAATGCCCGACTGGATGCGAGCCATCCTGGACTACCGCTTCCCCTCCAGCATTGACCCGTTCACCGGTGAGCGCTTCTGACGCTTCCAGGCAGAGTACTTTACAATCAGAGATCATGAATCAAACGTTGCTCCTCCACAGATCTCATCTACGTCATCTGGCTGTTCTTTGTGGTGGCGGCGTGGAACTGGAACGTGTGGTTGATCCCTGTCCGGATGGCGTTTCCCTACCAAACGCCAGAGAACATACACCTGTGGCTGCTGGCCGACTACACTTGTGACTTCATCTATATCGCCGACATGGTTATCTTCCAGCCCAGACTAGAGTTTGTCCGCGGAGGAGACATCGTGGTCAGCAGACAGGAAAAAAATTAAATTTCTGATTTCTTGGCCTGCAAACCAACGTCTGTAACGGGAAGTTTTCTTGTTTTTCAGTGTGATAAAAAAGACATGAGAGAACACTACATGACCACGGAGAGATTCAAGGTGAGCCGTTGACTGTGTTTGCAGGTGTGATAGATGTTTCTCTCTCAGCCTTTAGATCAATAATTATAATAACGATAAACCTCAGTCTGGGTTGTGCAGCAGGAAGTTTTCTGCCATCCAGGATTTAATATCCAGAATATATTTATGAAGGTCGTCGGTCGGTCCTGTGTCATCAGGAGACATGAATATATAGAGTTGTGTGTAATTCCCATTAAAACACACACAGCAGGTCCGACAACCGATGCTGACAGGCCACAGCTGAGGACCAGGTCTTCACTGGTGAGTCGGATGTCTGACGCGTTGTATAAAGTCAAAGCAAGTTAGTCCATTTCAAAGCGTCCTTCCATAAAATCAGACGGGTTGTCAGTGTGGATGTTAAAATCACCACACCGCAGGATTATTGATAATATCTCAGAAAATTGACAGACGACAGCAGCATGCTGTGTCGGTGGTATGTGGACAGTGGAAACAGATGCATGTGGTGTGTTGATCGGGTAGTATTAATCGGGTCTTCGGTGAATTATCAGGACCTCCACCTTTCCTGCCTCTGCAGGCAGAATGTGGAGATAAACCTTAGCGGCGAGGCCTCAGCATGAATGAGTGAAGCATCTGTATCCAACGGTGTTTCAGTCAAAAATAAACCCCCTGTTAGCACAGGGGCTGACGGGTGGCTTACGGGCTGGAACTACAGACCGCTGATGTTTTACAACAGGTCGGAGGTTATTAAAGCTCACGCAGCAAACGGGGTGGAATCTGGTTTTCATGCTGAGTGATGATGACAGGAATCGTTGAGTTTCAGAAGCTCCAAGTCTGGTGTTGCATGTGTCAAAGGTGGAACTGAAAACATAGGACCTGAGGGACATCAATCCGTGGCGGACATGTCAGTTGGTGTAGCTTTGGGGTGGTGGGAGGGGGAAGGGGAATGTTGAACCCTGTGAGGCAGGTTGGCGGCTGTTCTCCTGAAGCGTCCTATGCCCTGCAGAGATGTAGACATAAAAACTCAGCTGAAGCTGCGCAAACGTCTTAATGAGCTGCTTACAATCCCTCTTTAGAAGTTCTGACTGGAACAGTGGTACAAACGAACTAAAATATTCAGCTCCTGCAGGAGAACCCTGCTCCAATTTTACTATTTCTAATGTTTATACTAATTTAAAATTTTTAAATTGAAGCAAAATATTTTGCTATTGAAATTAATAGAAACAGCTGAAAATTCTACAAAAACCTTCAGATGTGTCTCCTTAATAATAAAAACATAATAACCTACAGGTCCTACTCAGGAAATAAAAAACATAATAACCTACAGGTCCTACTCAGGAAATAAAAAACATAATAACCTACAGGTCCTACTCAGGAAATAAAAAACATAATAACCTACAGGTCCTACTCAGGAAATAAAAAATATAATAACCTACAGGTCCTACTCAGGAAATAAAAAATATAATAACCTACAGGTCCTACTCAGGAAATAAAAAACATAATAACCTACAGGTCCTACTCAGGAAATAAAAAACATAATAACCTACAGGTCCTACTCAGGAAATAAAAAACATAATAACCTACAGGTCCTACTCAGGACATAAAAACATAATAACCTACAGGTCCTACTCAGGAAATAAAAAATATAATAACCTACAGGTCCTACTCAGGAAATAAAAAACATAATAACCTACAGGTCCTACTCAGGAAATAAAAAATATAATAACCTACAGGTCCTACTCAGGAAATAAAAAACATAATAACCTACAGGTCCTACTCAGGAAATAAAAAATATAATAACCTACAGGTCCTACTAAGGACATAAAAACATAATAACCTACAGGTCCTACTCAGGAAATAAAAAATATAATAACCTACAGGTCCTACTCAGGACATAAAAACATAATAACCTACAGGTCCTACTCAGGAAATAAAAAATATAATAACCTACAGGTCCTACTCAGGAAATAAAAAACATAATAACCTACAGGTCCTACTCAGGAAATAAAAAATATAATAACCTACAGGTCCTACTAAGGACATAAAAACATAATAACCTACAGGTCCTACTCAGGAAATAAAAAATATAATAACCTACAGGTCCTACTCAGGACATAAAAACATAATAACCTACAGGTCCTACTCAGGATATAAAAACATAATAACCTACAGGTCCTACTCAAGACATAAAAAACATAATAATCTACAGGTCCTACTCAGGACATAAAAATGCAGGCTTGCACTCACACAGTATTCTCCTGAAAATAATTTTTCTGGTCTGGTTTTGGTTCTTTCTTTTCTGTGTGGTATTCAGATGGACGTCATCAGTCTGTTCCCTCTGGAGATACTTTACCTTTTCACCGGGGTGAAGCCTCTGCTTAGGTTCCCTCGTCTGCTAAAGGTGAGGATGCTTTTCAAACTCCCCACAAACTAGATCCAGTTTTTCAGGACAAACCTCTAACTGCTGTTTCTCTTTTACAGTACATGGTTTTCTCTGAGTTCAATGACAGAATGGAGGCTGTGATGAAGAAAGCCTACATCTACAGGTGAGAAAGACTTCGCACCAAACAACCAACAAGTTGATCCTGTTACAGCAGAAAAAACACTAAATCTGTAAAGCATCGAACATCACAAGCATTTTGTTAGTGAAATAATCTGGTTGACTGAACTAGAAATAAAACCATCTGCCATTACAGGTCTAAATAAATGGTGTAGAAGTCATTTTTAAAACGAAGGAGTCCCAGAACGGATCCTTAAGGAGAACTACATAGATTGTATGGGTTTGTTTTTACCAGATTTGTGATGTTCTTGTTTTACAGGGTGATTCGGACATCCACCTACCTGCTGTACTCTTTGCACATCAACGCCTGTCTTTTCTACTGGGGCTCCGATTACGAAGGACTGGGGTCCACTAAGTGGGTCTACGATGGAAAAGGCAACGCGTAAGAACTTGTGACTGCGTGGACACGATGGCAATGCGACTCTGGGCACCGCACTGTTTACGTTCTCCTGTAGAGGCCATGTAAACATCACTAGATCGTCGTTACACAGAACAAAGCAGCAGAAATCTGATTTAAATTTCCACAGATTAAACTTGTCGTTATTCCGACAGCCCTGACTAAAAATATATATAACTCCACCCATCACCACTTTCTTAAAATGTCAAACTGCAGGTGTGGGGGTGCAAAGTCTGTGAGGTGATCAGGTAGATTGAGTGTGGGCGGGGCATGAACACACAGTCAGAAATTATAGACGTGTTTGGTGTTTTTGATCGCAATGAACTAAAACTATGATGTTCAGGGTTAAGCAAACAATGTTGGGGCCACAGACAAATCAATCATACGGACAAACCAGTGTGGTTAGCATTATTTCCTCTGGAACCAGTAGGAAAAGACTGCTGATCTCTGACTTCACATCGGACACAATACATGAAGGAGGAAAATTATGATTTTAATCTGAAGGCTTTTTTTAAAAATAGGATTAAATATAAACTAAAGCATTTTACACGTATGTTCCATGTTTTCCGTGATTTGTCAGAACTGTTGCAGCGCCAGATGTATCCACCAGGGGGCAGAAGACAAGTATCAGCTTACGTAAAACAGTTCTGAGAAAAGTTTTTATCGCAACAAGATGCAATAAATGTCACTGAAGGAACTAAATCCTGAACTGGAAGAGTTTAAACACACTTTTTTCTAAAAGCTTCATTTATATTTGTTTATTTTCTCTAAGTTCTCTTCTGAGGATAAATTACAGCTGCTTCCTGTCTGTATAATGTATCCTGTTTCCATAGTTACATCCGATGCTACTACTTTGCCGTTAAGACGCTGATCACCATCGGAGGACTTCCGGACCCAACCACCGTCTTCGAAATCTGCTTCCAGCTTATTAACTACTTCGTTGGTGTCTTTGCGTTCTCCATCATGATTGGTCAGGTCAGTCTGAGCCCTTCAGGACTCTGGTTCTCTGCTTTTGGGGAGTGAAGGTGCAGTTCTTGGAGGTATCTCTTGATTCTGGACTTCATGTGGCTCATGCCTAAATTTTGTTGGGATTTCTGGGTTGCAGATGAGGGATGTTGTCGGGGCGGCAACGGCAAGCGAGAACTACTATCGGCACTGCATGGACAGCACTGTGAAGTACATGAACTGCTACAACATCCCCCGAGAAGTCCAGAACCGCATCAAGACCTGGTACGACTACACCTGGAAGAGTCAAGGCATGCTGGGTAAGGGACTGGATCTGATGCAGATTAATGAATGAAACACCCGCAGACATCTGAGTTAATCAAACTTGTTCCAACATAAATCCAAAATGTGGGTCAGAACCGGAGTGGGTCCACTTCCAATGAGATTAAAGGGAATATTCCTAATCCCAGATTAGTACCTAGAACCCAGACCTCGACAAGTCCGGGTTCTGGGAGGACCCGTCCCTCTGTGGGACCTGTCGAGGTCCGGGTTCTGGGAGGACCCGTCCCTCTGTGGGACCTGTCGAGGTCCGGGTTCTGGGAGGACCCGTCCCTCCATCAGACCTGTTTCCACCGATCCTTAGTCCACTTCTTGGGTCATGGGACCTCAGCCTTTTCTGACTACTTGACAGCTATGTTTCCATGGAGACCATTCTCAACAGTAGGTGGATCAGCTGCCGGTCCAGATAAAGGTCTCTGGTCCTGGTTGGACTCTCAGGTCCAGTTTTGTGTCTGGTCTTTGCTGGGTTTCAACTGGCTGTTATGTCTTTGCGACGGACTGTGATGCTTTCATGGTCATGTTTCCTGCGCAGATGAACAGGAGCTGCTGGTGCAACTTCCCGCCAAGATGCGGCTGGACATCGCCGTGGACGTCAACTATGCCATCGTTAGCAAAGTCGCCTTGTTTCAGGTCCGAAGACCAAACATTCCCATGTTCCTGTACCAACTTCTGCCGGATCCCAGTGCTGAGTTTACTGTCCGTTTCAGGGTTGTGACCGGCAGATGGTGTTCGACATGCTGACCAGGCTGAAGTCTGTCGTCTACCTGCCCGGAGATTTTGTCTGTAAAAAGGTGAGAACACGCATGTTAATGTGCACGTACTGAAGCTGTGTGTGTGTGTGTGTGTGTGTTTGTTCTGCTGCTGTCCTGGGGACCGCTGTAAGTTTCCAACAGCCGGAGTGAGGATATTTTTCAGCCAGAGGATATTTTGGCTGCTCTACGCTTTTGTCCTCCAGACATTGTTAATAGACTTCTGTTTGCTGAGAAAGATGACAGGATGAGAAAAAGTCAGCTGCTTCATTTCAAACATGAATACGTGCATATTCTGGACCAGGGGTCCCCAACCCTGGTCCTGCAGGTTTTCCAAGTGTTCCTGCTGGAACACACCTGACTCAGACTCAGACAAGCTCTGCCCATGTCTGCTACATACACATTGATTTGGATCAGGTGTGTTCCAGCAGGAACACTTGGAAAACCTGCAGGACACCGGTCCTTGAGGACCAGGATTGGGGAACCCTGTTCTAGACAACTACACGTGTTGCAACTAACATTGTTTTATGTAAAGGAGTTGTCTTGTACATTAAAAAGACAAAAAGTTTTATTTAATACTTAATACGCTCTGAAAGAAGTATTCATTTGCTTCTACCCTTTTTCCATTATTAATCAAAGGTCATCACCAGTTCTTCCCAAATGAAAGTCCCTCCTCTTCACCTTGACTTGTGGAGACCATCATTTTCAGCATCTTTGGAACCTAAATCCTTCTTTAGATACTCTGATCCACAGCTTCACTTCACAAACAGAAACATGAAAACTTGTACGGGTCCAGAGATGTTTCACATCATAAATCCACCTCAGTTAAATGTAAAAACTACAGCCAATTATGAAATAATGCATCATTTTTGTGGTATTTTTCTGTAAGTATGGGTGCTATTGCTGAGAGCAATAAAAGATTTTACTATAGATTTTTCAGGAGTTTGGGCCAAAAACGCAACTATCACAGCTCCGGTCTACTTTCACCTGCAAATGTCATTCAGAATTTAAACGGGTCACAAAAGATCAAACCTTGACTTTCTTAAAGGATATTTTAATATCCTTTATGGTTTTCAGTTGCACTTTCAGAAAAATCCGAAATGGTCCTAAAGTTGATCATACTGGTCCTCACTTTGCATCTAACACGGGAATGTGTGTGTGTGTGTGTGTGTGTGTGTGTGTGTGTGTGTGTGTGTGTGTGTGTGTGTGTGTGTGTGTGTGTGTGTGTGTGTGTGTGTTTCAGGGGGAGATTGGCAGGGAGATGTACATCATCAAGCAGGGGGAGGTTCAGGTGGTGGGCGGTCCTGACCTTCAGACGGTGTTCGTCACCATCAGAGCCGGCTCGGTGTTTGGAGAGATCAGGTCAGAGTTGCTTCCTGTCATCCTGTTAGCCAATTAAAAAACTGCCTGTGTTGCCAACGAGGCTAAGGAGGCTAGTGATGCTGATGAGGCTAATGAGGCTAAGGAGGCTAGTGATGCTGATGAGGCTAATGAGGCTAAGGAGGCTAGTGATGCTGATGAGGCTAATGAGGCTAAGGAGGCTAGTGATGCTGATGAGGCTAATGAGGCTAAGGAGGCTAGTGATGCTGATGAGGCTAATGAGGCTAAGGAGGCTAGTGATGCTGATGAGGCTAATGAGGCTAAGGAGGCTAGTGATGCTAATGAGGCTAATGAGGCAAAGGAGGCTAGTGATGCTGATGAGGCTAATGAGGCTAAGGAGGCTAGTGATGCTGATGAGGCTAATGAGGCTAAGGAGGCTAGTGATGCTGATGAGGCTAATGAGGCTAAGGAGGCTAGTGATGCTAATGAGGCTAATGAGGCAAAGGAGGCTAGTGATGCTAATGAGGCTAATGAGGCAAAGGAGGCTAGTGATGCTAATGAGGCTAATGAGGCAAAGGAGGCTAGTGATGCTAATGAGGCTAAGGAGGCTAAGGAGGCTAAGGAGGCTAGTGATGCTAATGAGGCTAATGAGGCAAAGGAGGCTAGTGATGCTAATGAGGCTAATGAGGCTAAGGAGGCTAGTGATGCTAATGAGGCTAATGAGGCTAAGGAGGCTAGTGATGCTAATGAGGCTAATGAGGCTAAGGAGGCTAGTGATGCTAATGAGGCTAATGAGGCAAAGGAGGCTAGTGATGCTAATGAGGCTAATGAGGCTAAGGAGGCTAGTGATGCTAATGAGGCTAATGAGGCTAAGGAGGCTAGTGATGCTAATGAGGCTAAGGAGGCTAGTGATGCTAATGAGGCTAATGAGGCTAAGGAGGCTAGTGATGCTAATGAGGCTAATGAGGCTAAGGAGGCTAATGATGCTAATGAGGCTAATGAGGCAAAGGAGGCTAGTGATGCTAATGAGGCTAATGAGGCTAAGGAGGCTAGTGATGCTAATGAGGCTAATGAGGCTAAGGAGGCTAGTGATGCTGATGAGGCTAATGAGGCTAAGGAGGCTAGTGATGCTAATGAGGCTAATGAGGCTAAGGAGGCTAGTGATGCTAATGAGGCTAATGAGGCAAAGGAGGCTAGTGATGCTAATGAGGCTAATGAGGCTAAGGAGGCTAGTGATGCTAATGAGGCTAATGAGGCTAAGGAGGCTAGTGATGCTAATGAGGCTAAGGAGGCTAGTGATGCTAATGAGGCTAATGAGGCTAAGGAGGCTAGTGATGCTAATGAGGCTAATGAGGCTAAGGAGGCTAGTGATGCTAATGAGGCTAATGAGGCTAAGGAGGCTAATGATGCTAATGAGGCTAATGAGGCTAAGGAGGCTAGTGATGCTAATGAGGCTAATGAGGCTAAGGAGGCTAATGATGCTAATGAGGCTAATGAGGCTAAGGAGGCTAGTGATGCTAATGAGGCTAATGAGGCTAAGGAGGCTAATGATGCTAATGAGGCTAATGAGGCTAAGGAGGCTAGTGATGCTAATGAGGCTAATGAGGCTAAGGAGGCTAGTGATGCTAATGAGGCTAATGAGGCTAAGGAGGCTAGTGATGCTAATGAGGCTAATGAGGCTAAGGAGGCTAGTGATGCTAATGAGGCTAATGAGGCTAAGGAGGCTAGTGATGCTAATGAGGCTAATGAGGCTAAGGAGGCTAATGATGCTAATGAGGCTAATGAGGCTAAGGAGGCTAGTGATGCTAATGAGGCTAATGAGGCTAAGGAGACAGCCAAACAATGAGGTGATCTGAATGCTGCTAAAACAATCTAAGACAATAAAAGACTAATTTTTCTTCACAATCAAAGAAATAAAACATGGAATTTATATAATCATAAAACAAAGCATTTTATAAATGTAAATAAATCATATTTAAAACATTTTCCATAGTTTGGTTTAAATTGTTTATTTCCTCTCCTGCATGTAACAGGATGTTTATTTACTTCAGTCAACATTTTAGTTTATCTTGTTTATTTATTTCGTTCATACGGAAGCGTAGAGCTGTCATCCACATAAATAAAAAAAAGTTTGGGCCTTATTAAGTTATAACATGGTATGTTTTATTGTAAAAACGTATAACCACTTGAACGCTGGAGGGATTACATCTCTCAGCTGGCCCGGGAGCGCCTTGGGACCCCCCGCAGAGTTGGCGAATGGGGCTGGGGAGGGGGGCTTCCCTGGTTATGCTGCGATCAGAACCCTGATAAGCGGTAGAGGAGGGATGGATAGATGGCACTTGGATGCACCGATGATGTTTGCATTCATAGCGATTCTCGTGCCGCTCCAGTTTCAATCAGAAATGATGCCACGTCGTGGGGACTCACTTTTCCTTCTGTACAGACCCATGCCTTTTAAAACTGTCCCTAATACGCATATTTATTGCAATGGATCGAAAGTGTTCCAAAGCACCATAATGTCACGATGTCTCAACCCAAGTATGAAGAAAAACTCTATCAAGTCCTGTAAATGAGCCATTTGTGATCTCCTACCCACCCCGCACACAATTTCCTCATCTAAAGTCAAAAATCACCAAGTTCACGTTTTCAGATACATGGTATGTTTGACGTTTTTACAATAAACTTATCACGTTATAACGTAATAAGGCCCAAACTTTTTTTTATGATGACAGCTCTACGCTTCCGTACGTTCATGATGTTTAATGCTTTAAAACTTGACCCATAAATTTTTTTTTTCAGAATTCTTTCTTTGCCTTTTAACAATTTTCTTAGAAATAACAGAGAAACTTTTTATAATTTTCATGTGAAACGTTTGTGATGTCCACCAGGCAGCAGAAGTCATGCAGCAGTTTGTTTCTAACAGGTTTTTCTGTGTTAAATGTGAGATATGGAGCAGTAAAAGGGTGAAAAGTCCGTGGTTCTGCTTCCACACTGACAGTTCTCTCCTCTCTGATTGGTCAGTCTTCTGGCAGGAGGCGGAGGAAACCGACGTACTGCTAACGTGAAGGCTCACGGATTCGCCAACCTGTTCATCCTGGATAAGAAGGATCTGGCGGAGATCCTGGTTCACTACCCGGAGTCCCAGAAGCTGCTGCGCAAGAAGGCCAAGTAAGACCACGTCCTGAGCTGGACCCTCCTGGTTCAGGACTTCAGTCTGAACATCAGTTTTTCCCTTCACAGCAAACATGGAGGCTCCAGCAGCTGCTGTCGTTGGTCGCACTGTAAAACCTTGTTTAGTGACTGGTTGATTCATTTGTTAATTCATACATTCATTAATTCATTTGTTTGTTTATAAAAAGATAAACAGAACCAAACCTCTTTAATATTCCTGGAAGTTGTTTCAGAGGAAATATGATGTACAAGCATCCCGGATACTGATTGGAGAGTTGAGATGATGTCATTAGATCGGCTTAAATAACTGATCAATAATATTATTATCTTTCATCTTTAACACCTGAATTTATTTACATTTACAAGGAAACATGAAAAATAAATTTGACATTAATTTTTAACAATAAAAACAAATAATAAATAAGTATTAAATAAAAATGTAATAAATTATATATTTTTAACTAAATCCATTAAATTAACATAAAAATAAATTATATGAACATAAAATTAAAAAGTTTCACTGCCCACTGACAGCTATACTTGTTACCATGGAAACTGCGTTATTTACGTAGACAAACATCGGGAACGGGTTCAGATCAGCCGGATCCATGAAGTCCAGCAGGATCCTGGATCTGCCCCCCTTCCCTCCGTCTCTCCGTCCTCAGCAGGATTAGCTGCCTCTAATCAGCTCAGGCCGGTCAGTCGACTTTGTGAGAAGCAGGTCAGACCATGTTCCTCCTCACTTTATCTGCTCAGTCAGAACATGGAGGCGCGGGAGGCGCAGGTGCAGCCGGTGCTCCGGGTGCCGCTGGCCGAGCGGCAGGTGTAACGCCAGCTGCTGCCGTCTCAGACGTCCTCCCCCGGTAACCATCTGCTGTCTGTTCAGGACGATGCTGACGAAGGACAAGAAGCCAGAAGAGAAGGCAGGAAAGGAGGAAACGGCCGTCACCCCCCCCCGACCAGACACGCCCAAACTGTTCAAGGCTGCGCTGAAAGTCACCGAGCAGGCGGGGATAGAAGGGACGTTCGCCAAGCTGAAGAAGGTCTACAGACCGGCTGAGAGCCACCCAGAGGTACGGCAAGGTCACCAGGGGTAGAGGCAAGGAAAGGAACGAAGGACTGATGGAAGAGTAAAGCAGAAGGAAGGAAGGAAGGAAGGTAGGAAGGAAGGGATGGAGGAAGAGAGGAAGGTAGGAAGAAAGGAAGGGATGGAGGAAGGAAGGGATGGATGGAGGAAGGAAGGTAGGAAGGAAAGTAGGAAGGAAGGGATGGAGGAAGGAAAGTAGGAAGGAAAGTAGGAAGAAAGGAAGGGATGTAGGAAGAAAGGAAGGGAGGAAGGAAGGAAGGGCTGGAGGAAGGAAGAGATAGAGGAAGGGAGGAAGGTAGGAAGGAAGGGATGGAGGAAGGAAGGTAGGAAGGAAAGTAGGAAGAAAGGAAGGGCTGGAGGAAGGAAGGAAGGTAAGAAGAAAGAGAGGAAGGTAGGAATGGAGGAAGGAAGGTGATAACAGGAAGTGGAACTGTGTGGAAAATGTCCAGAGAAGACGGACATGTCTCTCTCCGTCCCTCAGGCTCCTCCAGCCTCCATCTCTCCGGTCCCGCCTCCGTCTCCGATGCACCGGCGTTCTCCGGTTCCTCGGATGGCGCCAGAAGACGGAGACGAGTCGGTGGCAGAAACGGCCGACAGCTCCGTCATCATCAGGATGACGCCACGGCCAGAAGGCGGGGAGCTTCTCTCAGTGGAGGTGGCACCGAGGGAGGAAGAGGAGAAGAAGGAGGACAAGATGGAGGAGAAGAAGGAGGAAAAATAACCTGCTGGTTTAATAGAGGAAGAACATTTTCCTTCATTTTTCTCTCTGTGATTCCGTATTTAACTGTTGCGGTTGTGAAAACTTCTAGAAGTTAACCTGCTAGATCAGCGTGAGGCTGCAGTACCGCCAGTGGCCACCACTTCAGCCTACACAACTCTGGGGGGGGCGCTGTTTCACCAATAAGCAAGAAGCTTGTTACAAAAGTAGGCATCTCAGAAAATTAGAATATGATGAAAAAGTTCAGTATTTTTCGTCCCTCATTTCAGAATGTGAAACCCAGATATTATATAAATTCATTAGACATAGAGTGAAACTTTTCAAACATTTATTTATTGACATTTTGATGATTGTGGTTTAGAGATATGAAAACCCAAAACGCAGTGTCTCAGAAAATCAGAATATTACATAAGATCAATGAAAAACAGGATATATTGAACAGAAATGTCAGGTTTCTGAACAGTATGATCATTTCCATGCACTCAGTACCTGGTTGGGTCTCCTGCATGAATTACTGCATGAACGCAGCGTGGCAATGGAAGCCACCAGCGTGTGGCGCTGCTCAGGTGGAATGGAAGCCCAGGTTGCTTTGATAGCAGCCTTCAGGTCGTCTACATGGTTGGGTCTGCTGTCTCTCATCTTCCTCCTGACAACACCCCACAGATGTTGTTGCTGTTGGCCGATCCAGCCCAGTAACAGCGTGGTCATTGGAGCAGCTTTTGGTACCTTTGGCGGTGTAGGCAGGAGTCCTGCTGGGAAATAAAATCTGCATCTCCATAAAGCCTGTCAGCAGAAGGAAGCATGAAGAGCTCTAAAACGTCCTGCTAGATGCTGTGTTGACTGTCACCTTCAGAAAACCCAGTGGAGCAACACCAGCAGATGACATGGCTCCCAAACCATCACTGACTGTGGAAACTTCCCTCTGGACTTCCAGCAACATGGATTCTGGGCCTCTCCACTCTTCCTCCAGACTCTGGGACCTTGGTTTCCACATGAAATGCAGAACCTGCTTCCATCTGAGAACCAGTCCTGTTCCTCCGTAGCCCAGGTGAGACGGTTCTGTCGGTGTCTCTGGTCCAGGAGTGGCTCGACACGAGGAATGGGACATCTGTAGTCCATGTCTAGGATCCGTCTGTACGAAGCGGCTCTTGATGAGTCCAGCTTCAGTCCACTCCTTGTGAAGCTCCCAGATTCCTGAATGGATGCTGCTTGACGATCCTCTCCAGGCGGTTCTGCCTTCTGCTGGTGCAGCTTTTCCTTCCACTCAACTTCCCATCAGCATGCTTGGATCCAGCTCTCTGTGGACAAGCAGCTTCTTTAGAAACGACCTTCATGGCTTTCCCTCCTTGTGGAGGGTCAACGATGGTCTTCTGGACGGCTGTCAGGTCAGCAGTCTGACCCATGGTTGTGTCGCCGTCTGACCCAGACTGAGACCATTTAAAGGTCTAGGAGACCTTTGCAGGTGTTTGGAGTTAATTAGTTTATCAGGGTGACACCATGACTTTCCAAGATTGAAGTTTTTCACATATTCTAATTTTCTGAGACATTTTGGGTTTTCATTCTCTGTAAGGATCAAGGATTGAATATTTAAAATGTAATGAATCTATGTAATATATAAGTTTCACATTCTGAAATGAGGGACCAAAATATTGAACTTATTCTAATATTCTAATTTTTGTAAGATGTACCTGTGTACTCTGTTTCCTGGGATTCCTAGATTGTGTCCTGCGGCTTCAGTGCTTCCCGTCCTCCACCGAGCTGATTGGCTGGTAGGACCAGCCTCATGCTGAGTAGATGATGAACAGTAGACATCTTTCTGGCTCATGCAGCTACATAGCCCTTCGGCATTGATCCGATGGTGATGGTGTGTGAGGATTGACCTGTTTCCACTGTGAACTGTTCAATCGCTCAGTCTGACACCAACTGACCTCTGATGGTCCAGTTTCTGGGTCATTCAGGATCATCAGAGACATCAGTTGAAGCTTGTTGAATGTTTGTAGTTAAATCTACTGACAGTACAGATGTTTAAAGGTTTATATGTGAATTTAAAACCTCACGTTTCTAGAAAAAACTCATGGTAGGTGTTTCTTCTTCTGTCCAACAACTCCAGCTGGTGGAGGTGGAGATTAATAAAAATATTTTTAACCACTTTAACAGAGCTTAGTCTGTAGATGTGTTGTTAGTGCTTAGCAAACCTGAATGTTTCTTCTTCATGGTTTTTCTTATTAACACGCAGAAACAGAAACATGTGTTGAATCTGAAAATCTGTTAAACCATGTGGGTTATATCCACTGATCCACACCACCAGAATCCACAGCAGGGACGTTGGCATGTCATTTGGACTGGAGAAATGTGGCTGGATGAGCGGGAAAACCAAAGAGCGGGAAGGTAGTCCAACAACCTAAAGGTACCTTGGCATACCACAAGCTAATGGTAATGACAAAGAGGCCACAAAAAAATCCAGACCATTATCCAAGATGAAACATCCAAGCTCCATAAATACATCAGGAAGAGGACACCGAGGGATGAAGCACTTAGTGAACGTCTCAGACAATGGAGTCTGGAGGAACACGTGATGGAAGAACCATCATGGGAGGAAAAGCTCCTGCATGGGATGTACCACCGGCAGATCACCGAAGTGGCCGATATAAACAAGTCCTATCAATGTCTGGAGAGGGTCTACCAGACCAGGCAGGATCCCAGATCTACCAGACCAGGCAGGATCCCAGATCTACCAGACCAGGCAGGATCCCAGATCTACCAGACCAGGCAGGATCCCAGATCTACCAGACCAGGCAGGATCCCAGGTCTACCAGACCAGGCAGGATCCCAGGTCTACCAGACCAGGCAGGATCCCAGATCTACCAGACCAGGCAGGATCCCAGATCTACCAGACCAGACAGGATCCCAGATCTACCAGACCAGACAGGATCCCAGATCTACCAGACCAGGCAGGATCCCAGATCTACCAGACCAGGCAGGATCCCAGATCTACCAGACCAGACAGGATCCCAGATCTACCAGACCAGGCAGGATCCCAGATCTACCAGACCAGGCAGGATCCCAGATCTACCATACAGGCAGGATCCCAGATCTACCAGACCAGACAGGATCCCAGATCTACCAGACCAGGCAGGATCCCAGATCTACCAGACCAGACAGGATCCCAGATCTACCAGACCAGGCAGGATCCCAGATCTACCAGACCAGGCAGGATCCCAGATCTACCAGACCAGGCAGGATCCCAGATCTACCATACAGGCAGGATCCCAGATCTACCAGACCAGGCAGGATCCCAGATCTACCAGACCAGGCAGGATCCCAGATGCAGACTATGCAAAGGAGCCCCTGAAACAATCCAGCACCTCACAGCAGGGTGGAAGATACTGGCAGGCAAAGAATACATGGAGCACCATAACCAAGTAGCTGGCATAGTGTACAGGAACATCTGTGCAGAATATGGACTGGAGACCCCCAAGTCCCAGTGGGAAACTCCCCCCAAGGTGGTGGAGAATGAGAGGGCTAAGATCCTCTGGGACTTCCAGATCCAGACAGATAAAATGGTGGTGGCCAACCAAGCGGACATAGTGATCATGGAGAAGCAGCAGAGGAAAGCCGTAGTGATCGATGGATCCATCCCCAATGATGGAAATATCAGGAAAAAGGAGAAACTGGAGAAGTACCAAGACCTCAAGGAAGACCTGGAGAAGGCCTGGAGGGTGAAAGCAACAGTAGTACCCATAGTGATGGGAGCACTGGGGGCCGTGTCCCCCCCACTGGAGAAGTGTCTCTAGATTATATTTATTTATATATTGTTTTAAGTTGTTTTAGTATGAATTTCTAAGACAAACTGATATAAGACAAGATGGTCAATGCAGACTATGTTCAGCATAAGAGATCAATAAAAACACAATTTCCTGATCAATCCGTTGATTGGAAAATGCCACTCGTATTCTTAGACCGTCCTGTCCATGTTGGTGGACGGTCTGAAGCAGGACTTACTCTGGACTTGTTCTGGAAATTTCAGCTTGTTCACAATATTTTCTAAGAGGACGATTCAATAAAATTAAACATCTTGATAATTTACTTTAATTCACTTTTTTCATTATTAACATTTAATTTAGTTTTAATTTATATGTCATAATGTAGGTATTTTACCGGTCCGGTCCATCTCCAGACAGATGGTTCTGCATGCGACTCAGTCTGAGCTGAAATAGATGATCAATAATCAGTTAGGTTAAAAATAGTCACATTTAAACTTAATCAAACTTTTATAACCTAAAAGTGTTTTGTAATGATTATAAAGGTTCAGTATAAATAAAGTTAATTATTGTTAAATGCCTTTTTTAAAGGTTTTATTTCCATTATAAAACCAGAACTTTGTGTTCCGGTTCCGTCCAGTTTTCCGTGGCTTTTTCCCTTCATGTGACCCGCAGCTTCGTCCCGCCCTCCTCTCTATAAAAGTCGTGTTTTCCGCTCCCAGCTTCCAGCTGTCTGACAGTTCCCACACGTCCCACCGGCCCTGAAGGCAGCAGGCCGGACTTTGAGGCGCGCGGAAGTGCAAAAACCCTGAAAACTGCGCAGTTTCTGCGGATCTCCGCCTTCCTCCTGGCAGCGGAGGAGAAGAGGAGGCGCAGCTGAGGACCAGGAGGTAAGGAGGAGAAGTTTGCGCCTCCGCCGGGCTGCTCGGTGTGTACTTGGTGTGTGCGTCCCGTGCGTGGCCGACGCCGCCCCGCAGATGAACCGGCGTCCTCCGCGCGCGCTCCTCTGTTCACGTGGCTCCAGCAGTTTCCACGCTTCAAAGCCGTTTTCTTCCCTCAGCGGTTTTCAGCGGACAAAAGAACCTGGACCTGGTCACCTGGTCCCAGCTGCAGACGCTGCGCGTGCTCGTCTCCATGGCGACGGTGACGTCGCACCGCTGTCAGTATTTGATGATGATGATGATGATGATGGGCACTGCTAGTCTGAAACAAGTCGGACATAACCTGCTGTTTCCGGCCGGAACCAGAAACTTCTGTAGTTCCAGTTTGAACAGGAACTGGTTCTGATGCCTGGTGGACTCAGCAGAACCGGTTTGGTTCTGTTAGAAGTCCAGACAACCCCTCAGTTATGGACCAGTCGTTGGTTCTGATGCCTGGTGGACTCAGCAGAACCGGTTTGGTTCTGTTAGAAGTCCAGACAACCCCTCAGTTATGGACCAGTCGTTGGTTCTGATGCCTGGTGGACTCAGCAGAACCGGTTTGGTTCTGTTAGAAGTCCAGACAACCCCTCAGTTATGGACCAGTCGTTGGTTCTGATGCCTGGTGGACTCAGCAGAACCGGTTTGGTTCTGTTAGAAGTCCAGACAACCCCTCAGTTATGGACCAGTCGTTGGTTCTGATGCCTGGTGGACTCAGCAGAACCGGTTTGGTTCTGTTAGAAGTCCAGACAACCCCTCAGTTATGGACCAGTCGTTGGTTCTGATGCCTGGTGGACTCAGCAGAACCGGTTTGGTTCTGTTAGAAGTCCAGACAACCCCTCAGTTATGGACCAGTCGTTGGTTCTGATGCCTGGTGGACTCAGCAGAACCGGTTTGGTTCTGTTAGAAGTCCAGACAACCCCTCAGTTATGGACCAGTCGTTGGTTCTGATGCCTGGTGGACTCAGCAGAACCGGTTTGGTTCTGTTAGAAGTCCAGACAACCCCTCAGTTATGGACCAGTCGTTGGTTCTGATGCCTGGTGGACTCAGCAGAACCGGTTTGGTTCTGTTAGAAGTCCAGACAACCCCTCAGTTATGGACCAGTCGTTGGTTCTGATGCCTGGTGGACTCAGCAGAACCGGTTTGGTTCTGTTAGAAGTCCAGACAACCCCTCAGTTATGGACCAGTCGTTGGTTCTGATGGCTTGTTGTTGGATTAGTTTTTACTTGCTGAGCAGCAGCTGGATCAGAACCGCTGTCAGATTCATGTTCTAGGCGACCTGTAAAGGGTTTTGGTTCAGGATGTGGTAGTTCTGGTTCTGGTTGTGGATCTGGTTCTGGTTCTGGTCATGGTTCTGGAGGTCTTAAATGACTCCAGACATCAGCGTTTCGGTCAGCTACAGGGAGGCTCCGCAGACAGACAAAAATAAACCTGAGCGGGAGCCACATCACAGGAAACCACGTCCCAGTTTACCCACATGGAACAGCAGCTGGTTTTAACCCCGCAGCGTCCAGTTTAACCCCGCAGCGTCCAGTTTAACCCCGCAGCGTCCAGTTTAACCCCGCAGCGCCCAGTTTAACCCCGCAGCGTCCAGTTTAACCCCGCAACGTCCAGTTTAACCCCGCAGCGCCCAGTTTAACCCCGCAGCGCCCAGTTTAACCCCGCAGCGTCCAGTTTAACCCCGCAGCGCCCAGTTTAACCCCGCAGCGTCCAGTTTAACCCCGCAGCGTCCAGTTTAACCCCGCAGCGTCCAGTTTAACCCCGCAGCGCCCAGTTTAACCCCGCAGCGTCCAGTTTAACCCCGCAGCGCCCAGTTTAACCCCGCAGCGTCCAGTTTAACCCCGCAGCGTCCAGTTTAACCCCGCAGCGTCCAGTTTAACCCCGCAGCGCCCAGTTTAACCCTGTCCAGTTTAACCCCCCAGCGTCCAGTTTAACCCCGCAGCGCCCAGTTTAACCCCGCAGCGCCCAGTTTAACCCCGCAGCGTCCAGTTTAACCCCGCAGCGCCCAGTTTAACCCTGTCCAGTTTAACCCCCCAGCGTCCAGTTTAACCCCGCAGCGTCCAGTTTAACCCCGCAGCGTCCAGTTTAACCCCGCAACGTCCAGTTTAACCCCCCAGCGTCCAGTTTAACCCCGCAGCGTCCAGTTTAACCCCGCAGCGTCCAGTTTAACCCCGCAGCGTCCAGTTTAACCCCGCAGCGTCCAGTTTAACCCCGCAGCGTCCAGTTTAACCCCCCAGCGTCCAGTTTAACCCCGCAGCGTCCAGTTTAACCCCGCAGCGTCCAGTTTAACCCCGCAACGTCCAGTTTAACCCCGCAGCGCCCAGTTTAACCCCGCAGCGCCCAGTTTAACCCCGCAGCGCCCAGTTTAACCCCGCAGCGTCCAGTTTAACCCCGCAGCGTCCAGTTTAACCCCGCAGCGTCCAGTTTAACCCCGCAACGTCCAGTTTAACCCTGTCCAGTTTAACCCCGCAGCGTCCAGTTTAACCCCGCAGCGCCCAGTTTAACCCCCGCAGCGTCCAGTTTAACCCCGCAACGTCCAGTTTAACCCCGCAACGTCCAGTTTAACCCCGCAGCGTCCAGTTTAACCCCGCAGCGCCCAGTTTAACCCCGCAGCGTCCAGTTTAACCCCGCAGCGCCCAGTTTAACCCCGCAGCGTCCAGTTTAACCCCGCAGCGTCCAGTTTAACCCCGCAGCGTCCAGTTTAACCCCGCAGCGCCCAGTTTAACCCTGTCCAGTTTAACCCCCCAGCGTCCAGTTTAACCCCGCAGCGCCCAGTTTAACCCCGCAGCGCCCAGTTTAACCCCGCAGCGTCCAGTTTAACCCCGCAGCGCCCAGTTTAACCCTGTCCAGTTTAACCCCCCAGCGTCCAGTTTAACCCCGCAGCGTCCAGTTTAACCCCGCAGCGTCCAGTTTAACCCCGCAACGTCCAGTTTAACCCCCCAGCGTCCAGTTTAACCCCGCAGCGTCCAGTTTAACCCCGCAGCGTCCAGTTTAACCCCGCAGCGTCCAGTTTAACCCCGCAGCGTCCAGTTTAACCCCGCAGCGTCCAGTTTAACCCCCCAGCGTCCAGTTTAACCCCGCAGCGTCCAGTTTAACCCCGCAGCGTCCAGTTTAACCCCGCAACGTCCAGTTTAACCCCGCAGCGTCCAGTTTAACCCCGCAGCGCCCAGTTTAACCCCGCAGCGCCCAGTTTAACCCCGCAGCGTCCAGTTTAACCCCGCAGCGTCCAGTTTAACCCCGCAGCGTCCAGTTTAACCCCGCAACGTCCAGTTTAACCCTGTCCAGTTTAACCCCGCAGCGTCCAGTTTAACCCCGCAGCGCCCAGTTTAACCCCCGCAGCGTCCAGTTTAACCCCGCAACGTCCAGTTTAACCCCGCAACGTCCAGTTTAACCCCGCAGCGTCCAGTTTAACCCCGCAGCGCCCAGTTTAACCCCGCAGCGTCCAGTTTAACCCCGCAGCGCCCAGTTTAACCCCGCAGAGTCCAGTTTAAACCCCGCAGAGTCCAGTTTAACCCCGCAGAGTCCAGTTTAAACCCCGCAGCGTCCAGTTTAAACCCGCAGCGCCCAGTTTAACCCCGCAGCGTCCAGTTTAACCCCGCAGCGCCCAGTTTAACCCCGCAGAGTCCAGTTTAAACCCCGCAGCGTCCAGTTTAAACCCGCAGCGCCCAGTTTAACCCCGCAGCGTCCAGTTTAACCCCGCAACGTCCAGTTTAACCCCGCAGCGTCCAGTTTAACCCCGCAACGTCCAGTTTAAACCCGCAGCGCCCAGTTTAACCCCGCAGAGTCCAGTTTAACCCCGCAGCGCCCAGTTTAACCCCGCAGAGTCCAGTTTAAACCCCGCAGCGTCCAGTTTAAACCCGCAGCGCCCAGTTTAACCCCGCAGCGTCCAGTTTAACCCCGCAACGTCCAGTTTAACCCCGCAGCGTCCAGTTTAACCCCGCAACGTCCAGTTTAACCCCGCAGCGTCCAGTTTAACCCCGCAGCGCCCAGTTTAACCCCGCAGCGTCCAGTTTAACCCCGCAGAGTCCAGTTTAACCCCGCAGCGTCCAGTTTAACCCCGCAGCGTCCAGTTTAACCCCGCAGCGCCCAGTTTAACCCCGCAGCGTCCAGTTTAACACCGCAACGTCCAGTTTAACCCCGCAGCGTCCAGTTTAACCCCGCAGCGCCCAGTTTAACCCCGCAGCGCCCAGTTTAACCCCGCAGCGTCCAGTTTAACCCCGCAGCGCCCAGTTTAACCCCGCAGCGCCCAGTTTAACCCCGCAGCGCCCAGTTTAACCCCGCAGCGTCCAGTTTAACCCCGCAGCGTCCAGTTTAACCCCGCAGCGTCCAGTTTAACCCCGCAGCGTCCAGTTTAACCCCGCAGCGCCCAGTTTAACCCCGCAGCGCCCAGTTTAACCCCGCAGCGCCCAGTTTAACCCCGCAGCGTCCAGTTTAACCCCGCAGCGTCCAGTTTAACCCCGCAGCGTCCAGTTTAACCCCGCAGCGTCCAGTTTAACCCCGCGACGCCCAGTTTAACCCTGTCCAGTTTAACCCCGCAGCGTCCAGTTTAACCCCGCAGCGCCCAGTTTAACCCCGCAGCGTCCAGTTTAACCCCGCAGCGTCCAGTTTAACCCCGCAGCGCCCAGTTTAACCCCGCAGCGTCCAGTTTAACCCCGCAGCGTCCAGTTTAACCCCGCAGCGTCCAGTTTAACCCCGCGACGCCCAGTTTAACCCTGTCCAGTTTAACCCCCCAGCGCCCAGTTTAACCCCGCAGCGCCCAGTTTAACCCCGCAGCGCCCAGTTTAACCCCGCAGCGTCCAGTTTAACCCCGCAGCGTCCAGTTTAACCCCGCAGCGCCCAGTTTAACCCCGCAACGCCCAGTTTAACCCCGCAGCGTCCAGTTTAACCCCGCAGCGCCCAGTTTAACCCCGCAGCGCCCAGTTTAACCCCGCAGCGCCCAGTTTAACCCCGCAGCGCCCAGTTTAACCCCGCAGCGTCCAGTTTAACCCCGCAGCGCCCAGTTTAACCCCGCAGCGTCCAGTTTAACCCCGCAGCGCCCAGTTTAACCCCGCAGCGTCCAGTTTAACCCCGCAGCGTCCAGTTTAAACCCCGCAGCGTCCAGTTTAAACCCGCAGCGCCCAGTTTAACCCCGCAGCGTCCAGTTTAACCCCGCAGCGCCCAGTTTAACCCCGCAGCGTCCAGTTTAACCCCGCAGCGCCCAGTTTAACCCCGCAGCGTCCAGTTTAACCCCGCAGCGCCCAGTTTAACCCCGCAGCGTCCAGTTTAACCCCGCAGCGCCCAGTTTAACCCCGCAGCGTCCAGTTTAACCCCGCAGCGTCCAGTTTAACCCCGCAGCGCCCAGTTTAACCCCGCAGCGCCCAGTTTAACCCCGCAGCGTCCAGTTTAACCCCGCAGCGTCCAGTTTAACCCCGCAGCGTCCAGTTTAACCCCGCAGCGCCCAGTTTAACCCCGCAGCGCCCAGTTTAACCCCGCAGCGCCCAGTTTAACCCCGCAGCGTCCAGTTTAACCCCGCAGCGTCCAGTTTAACCCCGCAGCGCCCAGTTTAACCCCGCAGCGCCCAGTTTAACCCCGCAGCGCCCAGTTTAACCCCGCAGCGCCCAGTTTAACCCCGCAGCGTCCAGTTTAACCCCGCAGCGTCCAGTTTA
Organism: Telmatherina bonti; assembly: GCF_933228915.1. NCBI lineage: Eukaryota > Metazoa > Chordata > Actinopteri > Atheriniformes > Telmatherinidae > Telmatherina > Telmatherina bonti. The sequence goes on from NC_136619.1 coordinate 43,594,035, forward strand.
ACCCCGCAGCGTCCAGTTTAACCCCGCAGCGCCCAGTATAACCCCGCAGCGCCCAGTTTAACCCCGCAGCGCCCAGTTTAACCCCGCAGCGTCCAGTTTAACCCCGCAGCGCCCAGTTTAACCCCGCAGCGCCCAGTTTAACCCCGCAACGTCCAGTTTAACCCCGCAGCGTCCAGTTTAACCCCGCAGCGCCCAGTTTAACCCCGCAGCGTCCAGTTTAACCCCGCAGCGTCCAGTTTAAACCCCGCAGCGTCCAGTTTAAACCCGCAGCGTCCAGTTTAACCCCGCAGCGCCCAGTTTAACCCCGCAGCGTCCAGTTTAACCCCGCAGCGTCCAGTTTAACCCCGCAGCGTCCAGTTTAACCCCGCAGCGCCCAGTTTAACCCCGCAGCGTCCAGTTTAACCCCGCAGCGTCCAGTTTAACCCCGCAGCGCCCAGTTTAACCCCGCAGCGCCCAGTTTAACCCCGCAGCGTCCAGTTTAACCCCGCAGCGCCCAGTTTAACCCCGCAACGCCCAGTTTAACCCCGCAGCGTCCAGTTTAACCCCGCAGCGTCCAGTTTAACCCCGCAGCGCCCAGTTTAACCCCGCAGCGTCCAGTTTAACCCCGCAGCGTCCAGTTTAACCCCGCAGCGCCCAGTTTAACCCCGCAGCGCCCAGTTTAACCCCGCAGCGTCCAGTTTAACCCCGCAGCGCCCAGTTTAACCCCGCAGCGTCCAGTTTAACCCCGCAGCGCCCAGTTTAACCCCGCAGCGTCCAGTTTAACCCCGCAGCGCCCAGTTTAACCCCGCAGCGCCCAGTTTAACCCCGCAGCGCCCAGTTTAACCCCGCAGCGCCCAGTTTAACCCCGCAGCGCCCAGTTTAACCCCGCAGCGCCCAGTTTAACCCCGCAGCGTCCAGTTTAACCCCGCAGCGCCCAGTTTAACCCCGCAGCGTCCAGTTTAACCCCGCAGCGTCCAGTTTAACCCCGCGACGCCCAGTTTAACCCTGTCCAGTTTAACCCCCCAGCGCCCAGTTTAACCCCGCAGCGCCCAGTTTAACCCCGCAGCGCCCAGTTTAACCCCGCAGCGCCCAGTTTAACCCCGCGACGTCCAGTTTAACCCTGCGACGCCCAGTTTAACCCTGTCCAGTTCAACCCCGCAGCGCCCAGTTTAACCCCGCGACGTCCAGTTTAACCCCGCGACGTCCAGTTTAACCCCGCGACGCCCA